>NW_026889786.1:3112500-3510000 GCF_033153115.1 Saccostrea echinata
TAAGATTTTTTCAGCAAAGAAAAATCATTTTCCAATATTTCTGCCTATATTTCTCCCTCAATCATGCCAGTCATTGTTCATTCAAACTCTACAAAATGAACACTAACTTTCAAATTATGGGATTCTAAAATACATTTCAATTTTAGGAAGCATTAATACGCTTTCCTATCAGTGTTGTGCTTTTCTTAGTATTCTTATAGTCCTTTTTTGCAGTAAATGGGATATTTAATCACTTATGACAGGGAAAGCGAAACCTTCTAAAGACAGATACAGTGACTATTTGGCTAATTATTCTCGGTTAAGATCAAATAACTCAGCTAAGAAAGTTCTTCTGAAGGGGTGCGATACGACATTTCATCCCAGGATTCTCTCGGTCATGTGAATGTCTAGGCCAATCAGATGACGTATTTGTATAGAAACCTTCTAATGGGGCATAATAGTTACATTCACAGGAGGTATCTGTGTTCCTCGGTTTGACCGTGGTCTATATATAAACATAACTATCCAATCGGAACGCATAACATACCCCCACCCCCCCACACACACACCAAAAATATGAATACCTACTCGATCGAGATAGCAAGCAGAGGACATATTTATTTAGTAGGTATTTTGTATTGTATACATTGATAGCATACAATAATAGAATTAATTGATAATACATGTATAATTATTCTTCAATAAATATAAAACCGTCATTTATGATTATGTTTACACGGTATTAATCATACACGAACACAGTATGTATTGATTTTCTTTTACTCATTAATGAACCTACAAAAGAGAGCACCTGTTTGGAAAAAAAAATATGGAAAGAAATCAATTTTACCGATAGAAATTCTTTACTTTCATATAGTAATTCCCGTATACGCTTTGGCGCCTGTCAGCAATCACTGCCTTCCACATAAGATCGATTTCTTTATCCCTAGCCGGCATCACTAGATATTTACATTCCCTCCTCAATTCTTTGTAACATTTAAGACCCTCCGGATGCATAAAGGTTAAGTTTCCTCCGAAATTCTCGTGAACCACATTCTTCACACGACTTGGAAGCAAGCCAAATAAATAGAAGTCATCCACCCAAAAGAATGGCGCTGTAAACACCGCCTGATATAGAGCTGGAATCAGGTCTGTTGATATAAACACCACAAATCCACTGCAATATGTGTGTGGATACGTGTTTTGAGCTTTGTAAAATATGTCGCTCACAAACCACTTGCTCGAATTTTTCCGGATAATTGGCATTGAATTGGGATTGATTTTATTGCAGAAAATGAAACGTTTTCGTTGTTTCAAAAAAGAAAAATCTTCAAAAAACTTGAAAAAATTAATAAATGAATCATCATCTATTTTTATCACAATTTCTGCATTCATGCAGTTTTCTGTAATCCACCTGTATCCCATTACACCCTTGTTGGTGAGGTTTCTATATGAGTCCACAAATTCACCTTGAATTATATCGTGATAAAGAGAATTCTCTTTTTCCAACGTTTTTTGGATTGTTTTATTACTTGTTGTACCAACTAAGAATATCACTCTCAAGTTTTCCGGACTATAGTGGGAGATATTTAGCCACGTCCTTCGCATCTCTTTCCTTCTCCAGAAGTTCCCAACAGAAGTATGCACCATCACCAGTGCTGAGATCTTATCATACTGTCGACACAGGTTTCTGTTATTAATGAGATAGGGCGCGTACATACCGACTGGGTATTTGGTTCTTGTTTTTATGATTCTAATCCCTGTTGTGGTCTCCTGGTTTATATCGTACATGGGTTCTAGTATAGTAAGCCTGTCTCCTGTTTCTTCATAATAAACATGTATATTTTCATTATCCATTGTTAAAAACAATAAAGTAAACATCACTAAACACGACAGACTAACGAATTTCAAATAAGAATAGTGTCTGTGCATATCTGTCTCTTTTGGTGTCTTTAGAATCTGAAAAACAAGAAGTAAATCTTATCACACCAGCACATATACCATATATACATGTATTATAACAAACCACCTGTATTAAGTTAATCATCAACTCCAACATACCCAATGCTTTTTAAAACTCACGTTGATTTTTCCATATAAATAATCAAACTATAACTCTTAAGAAAATACTGATACTGAAAATGGAATAGGATTGTCCCAAGAAAAAAATGTTTATTGTTGTGTAAATGTACTCTTCATTTTGGTAAACTGTTTTGTTAAAGTTTTATGTCTTCTATTTTTTTATCTAGTAACTATCTGAAACAGATATAGATCCGCATTTACTTAAATTACTTAAATCTAAATTTTATCAGTTTCATGCTTAAAACTGTAACCTTCCATCATTTGGCTAGTTTTCAGTGTATTCAAACCATAAAAGATTTTGATGTGTGTCTAAATCTTTAAGAAATGAATAAGAAATAAATAATAATTTTAAAAAGTTCTCTGGGAAATTTCGTTATTATTTATTACTCATATTTACATTTGAGGCGAATATTCGAATCAAAAAATCACACGAATGGTCGGCCACATCACTATATTGTGACTTGCAGTGACCTAGAAGTTATTGGTCATGAAAGTTTGCCTAGCTCCATCATTTGAATTTAGCAATCAAGTTCAGGAAATTTCTGTTTATAATGATAGAACAATGATCGGTATTGAGAATAACCTTTTGGTACTATTTTATGAGTTCCATATATATGTGAAGTCAAAAGCGGTGGTATTATCCATTCAAAGAACTTCGGGCAAATAATGCAAACTCAATTTTAAATATTATTATTTAAACCATTCTTCACACAGAAGGAAAATCTAATGGACACATGTTTCATTTTTTTTTCTATTTTTCATCATTTAGGAAATACATGAAATTCCTATTCTGCTTAGGAAATACGTGTATTTACTGTTTTCAGTTAGGAAATACATATATTTACTGAATTTTTCAATACTTTTTACACATATTTATTGATTGTGTTTTTGGTGAGATAATTTGAAATATGAATCATAAATATAAAAAGATGCACAGTATAAATTAAATTCAATATTTACTTTACTCGCTAAAATCCAGTGAGTAAATTTCAATAACTTGTACATACAACAGTCTTTAATTAATTCTCATTCCATATAAATAATCGACGTTGTTAGCAATTCATAATTATAATAAATTGTCAGCAGCAAATACTTGATGATGCTATCTGAAGAGTGTTTTAAACGCTCTAGACCAAGATAAAACACAGCTATGTAGCAACAAATAATTGCTTTGAATAAACAGGTTCTAAAATCACATTATTGATTATCTGAAAACTTACCAAGGCAGAACGGAACTTTGGTGTGTTTCTGCTTCAGTACATCTTATAATTATGTAAATACATTGAGCAAAAGCTCTGAATTGATAATGATTATACAGTCTGGCTTTTCTTGAGTTTTTCACCTTATTAAAACATATTTCATTGTGTAATATAAGGAAAGATTCGATACAAGTTCTGAAAATTTCGCAAATCTTTGGCTAAAATGATTGCCGTTAATTAAACGCCGATACAGAAGTTTGCAAAATGGCCGAACCCTACAATCTCGTCAACATTTCGCAACACATCGACATTTGTCTGCATTTGCCAACACATTTTTTGCCGAAAATTTGAGGATTATTCCACCTCCCCACAAAAAATACACCCATCCACGAAACATGGGTGTTTGCAGTGTGGACACTTTAGCTCTCTCTCTCTCTCTCTCTCTCTCTCTCTCTCTCTCTCTGCTTATTGTGGTGTTTTCATCCGTTTTATTTATTAACTTTTGCTTTTTCTTTTTCTGGCTGGACACCCCATACTTACTGTGAAAAAGGATGTTATGTGCATGACACCCGGCCCATCCCTATTGTGAAAAAGGATGTTATTTGTCTGAACACCCTGAAAATCCTTAGAGAGCCACCATATACCTTCATAAGATACTTATACATTGAAAATCTACATGAGCCTTAAATTATGCTGTTCTACTTTAGTCTATAAAAGAGTGGGTTTCCAAATAGCGTACTTTTTTCCTTAAATCTTTCTTTGAAGTAGTAATAAATGTTGAAAGAACATTATATTTTGTCAGGGACAAAGTTACAGTGTATACATGTACATGTATAGAGTTTGAATCAAACTACTAGTACGATGTGTGGTGATTAAAACCTAATTAGAACAGAGTTATTCAGTATAATGAAAGCGAAAAAGCATTGAAAGATGGATCACTTAATATTGCAAATCCAATCACTTTATATAACTTCACGAGGCGAAACACACCAAAGTTTTTAATGAATTTTTAAATTTATCTCTTTTGTAATTTAACTAAGGCAGAAGGACAGGTAAAGCTTTTAGGTTCATAAAATGGATATTTTTAAACATATTGATTTAAATAGCAAACGTTATTTCTGTTTTATGGAAATTGGTTATGTAAACAAGTTGATAAACACAAATTTTATTCAAAATTAATTCAATGATAAGTTATATAGATGGAAAAGATTAAGATGAAGAACTGTGATTAAATCTTATAAATCCAGTAAACAAAACGAAACACGAACAGGGGAAAACACAGAAAGAGGCAGATAGATCAGTCAAATCAGGAGTTAGCCCCCCTATATAACAGTTAGTTTGTAAAATGTCACCCATATTACGATCCAAGTACAGACTGTATTTGCAAATATAACTCTTATAACGACCATAAAATTTGCGAAATGCTGATGAGATTGTAGAAAGCCTTCCTATATCAACTTATATATCAATAGCCAGTCTAGGTTAAAAATTGATCGTACTCAGAGCATGTTCTTGCCTACCGAATTATTTTTGGAGGCATAAACGCCATATATAGGCGATAATGGAATATTTTAGTTATTAACTAAAATAGAAAAAATGAACTCGTCCTTTTTGTCGTAGTAGTTGTTAGTTTGTTCAAAACGTCTATGGTCTGTAACATTCAAATTTAAAACAGATGTGCCAGAGTCTGTGATGTTTTTTTTTTATTTCGAATTCACTGGGATTGATCGGGTCGACATATAAATGAATTCAGTGTAACTCTTGAAGAAATCTAAATGCATTGAATAATTGAAAGCCACAGAAAGAGTTTTCTTCCTCATGTACAAGTAATGCTGCTTCATAGAATATAAAAACAGTTTGACCAAAAAGGAGCAAAATTAGCTCCGATCAGATTTCCTACAAACTGGTGAAAGACCTGGTCCATAAATACTACATAGATATGTATGGCCAGGAACTCCAGCATCTTTTTAATGTAAGCTTCAGATTAATTGTACATGTATGTAGGTCATAGAAGATCATCATTCAACATAAGAAATGATTTTTTTTCTATGTAAAGCTGCAAACGAACAGATACAATTTTTTAAACACAATTTCCACAAATACAATATTTTGGTATTATGATTTTGTTTTCTAAAGACTCCTGATTTAATTTATACATCCTTATACCCATTACAATTACTCTGATTTCATAATAAAAAGATGTTTCAAACTTATATGAAGAAGAGTAATGACAGATTCTCCTACCGTTACATTCAAAAAAGGAAAATATCTTATAAAACTAAAATTATACTAATTAATAATGTCCACTTTTATAATATGGTTAAAGAAATACTTCAAACGCACATTCCATTAATTGAAGAAAATATTTTAACTCCTATTACATAATTTTTGAACATCAGAAACTCCCAAATGAAATGTATGGAGATAACGAACAGTATTCAAGCTCAAAAACGTCCATTAAACAATACAAATTTTGGAGCAGAAAAAACACGGACCTCTAAAACATCAGAGGTGGGATCAAATGCCATGGAGGAGTGAGCATCTCCGGTCACACCCGCCGTGTGCTCCTTGTCATGATCGGGAAATAACGAAAAAATCCGACAATTGTGTAAATAATAGCCTAACATTTAGTATAAATAACTTCAGTCAACAATCCAGTCTAGACCAATATGAGATACGTTATGCAATAGAGCATCTTATTTCTTTTATCTTCAATTTACAAAAAGGGTATCCCCGTCAATCGAAATAAAAGTAAAGAAATAAAACGTTGTTAAAGCAATATACTAAAATGTATTTATATAAGTACTTGTATGTTTTCAGACAGGGTCTTAAATATCTTATATATTTCTCATATATATCCATGATTTTAAAAAATGCCTATAATAAAGTAAAACATTTTGACGTAAGTCGAAAAGTCTGAAAAAAGAATTATGCTGGAAAATACCGTGATTTGAATTTCGAGTCCTCTTAATTGATAAAAACTTTCATGCACGGTATATGCCAATTGATAATGACCCAATTTTCCTTTCTGCATTGATTCCAATTTACCTTGCTTCTCAGTTTCTTCAATGAAAACAAGGTATTTCAGAAGAAATGAATTAAACTGAAGACTGGCTATAGAAACTTCGCAGTTATGGAAAATAAAGATCGACTTTTCACGTATGACAACTAAAGGAAAACCTTACCTTCTATGTTAAGGGTCCCGAGGTATACATAACCTCATTTGCGTATTGGGAATCTGTTTTATACACGGAAAACGTGAAAATAACATAGTGCAACTACTGAAAATCAATAATTGGATGAAAGTTAGAAAAATCATTCTAGTACATGATGGTACATGTCGTAGTTTATTTTTTGGCACACTAGGATGTTGCATTCGGTTAATATCTCAGAGGACGTCACTGGTGGAAAAAAAACCCAGATCTTTAATGAATAAAATCTGCATATTTTTATTCAGTTCATTGATACCCTATAAAAATCGTTGGCTATTGAAAAAGTGTCTGAAATTGTCAATTCCTCAATTAATTCAGAACGATTTCAGTCCTCTTCAGTCCAATCGTCTCAATATTTCTAAATGATGTCCCAATAATGAGAATAATGCTAACATGGGTATTTGTATTCTATTCTCCCAATCCTATTCAAAGCAAACTATGTCATTGAGGGGAGGAACATTATGGGTGTGAGACTTCAATCATACAACTTTGCCAACTTGCTTTTGATATAAACCAGATGTAACAGTATCCTCGTTATCGTTATGCAGTATCCAATAACACAGAGCGGTATGAAAGGCAATGTGAAAATCAAACCGTGTTACCTATTCATTTTTTTTTTTAGGTAAGAGGGTCATCACACTTGCAAAGAAGATTTTCACAATATTTGTTTTGCCTAGTTATATGGAATAAATTTCTTATTAACGATGTAAAATTAAATACTGCACCCGTAAACTTTGCATTTATCTTCCGTGAAAACGGCGATACATTTCGGAATGTGATGACTATCCGTAAACACTTCGGAAAGGGCATAAGCTAGATTGATAAAATAGAAATAAACCATACCTACACAATTAGTAAAATGTCTTAAAGCAAACACATGAAAAAAATACGTAAATTATAAATTTATTAAGGTTAAATTTTCTTCCCGATCCATTTTATACATGTATATTTACAGAGTTACTCAGTTATGTGACTTCAAAGCGAAAAGCCGGGAATTTTAATCTCACTATATTCCGGACCTCAGTTTAGTGGGCTGTCAGAGGGATTTGACAATTTTATGCCCCTCAGAACTTGTTTGTGCCAGGTATAATTATTTCAGCAGATACCCTTACCTCCCGATGCGTTAGATGCCGTTTATAGTTTGGCTTCAGTGGATTCATTCTCATTTTAAGGTGTTTTTTTTACATATACAGCGAGAAAAAGATATTAGATTACCAAAGAATTACCAGATAAAAAGGGTGTATACAATTTATTGCGTTGAACCGTTTCGAATTAATTTACTCAATTATGATCATGAAAAATGAAAATAATATTTATGTGTCAGGACCTGCATAAATCTGAACTTTAATTCTTCATAGACAACCCCTCTCCCGTTTTGTCACTGAAGTCTTTTTCAGATATCAATAACAACCTTAAACCTACATGTGCATGTATCGATTGCTAAAGTGGAGAACAAAAAGAAAGACCTTTAGTTTATCTTTCAAAATATCACATATTGGTGACATAAAATTCTTCAATTGATTGATTGATTAATTGTATGTTGTTTTACGTCCAATTCGAAAATTTTTCACTTGTATAGAGACCTCACAGTATACCGGTGAAGGGCTTCAAATTTAGACCTTTACTCGGCACTCAGGGCCATTGAGCAGTGAGGATCTTTATCGTGCCAACGCCTGCCATGACACGGGGTCTCGGTTTTTAAGGTCTCGTCCGAAGGACACGCAACTTTCACTTCAAAGTGTAGAGCGCTTGGCGAAGGAACAGTTGCAACCTATTTCTTATCGACTTAGGTCAGTCGCGGCCGAGATTTGAACTCACGACCTTCCAATCATGGAGCGAGAGCTCTACCGACTGAGCTACGTGACGGTCGCAAATTCTTCAGCATGGCCATATAATTTAAGAAGATGTAACACGTTTGTCAAGCATTTCTTCTGAAATCTAATCGATAAGCTGTTAGTCTTTTATATGATAAATTTTAAATACTTTCATATATAATATTGCCTGCATGTTATCTTCAGAACGTTCCAGAAAATCTAGCTGAAAAAAGGCGAATCAAAACAATTTTCTGTTGCTCCTGTTGGTGGCAATTTTTGCCGCGTCTTAATGAAAAATAAGGGTAAATACAGCAAACATTTATCATCTTAGTTTTCAAACGAACGGTTATCGCATACATCACACATTTATCAAACCGGATCTTGTCTGATATATCCTTTATTAATTCTGCAATTCACAAACTGGAAATACTCTACCTATATTGATTTAGATAGCGTATCTTATTCTTGATTTATGAAAATTTGTGATGTCAAAAAAGTTTAATAAAACCACAAATGTTATTCAAAATGAACTCAATGATAAGTTACGTAGGTAAAAAAAGGTGAGGATAATGAACTGGGACTGTAGTGATATAAAGTATATATACAGTATACTTTTAGCTCCTTTTTCATATTTTTAAACATCACAAACTATCAAACAGCAACCCAATCTGGACCAATATGAATTATTTAATGCAATAGAGTATTTTATTTGTTTTACCATCAATTTACCAAAAAAAAATCCCCTGTCAATCGAAATAAACTAGAGGTTGTTAAACCAAAATAATTAAAGTATTTAAGTTTATTTTCGGACGGGGTCTCTCTTTAGTGTTTTAAACATCTATATCTCATTTATCCAAAATTTAAATAAAGAACCTTATTACAATGCCTCATTTAAACCTAAGTTTAAAAGCCTGAAAAGAAGCATGTTTGGGAAATATCGTGATTTGAATTCCGAGTCCCCTTAATTGAAGACTCTAACATTATAATACTGTATAGATCTGTATTGACAATGACCTAATTATCCTACTGAATTGATTCCAATTTACGCTGCTTCTCAGTTTCTCCAATGAAAACAAGTTATTACGAAAATGAATTGAAAAAGAGATTAAAAAGTGGTTGTTAAAAAGTATGATTGTTAATGTCTCACAACTAAAGGAGAGAACCTTACCTTCTATAACATTGGGTCCCCAGGTGTACGTAACCTTATTTGTGTATTGGGAATCTGTTCTATGTACTGAAAACGGTTGAAATCACAGAACAGCCCAACCAGCCATCGAAAATCGATAGTTTAATTGAAAGTTAGAAATAAGCATACCAGTTCTCGTACTATATTACATTTAACACATCAGGAAAATAATACTGGGATGTATGGATATTTACGAGGTTATGAATTCGGTCAGGATAGCTGTAAATTGGAATTCTGGAATATTTCATTCTTTTTCGCAATATTTAAATTATGTTTTGGAGTATTTTCCAAACATTGTTAAAGATGAAAACATGGATATTTGAATCATTTACATGTGCTTCCAATTCTGTCCAAAAAACACTATGTCGTTGTAGAAGATATATAATAAGTATGTGACATATTTTTTAATTATCAATTCTTTTTGACAAAAACCAGAACTATCCCCGTTGCACGTCATGTCCCTGTACACAGGTTTTCATTATAACACAGCAGCATGAAAGACAAGATAATCAAAAAGGTTTAGAATTTTTTGATGGAGGATTGTCTTTATACTTTCAGAAATAATTTTCTACTATCCCTGGATTTCAAGTTCAGGACCCCAGACTGAGTTTTTTTTCTTTCACTTTGATCAAATGCCCCTGACTACAAGGAGGTTAAAAGAACAAATAAGAGCTCATATAATGTTTCTCTTTATGTTAAAGTCTACTTAACAATGTGAAATACGAATACCAAATAGTACCGGATTGTTGTAAAAAGGGTGTGACCAATTTAATGTGTTGAAACGTTTCGAATGTCTTACTTTAACCATGATCATATAAAATAAATAATGACTTTGTGTCAGGAACGACATGTTGGAATTTAATTTTTAGTGGACAAAAAAACCCATTTACCACTAATTTTTTTTTCAGATAACAGCAACAAACCTTAAAAGCGTATACACATGTATTGTCTTTGCTAAAAATGGAGATAAAAAAGAAAGAAAGGCAAAAGAAAAATGAGTTTATCTGTCGGTAAATCAAACGTAAGTAAAATAAACCCCCTCGTTTATGTTATCATGAATCATGATCTATTTCAGTGACACATGTTTCCTTTTGTCTACAAATTTCGTCATAACATTTAATCTGAGATTCGATATATATATATTTTTTTTTTGGATACAGTAAAATGATACATGGTCAGATAGAAAATACAATGACTACACATGTACGTGTGTATTTTCTACATAAAATCATACCAGTATGAGAATTTTGTAATGTTACTTCAGATTTTAAAAACTGAGAAACATATTCACAATGTTATATATAAAGAGAGAGAGAAAATTCTTTTCATATTCTTAACATTTATAATAAAATACCAACTTGGTATTAGTTACAGTCAATAAAGAAAGTTTTTAATGGGTGGAGTACATATATCCGAGACATTGATAGAATAACTAATTTAAAGAACTTAAGACCCACTCCGTATGTTTTCGTTGACAGTTTAAAGAATATTTCTTCTTTTTTTTTCTAGAGCATTCTAAAATTCCCAGTTTTTCTTTTCCCCATGAAACCTAACCTTTTCATAATGCAAAAAAAGTTTAATGGGGGTTTTCCTATTTAAAAAAAATCACATCTTAAACCAGACCCAGACGTTAAATTACACTACAAACGTTAGACAGAATGCTATGTAAATGGATCATACAAGTAAAGAAAAAAAATAGGCTCAGTGGCCACAACGCTCACCTGAATCAATATGGCCTTTCTTTTCTTCATAAGCAGAATTTTTTTTTCCTTTTTATTCTTATGAGAAAATTAGATCAAATATTGTGACCCCACAAAACTTCAATCCAGACTAACTGAGGATTCTCCCATATAAATATAACTATCCATGGATTTGCTGTTCATGAGCTGAAAAAGTTTTTTCGTATATATTCCTATGTAAAACTTTGTTCGCCCAAATGGGTCATGATTTGCAAAAACTTGAATCTACACCACCTGAGGATGCTTCCATATAAATGTGACTAACCATGTAAAACTTTGATCGCCCCATAGTGAATCATAATTTGAACAAACTTAAATTGGCAGGAAGCTTTCACATCTTCCCTGTCCAGTGGTTCTTGAGAATATTTTAAATGACTCCACCCAATTTTCACTATAATTACTTAATTATCTTCTCATGGAAGAGGATTGACCCTTTATTTGAACAAACTTGAATCCCCTTCACCCAAGAACACTCCATGCCAAGTTTGGTTAAAATTGGCATAGTGGTACTACAGAAGAAGATGAAGTTGTGAAAAGTTTATGACGACAACGACGCCAACGATAACATAGACAATGACAGAAATCGGACAAAGTTTAGTCAGAAAGGCTCATTTGGGCCTTCGGCTCAGGTGAGCTAAAATGTAATTTTGATCATGAAATATATGTTGAATTAATGGTTCTGATATTTATACTTCGTTTGGTATAGCATGTTTAGAAAAAAAAATAACCCTTATATATATATATATATATATATATATATATATATATATATATATATATATATATATATATATATATATATATATATATATATATATATATATATATATCATTTTTTGATACAGAATCTATCACTGTACAACACCACCGATATATAACTGAAAAATCTTCAACTTAACGTTAAAGGATGATTCTCTATAAGGTTATTTTCCGGCCTACGATAAAATCACTTAAAAATGAGATTTTATGTAACTTTCATCATTCTATTTTATGATTCTGGTGTTTGTTTTTCAATATATCGATCACCTAAATCACGATTTTTAAAAAATAACAAATGGTGGTGAAGTAATGAAAAATTTAGGGTAGGTCTATTAACACCAGGTCTCTATGCATGTTTCTAAATTTAAATGGTCAAAAAATGTTCATTTACGTCGGACATACATCAAATTAAACTAATGAATATAAAGATAGTTTAATTTATGGATTATGATATTTTTTTATGACGTGAATTTTGATGCATTCACATTTTGCATATTTTGAATGTATATCTTTACAAAATGCACACCGTATGATGTTGAAAAATGTTAAATAATGATTTAATTGAAAAGTATTACTTCATATAAGTTTTATTTGTAATTGTGTATTGATTTTATACATGAGCTACCTGTTTTACGCATGAAATGCTCATATAAGAAATATGGTTTCGAAGTATCTATTAAACATACACAGTTGTGTATCAATTGTTGAAAACATTGAAGAACTTTTGTTCGTGATTAAATAAAAATTGAGTTAGTATTAATAAAAAAGATTCTAAGTTAAGAAAAAATAAAGACACCATTAACATGCAGGATTAAAATATTAATGCAAGTACGTGTTGATTAATCATATGAGTACTGAGTATAGAAAACTAAGAACGGCTGTATTAAAAATATATTGTTAACAATGAGTTAACAACGTAAGAGTTGCTTTGATTTCATTTTATTTCGTATGTATAACAATATATTTAATTAAAAATGCTATCTAAAATATAATAAACATATGTATATGTAAAAGTCAAGTCTCTGTCCCCTTTTAACGGCACTCCATAAAAAGATTTTCTACAGCTCCTTTCACAATGCATATTAAAAGTCTTAGTATATCTACGGACTACCATCCCAGGTACAAAATGGGTCCTAAGGGTTTGATGCTCGCTTCGAACTCTTGAGGCCTAAGGGTTCAATTTTCGTTCCCAGTGCCGCGTCAAAAACTAATGCATTTAACGCGGCTACTGACTGTTCCTTTGCTACGTCTTCGGCGTTAAAAGTCAGTCATGGGTCTTTTGGATATTATTTAAAAAAGAAGGTTGCGTCAATAATGAAACCATAAATCAAAATTGTGACACCTCACCTACAGCGGATAATGTCTTTATTTGGGTGAAAAATTCTAAAATGCAACACTAATTTATCAATCACATGTAACAATAGGGACCCCCCTCTCCCTTGACATTTCATTCTTTACGACAGAACTGCTGTTCTTGTAGCTAATAATGCTACCAAAGAAGTTTGTTGCTTCCTGAATCCGAATAGATTGAGTCCTCTCAACACCCAGGTAACACTAAATATTTGGATCTTATGTCACTCATACGGAAAAATATGAGGGTCCATCTGAAAAGTTGAGGTGAGAATTCCCATTATGAAACCATCCCATCAGTAATTCCCTATCTATAAAAGTTACATGACCGTGTACCTATAGAAAACTAAGTTAATAACACAAATAGCAAATGTATCTTCCCAGTACAACATAGATATCTTTTATCATTTCTAGCACTAACAGATAGGGGTACTACTAAGGAATAAATGCAAAAATAAGCATAAATAAACTAAACTATGATAATTAGAAAATGTAAATTATAATAAAACTTGTATTCACACCTGAGTATGTAAAAAAAAAATTCTTTATTTCTAGCAGACAATTTCTTAAAAAAAAAAAAAAAAAAAAAAAAAAAAAGTTGTCTTCACGTGTAATTTCATAACTTCCAGTATTTTCCAGTACTTTGATTTTAGATTTTTGGGTAAAAAGTTGACATTTTTCAAATAAAAATGCATGACATATATTTTCTTTTTGGTTTATTCAACAGAAACATGTGCTCTAACTGAAAGTTTAGAGTATGAAATAGTCTACATAAGATGATAGCCTTCATTTTCATTTATTAGATTTTCCTACAAATATCGTAAAAATGAAGCAAAAAGTTTTTATTTACATGTCATAACCACCTTAAACCAAGTTCATACTCTGGTAGTCCCTTTTTATGTTTATAAGAAGTTTATACGTAAATTTTGGTGTTGGTTTAAGGTGGTTAATACAAATGTAGGAGTTGCCTATCACACCAACCCTCTTGAGATTTCCCTTACCCTAATGTTAATACGGACTGATAGTACATTACTTTGTGACCTCATATCATAACAAATACCATAGCCTCATTAACCAATCAACATTTATCATTAAACTGGATCATTAGCCTACTGATTCATGAAGTTTCTAAAGAAAAAAAAATACTACTTGAAAATTTGAAGTCATTGTAGGCCGCAAAACGGCCTTATAGAGAATGGTCCTATACCTTTCCTTTTTAATGCCACAAAATTACTTCATCTGAAGCCAGTTGTCAGCAATTTTTTGCCAACATGTATGTTATGCTAATTTGACGGTCATCCAGAGCCCTATTTTTCAAGGGAACTAACGACTAAGACTAAATATATCACATACATAAATAAAATACAAATTGTAATAGTTAAATAAAATCTCACCACTGATAATTTAAGTGATTATACTTAAACAATATAATAAAACCAAATTCTTCTTTTTCTCATGAAAAGCAGAATTTAATTAACGCAAGAATGAATTGCAAAACAAAATGCTGGTCTTAGTCGTAAATTCTTTTGTTGAACGGGGTCGAGATTGCTAGGTTTAAATCATTACAAGCATTGTCTTACTTGATCTAGTTACGTATCCTTTACCATTCTATACACTTCTTCCTTCCCCGCGAAGTCAATGACTTGCTTTTTCTTCGTGCGCTTATATTTAAAAACAGCGACACACTCTGCTGAGTGTTGCTTTGCGTGCCAAAATCAACTACAATGAAGCGCATTGAAGCGGTAAAATTCTCCGTTTGAATGGAACGTTCTTAGCTTTATTTAGAATGTTTATTGTCATATAATGCAGACCCGTAGGAAGCAATTTCAGTTTTGGGGGGCACAGCCATACATTTTCAGTTGGGGGAGCACTATCAACTACCAAAAATTCCTTGACAAGCAAAAAGAAAAAAAAAAGGTCATCAGACGTTTTTATTGAGGGGGCACAAGCTAGTAGTAGCTACATTTTCTATAGTTACATATACATCGGCAAAATTATTGGGGGGGGCACGCCCCCCCCCCCGTGCCTACGGCCATGTAATGACACGCCTATTTCTTTAGAAAGGAAAAACAACAGTCAAATGGTTCAGTCGAATACCTGTGGAACATGTATTCCATAAATATAATAGCCAATCAAATTGGCAGTCTACATAAACATCGAGTAAACGCGTGTTCGACCGATGTACATGTGGTAACTTTAGTAAACAAATTCATAACTATGTATATTCGTTGCAATACGTGTTTTACAGAAGCGAAGTCTGTAACTCTCTCTTCTAACTTTATAAAATCTCCAACTCAGTGCAACTCATGTTGCTAGTCGCAGAGAGTGGGGTGTCTTAAAGCATTACGACGAATATTTCTTTCTCAATGTGCGTGTCATTATGTAGCAATTGACGTTCGATAAGAAACACCCAAACTTTCCACTCAAACGAAAAATTTTAACACTTCAATGCGCTTCATTGTAATTTAAAATCTTTTGTTCATGGACAGTAAAATTACAACTAGCAATTCATGATAACAATACTTAAAAAAGTCAAGTTAGATAATTAAGGATATCTGATCCTCAGCCAGGAAGGATAACTCTTAAATTTATTATTTTATTTAAAAAGTCTCAAAATGAAGCTTAAAATTGAGATCTTTTCGTGCAACAATTTTCATTTTATGCATCTTACTATGATTCAAGGTTCTTTGAAGTCTTTGAAACGATCTTTTAAAAAGTTAACATTTGTACCTCATAAACGAAAAAAATAAATTAATTTTTAGAGAAATCGAATTTCTTTTAGTCTAGCATTAGATACCAATGCTTATTAGCATGATATGAAATTAAACATGATATGTGATGTCTAGCAATGATAGCATAAGCTTTTTACACTATGTATTAAATGACAATTGAAGTAAAAAGAAGAACTAAAATACTGTATTAGAATAAAAAAGATGCAATTTTCTCCAAATGCCTGGATACCTATATTTTTCGATCCTAAATTATATTTGTTGATCAATTTTCAATTAAATAATGCATAGCTGATGTTTTTATTCGCATTTCCTGAAAATATATTTGAGGTTTGATAATTTTCCCTATATAATATGATTTACTATAATGATGAACTTTGAAGAAATTCCATGGGTAAATTCACGTTACTATCACCCTATGTGAAATCAGAGACATTTTTGTGAGCAATTTCAATTACTTAAAAGCCAATTTTCAGAACCTGAGGATTGGAGTACCTTAAGAAAAAATGGCAAAGACTACCTATGGGGTGTGTGATCCTCATATTCATTGCAAAAACTATTTTAATATTGGAAATAAAAATACATGTATAAACAGAAACTGCATATACATAATAAAATATTGGTATTGTGATCCGCTGGGCATGAATAGTAAAGCCTTAAGTTTACATAACCAATAATAGAAATATATCAGTTGGACACTTAGTTTTATTATTGTTGTTGTGTGTGGTTAAATAGTTTGTGTCACCTAGAAATATTTTGAACAAACAAAAATCTATGCTTTCGACTAGGGAGAGAGAGAGGGGGGGGGGGGTTGTCACGATTTACAGAGTCAATATGTAATTTTGCATCAGTGATCGAAATAGTGATCCAGCAGCTACTTGTAAATCACGGTTACATCCGCCAACAAAGGTGGAAAGTGGTTAATTCTGTTTTCATCTGTATGTATGTCTGTCCACAGTAAGTGTAGTACGGTTGACAACGGAATTTGCTCACATTTCAGGAAAAGAAGTATCCTGGAATCAATTGCAGCTTCTCGGGCCTTTGCCGGAAAGGCTCGAGAAGTTATTATTTAAAAAAAATGTAATGCTTTGAAATTTTGGTAATTCCGTTTTTGCTTAAGGTCTTGAGTCTTGATGATTTTTTTTTCCAGTTTTTGGTGTGTACAGATAATTTTTCATCGTATGCTGAAATATGGTCATCAATGTTTATGTTATGAAATCTCAAGTTATTTTTTGTAGAGGAAATGGAGAAAAAACTAAATATATAGAGTTTTTTTTTAAATCAAAGACATTTGCATGTATATCGTTAGGAAGTCAAATGTAGCCATGTTCATGTTGAAAATAAAATTTAATCTTAATACTCTATTCTTGTATAAGGATATGTACTTATTTAGTATAGTTTTCACCGAGGTAAAATATTGAGTTATTGCATATTAGATGTATGATTTTTTTCATGAATAATCATCTACTAGAGAAAGTCCGTCAAAACTGAATCAGAAATTTTAAAATCAAAAAATATAGTTCCATACTTTAAAAACACAATTGAGAGATCGTTTCCATTTTAAACTGAAAACAAACAAGGCACAACTTTTACAATATATGTTTTTAAAACAACCACCTTTGTTTTAACCTTTTGAATTTGAACGTAAAGGATTCAACAATCTCTTTGTTTGTAAAGTTTTTATCATAAATGTGGTTGATGTTTTCTTTAGTGTCTGCTTAGCCTAGGTATACAGAAGGCGTCTGACAAATCTTTTATGTTGGTGTAAAATTTCTTCTCTTTTTAAAATCTTGTATATGATATCACTTTTGTTAACTGCAGTCATAACTCTTAATATCTAGGTTACCTTGACGTTGTTGTGCAGGCTTCAACAAAAGGGATTGTCATTTATATAAATAGCATTAATTTAAGCGAGACAAAATTTGCCGCAGTTCATACTTACAAACAAACAGCCGAACCACTTCTACATATGTACCACTTCAAAATGCAGAAATGTGAAATAAACTTATCTCCCAAAGCAAGAATCTCTTTGTTAATAGGATGTGTTTCACTCTTTTCACATATTGGATACTCGATGTGCCATAAAAGATAGTACTGAAGGAACATCTTGCCACCTACTCGACAATTCTAATAAATTTAAACTCAACAAATCGATGGTCTGATTTTACAACATTTCCCTCCATTTTTCAACACTTAGATCATAAAATTTAATGCAGTGATTTTTTTAAACCTCTTTTATCTGTATTCTAACACGTTTTACCACTTTTATCGCAGAAAAGCGCAACCAGATTTGAGAAATATTGATCTCAATATTTCCATGAAGTTCAAGGTGAAAATTTCAATGAAGATACGTTCAAATCATGAAAAATGCAAAAGTTTTACGATCTTTTTACAGGTCGCACTGAAATAGTACCCAACTAACTTCAGAAAATGACGTCTATGGGAAATGCAAAAGTTTGGTTCTTTTTCTTTCCTAGAGGTCATGCTGATATTATCGGTGACATTCAAGATGAAGCACAAAGCAACAATAACAATATATAGGTATTAAAATACATTGACAACTACTTGTATATACATGTAGCATAGACAAGCACGCACACTTTACGACAGAAAACAATCACAATTTAAAATCATTAAACATTCATTTAAAGGCCTTGCTTATTGATCGATCTGATCACATTTAAAAGCCATTAATTTTTAGAGATGTATCACTGCATTAAATTCTCTCTTGAACACATTTTATATACTAGTATTAAATAGCACTGCATCATATTGTTTTTTTTTGTTTGTTTGTTTGTTGTTTTGTTTTTTGTTTTGTTTTTTTTTTGTTGTTGTTTTTTTTTTGTTGTGTTTTTTTTTTTTTGTGTGTGTGTTTTTTTGTTTTTGTTTTTGTTTTTTGTTTTGTTTTGTTTTGTTTTGTTTTGTTTTGTTTTGTTTTGTTTTTTTTTTGTAATTATAAATATATATGTAATTGTGTTCTATTACTATACCATACATAATTTAGGTAACCTGAATCACTTGCTTGTCGAGTGTCGTTCCCAAATTTTTGAACTTTTACAGCATCTTCACAGAAGCGTTCAACCGATTTCAAGCAAGTTTGGTGCATGTATAGAGCATATCGGCAAAGGGAGACAAAATTTGTGAATGCCATGGTCCCTGTCCCTCTGGGTTCTGATATGAGGGATGTTGCGAAAACCATCAAAATCCATGCAATTTTCAAAAGTCTTCTTCTTGTCGATTGGACATCCAGCAGTCAAACTGTTGGTATGAATATAACAAGCAAAATTGTGAAATTTATGGCCGCAATTTCAGGGATTCTGGAATTAGGGTGTGGCACTATTGATCATATAGTAAAAATGATCACAAATATGATTGATTATTATTGTTTTACGCCGAGTCGGCAATATTTCGGCGATACAAATATGAAAATGTTTAAATTCTTTAAAAAATCTTCTTTTCTCCCCCTTTTATACTTAGCAGACAAACGAGACGTGAGTTCATGGTTATAATGAACAACAGTGCAACCAACATCTAAAGGAAAATTTGCTATAGCAAAAACTATACTCAGAAAAAGTGGGGGGGGGGGTTCTAATAAAATTAGCCTCTAGTATTAGATGAATCTGAGTTTTCTGTCGACATTTTACAATTATATATCATGTAAAGGCACAATAAAAATAAAATTTACCCCCTCCCCCCAAAAAAGAAAAAAATAAATTTAAAAAAAAATAACCTTAAAAAGATAAAAAGAAATGAAAACAAACGATCAAAATGATATCTCTTGTCTAGGCTCTCTTTTTTAGGAGGCGGAGGGGGATATAGAAACCTGAATTTTCTTCTGAAATGCTAAAATTATCGATCATAAAAAGGCACAATAACAAAGTAATTTTAGAAAATCCATCTGTAGTCCGAGGTGATTTTTCTTGTGCAGTTTTTACAATGCAACCATGGAAATGTGAGAACAAAAGAAATGACGTTTTCCGACAAAACACAGCGTCATGACATAGAATTTGTACTTTTTATTTTAAAATTTTGACTCGTTTTTAGTTTATAAACAATGACATGTTATATATCATTTTAAAAAGGAGAAATTTGTCTATCATGATCACTAAACACCTCAAAATGTAATATATTTGACTTAAGGGTGCATGGTTTTTGCTTGACGGTCATCAATATATATTTATAGACGTATATATATTACAATACGGGTAAACACACATACACACAGACACACGCACAGATCCAGATCAATTAAGCATAACACATAATTGTATTAATAACATATAGTAAAACGATTTGAATGTTGTTTTACTATTATCTAACTGAGATAAATAAAGCAGAAAAAGTTGACTGAAGCACTTTTCCCATCGGGTTTGGTATTCAGTATATTTAATAAACAAGATGGCGGCGCCCATGATAATCATGATTATTTTGACAGTTTCATGAAATTGCTCATTCCTTTCATTGTCTTTCGTTCTTCTAGTATTTCACTTTCTAATAACTTGGTAAGTTTCCTAATTTTCTCCTACTTTGTAAATGAAATTAAATTATTTTCCTTATCATATTGTCATGCATACCAGTAATCCGAGATTCCTCTGACTCTAACCCCTGCTTTTATATTTTGACATGTGCAGGGGCACATGTCAAAATGTAAAAGCAGGGGTTAGAGTCAGAGGAATCTCGGATTAGCATACCAGAGACTTAAAGTGACAGTACGGCGCATCTCATCAAAAAACTGACTAGATAAAATTTTCCGACAAGATTTGGAATTTTTTTACTACTCATAAATGTATAAACTTTCAGAAAATTACAACTTTTACAATTAAATAATTTGGATTATTTCATTAAAATTAATAGTTATTTATGGGACGTAAATATATACATCCCAACGTGTTCGGGGTTCCACATTCCATGCTATGCATGCATGCGTAGTTTTCATAAACAAAACAGCATGGTTAGAGAGGGAATCCCGGTAGGCCTGCTACATTGACCAAGTCGACCAAAAAGAAAAAGAAACTGAAAATAGAACTTGAAAAAGCAACTTTCATGACTAAAATTTAGTTTGGGGATTAATAAAATTGCTGGATAAGGAAGAAACGGGAACTCGGCGACACTCACGCAGGGCTCTCGAAGGTTCTATTCGACAGGTTTGTTGATACTTGTTATCATTTCTCATTTTTCCGTCGCTTTCAAAGAAAAAAAATAGTGTAAACTTAACATTAAAAATACATCTTTGACTTATAAACATTGTTGCCATTTGAAATGCTAATTTTTTTTAACTGTGCAGTAAAATATTTTGTTTGACGTTTGCCGCGATAACGTATGATTAGTTGGTTTTTCCTTTCTCGGACCCCAATACAAAATACGTAAACATTTGTACTTTCAATTCTGTTAAATTCGCCTGAATGCAGACTAAAATCTTTACGATTATTATTTTAGATTATTTTATCAGAAAGTAATGATAATTTGTGTTTTTGAAAATTATAGACTCTACCGTGTAGGCACGTGCCGTTTTAGAATTCACGTGGTACAAATAAACAGATCTAAGATTGCTCCAGTTCGTACGACCCTTGATTTTCCGGCAGATTCTAATTACGTTAATTTTGTTTGAGTAGAGAATATTTCTGTTTCTCAAACTGCTTACATCAACTTTATACCTTATTTCTTAATGACATATTGGGTAAATTTGGATGAAATAGCACACATCTTGCAGCCGTACTGTCGCTTTAAATAAAAAATGTTATGTCTGTGCAGGGACCTATATACTAACTTACTTAGTATACTTAGTATAAAGGTCCCTGGTCTGTGTATGCACATGTATGTTCGTTCGCCCTAAAACGCGTTCTTCCTGATTTTTGTTTGCCCAGAGCGGCACTACAAATGACTGATATGCCCCGTAATCACCGAAATATACCCCCGAAGGAATCGCCGAAATGTCACCGAAATACCCTTGTTTTGATATTATTAAACAAAAAATATATAAATAAATATTGATGATATTAACTGTTCTAAAGCTAGCTGCTAATATCAGAGGGTCATCTAGCTGCAGATCTGTAGTTCTAAAAATATAGGGATATGGCCAGAGAGCTACAGTAGTGAGTACCCCCCATTGAAAAAAAATGTATATTTTTTACACAAAAAATGGTGCTGTTTCTGGAATAGCAATAGCAATTTATAGCAATTTGTTTTAAAATATTTAGTTTAATTTTCAGTTCTACATACCTTTCATACAAATTTTTATAAATAAAAGTATGTTCGATCTAAAGCTCATTCACCTAAGGTCCAATCACCTTAAATATTTAAGTCGACAAATTTTGTAATCTTTATTGATTTTATCCTGGAAACTCTGTCATCATAAGCGGAAAACATGCTGTGTTACTCCTTAGTTGCTTTTGATTTGTTTCTTGTTTGCTACACTTAGTAATGGACTTGAACATTGTTGTTAGTACTTAAAAGACAAAAAGTGCAGTTATTAGACTTCTAAACACCACTGTATAGAATGTGTATCACATCTGTATACATTACATCCAATGAACCAAACAAGACCTTTCTGAATGTACTATGATTTGACCTGGACGTTTGACATCAATAGTAGATTTCAAAAAATTTAAACTTAAAACATAGCTTTCATACTTGAAGAGACAGGGCTTTCATATTTTTATATGTGCATTACCTTTGCAGGGGTAGACAAATAGAATTTTTCAGTACTTGCATGCCCTCGGACATGTTACCCTTGTAAAAATTACTTGTATGCTTGTCCCACCTTTTTGTTTAATAATACAAAATTAAAACATAATTATTAACATTTAGGACCAACCTAGACCCAAAATCACTTAATAATTCTCCCATAAAGAAATTTAATACGGGGATTTTTTTTATTCTAGCTAGCGTGTGGGGTGAGCATTGGTTATTAAACTTCAATTTTTAAATACATGTAAATGTATATACATGTATACATATATACATACACACAACTTTATGATTGTGTGTGATCACCATTCAATACCTCCAGTTTTAATAACAGCAACATGTTTGTATGAGTATCATGTATTCACAGCATGAATTTTACATTTTGACAATAGAAAGGTCTAAAATCCTTTTCAACTTTTTTGACATGGCATTGATACCTGCCACGTTTAACGTCTTGTGTAAATTTTAACAACACATGAATGGGTTAATTCTAGAGGAGTTCCGACTGAGTATTTGATGTAGTGGTCAACTGCATCGAAAACAGACACTCCATTGAGATTCATTATATTTCAGAAGCAGTAAAACAAACATTTGAGGATATGTTTTTTAGCTCTACTGGTCAGAGACCAGAAGAGCTTATGCGATAGTAAGGTGTCCCTCATCCATCCGTCTGTCTAGCTGTCCAGCTGTCTGTCTGTCTGTTAGTAAACAATTTTTCAAAATGCTACTCCTCCTACAGTTTTAGTCTGATTTCAATACAACTGGGCACACAAGTAGACTACACTAAGATACATAATATAGTGCATCGGTTTTTGATTTTTTTGAGTGGTGTTGCCATGGTTACTAAAAATAGAAATTTCTTTGAAATTACTTTAAAATGCTACTCCTATTACAGTTTTGGTCTGATTTCAATATAACTTGGCACACAAGTAGACTGTACAATAATACAAAATACAGTGCATCGATTTTTGATTTCAATGAACAGTGTTGCCATGGTTACTAGAAATAGAAATTTCTGAGTAATTCCTTTAAAATGCTACTCCTCCTACAGTTTTGGTCTGATTTTAATATAACATGGTACACAAGTAGACTGTACTATCATACATAATTTAGTGCATCTGTTTTTGATTTCAATGAATGGTGTTGCCATGGTTACTAAAAATAGAAATTTCTGAGTAATTCCTTTAAAACGCTACTCCTCCTGCAGTTTTGGTCTGATTTCAATATAACTTGGCATACAAGTGGACTTCACTTAGATTCTTAATATTTTGCATCGTTTTTTGATTTAGATGAACGGTGTTGCCATGGTTACTAAAAATAGAAATTTCTGTGAAATTCCTTAAAAACGCTACTCCTATTACAGTTTTAGTCTGTTTTTAATATAAATTAGCATACAAGAAGACTATACTAAGATACATAATTTACTGCATCGGTTATTGATTTCAATGACAGTGTTGCCATGGTTACTAAATATAGAAATTTCTTTAAAATTCTTTTAAAATGTTACTCCTCCTACAGTATTGGTCTGATTTCAATCTAATTTGGCACACAATTAGAATACACTATGATACATGATATGTATTTCATTTTTGATGTCAGTGAATGGTGTTGTCATGGTTACTAAAAATAGAAATTTCTGTGAAATACTTTCAAAACCCTACTCCTCTTACAGTTTTTGTTTGATTTCAATATAACTTGGCACAGAAGTAGACTACAATACATTAAGATACATAATTCTATTTATTGTTGCATGTTGCAAAGTTTTAAATCCAAGTGCAACTTTGTTATACGTACAGACCAGTAGAGCTACAGTCTCATCAGAGACTTCTGGTTTGTTAAAAACTGGAAAAGCACTTGTCCACAGGCAGGTACCACTTATCAAATAACTTGCCTGCAAAAAAAAAAAAAATTGGTTGTCCCAGACGTTGGGCAATGCTATTTGTCTAGCTCTGCTTTGACAAGACTTTTACAAATATATTATGATTTTTGACCTCATAACATTGACCTTGAAGTTTGACATATAGCTTGATTTTTAAAAACTTTAATTTTGGCCATAAATTGTTCACCAGAAAATATTACTTTAAAAATTTAGCACTTTTTTGTATGACTGAGAGACAAGACAGTTACAGTATGCCATTAATCATTGCACTCCAACCAATAAGACTGCAAATGGGGGGAAGGGGAGCAATTTTCTGAATTTGCTAGTGTTACTTAAAAGAACAAAAATTGGCAAAACCAAATATTTGGCAACTTATTGACTTTTCCTCAGAGAGGAATGTTAGTAGAAACATTGCATCAATTTATATAAAACAGTCACTAGCTTTAAACACTGTGTCAAATTACATGTATTTCAGATTTCACATCAGGGATAGGGTTCAAGATGACAGCAGAAGATGACACAGATTTTATTTTGAATTACATGACAGAGGTGGAAACAGTGGCAGAGGATATTCTAGCTAAAAAGCAGCACATGATAGAACTGGACAAGAAAAGACAAAAGACTAGAGAAGCAATCAGGTTTAACTCTACAATGACAAGTTAGAAATTAGCATTTCATAAAACATTCTGGTACACATGTAAAATGATACTCATAGAGGAAAGACAAAAAACAATTAGGCTTTATTCGTGAAGAATTGAACAATAAAAAAAGGCCATTCAAGTGTATACTCACACAGGAAAGTGTATATTCAAACATATAATAAAAACATGCAATTTTTTTTTGTGATTTCATATTTTTGTTTCACTTTATGTTGTGTTCTATATTAAAGTGAATTGAATTGCATAATTTACAATGTTAAAATCTGGAAAACATTTCATGTACAAGTATCCATGTCACATGATTGGCTTAAATTGATAAAGAAAATGACCTTCACATATTTCTCTTATTTATCCCCAATAAACCCCTGAATTTAATGTGAATGACATAATTTTAGATATCTATCCATGACATTATTTTACATATCTATCCATGAACTATACACAGTGCATATGAGAGTACAAGTAAATGAAAAATGCCAAAATGAGTCCATTTTCAATCATGCTTATATGTATTTAACACTTTATCCTCAATAAGCACTGAAATTAACCAGTGTCTATGATATTCAAAGTTTAAATACCATATGTCCAAAATTATGACACTCATCTGAATTTGCAATATTGTTACAACCCATGGCCTTTGGATATTTTCACAGAATGGAGCAAATTCTTCATGCAGAATTGCCCCCAAATGATAATGGATACATTTTGTGATTGCATAATCATAAACTAACTTTGATGAAATACTTGCTGTTGCATATATAGAGGATATTCAATGTTTTATAGTTGGAAATGGAATTTATTTTACAAGTGTGACAGAATATTTTTAATTTTTTCACAATTGTAAAAATATATAAAAATAAACCTGTACATCTCACTATCTTTTTGTGATGAAGTTTCGTAGGCTGTGACATCATAGTTGAGTGGTTGTGCAACGTACATCATAGCTAAGCAATTATGAGTTTGAAAATTGTACATGTGGATTTTAACAACCTATACTTTGGCAGTATTAAGCTGTTTTAGAGTGATTTATTTTATCTATCCATGGACCTATATACTAGGTCACTGATCTATCTAACTTCAAGGAGTATTTTCTTTATGTTGTAATGCTCTTATTCAGTGAAGGAAAATTGAGAATTTTGCCACACTTTTAACATTTTCACAGTGAAAATATCACTTTTTAGCTCACCTGAGCTGGAAGCTCAAGTGAGCTTTTCTGATTACCCATTGTCCGTCGTCTGTCTGTCCATCTGTCCATCTGTAAACTTTTCACATTTTTGACTTCTTCTCAAGAACCACTGGGTCAATTTTAACCAAACTTAAGACAAAGCATCCTTGGGTAAAGGGGAGTTTAAATTGTAAAAATGAAGGGCCAAGCCCCATTCAAAGGGGAGATAATCAAGAAAAGCCAAAAATTGGGTGAGTCATAAAAAATCTTCTTCTCAAGAACCACTGGGCCAGAAAAGCTGAAACTTATGTGGAAGCATCCTGGGGTATATGTATATATTCTAAATTGTTCAAATCATGACCCCCGGGGGTAGGGCAGGGCCACAATAGGGAATCAACGTTTTTCATTGAAATATGTAGAAAAAAAAACTTTAAAAATCTTCTTCTCAAGAACCACTGTGCCAGAAAAGCTGAAACTTATGTGGAAGCATTCAGGGGTAGTGTAGATTTTAAATTGTTCAAATTATGACCCCCAGGGGTAAGGGGGGGCACAAGTTGGAATCCAAATTTTACATTGAAATATGTAGTAAAAATCTTTAAAAATCTTCCTGTCAAGAACCACTGGACCAGAAAAACTGAAACTTACATGGAAGCATTCTGGGGTAGTGTAGATTCTAAATTCTTCATTTCATGACCCCAGGGGGTAGGGCGGGGCCACAAATTGGAATCCAAGTTTTACATTGAAATATGATGTTAAAATCTTTAAAAATCTTCTTCTCAAGAACCACTGGGCCAGAAAAGCTGAAATTATATGGAAGCATTCTGGGGTATTGTAGATTCTAAATTGTTCAAGTCATGACCCCAGGGGGTAGGGCGCATCCACAATAGGGGAATCCAAGTTTTATATTGAAATATGTAGTAAAAATATATAAAAATCTTCTTCTCAAGAACCACTGGTCCAGAAAAGTTGAATCTTATGTGGAAGCATCCTGGGGTAGTGTAGATTCTAAATTGTTCAAATCATGACCCCATGGGGTAGTGCGGGCAACATTAGGGAATCCAAGTTTTACAATGAAATATGCTGTTAAAATCTATAAAAATCTTCTTCTAAAGTACCACTGTGCCAGAAAAGCTGAAACTTATGTGGAAGCATCCTTGAATAGTGTAGATTCTAAATTGTTCAAATTATGACCCCCAAGGGTAGGGCGGGGTCACAATAGGGAATCCAAGTTTTGCATAAAAATATGAAAAAAAAAAAAAAAAAAAAAAAAAAAAAAAACCTTTAAAAATCTTCTTCTCAAGAACCATTGGGCCAGAAAGGCTGAAACTTAAGTAGCAGCATCTTGGGGTAGTGTAGATTCTAAATTGTTTGAATCATGACCCCTGGGTATAGGGCGGGGCCACAATAGGTACCACAAGGGGGGAAATCAGGTGAAAAACAGCAAGGCCAAAGTTACTCAGGTGAGCATTGGGGCCCATGGGCCTCTTGTTAAATTTTTTTTCTGTGAAAAATATCAATTCAAAATTATCACTTTTCTTCACTGAAAAAATTGCAGAATTTTAGTCTTGTGAATGTAGTAAGTCTAAATCTTTTTCATAATCCTCATTGTATTTTTAAAATGGTGTTTGAAGTGGCCATAATCATAGAAAAAAATGATTTATCAATAATCAACAACAAAGTTTAGTTGCACAGAATGTACCGTATATACTCGCCTATAAGTCGATTTTTTGGGAGTTAAACTTTGGTCCAAAACTTTTTATCTGACTTATACATGAATTATAAAAAGATTGGTATTTCAGCTAATTTAAACTTTAAAAAATACAACCGACTTATAGGCGACGAGTATATACGGTACTTCTGTGATGTAACAGTTTGATTTTGATCTAATAATAGGGGAGAATGAAAAGAAATGCATCTTGATTTTATTAAATATACAGCTTATCATTTTGAAGGGTGCTCCAGAAAGATAAAGTCTCCAGAAAGAAATGGGTTTGCTTTGGAAACATGTTCATTAAAATGCCAACCAAAGAAACAAAGAAACTCCTGGAGAAAGGTAAGATAATGCTACTAACACTACATTACGGTAGTTGTAGGCATGCACTTTGGATTTTATAGACATTTTGTAGACAAACTTTATAATCAGGTTTTTAAAAAGTTGCAACAGAATTTAAGTCTAATATATTTGTAATTTCCAGGATCATGTTGATTAATGGGGCGTTCTCTGTTCTGTTTAACAAAAAAAAATCTGAACATGTTGCTTGTTTAGAATTATTCATTTCCAAGAGTTGTTTCTCTTTAAGTGACTTGTCGCTTACTAACTAGAACATCAAATAATAGATCTATGATTATGACTCATGATAATTTCATAATAGATAAGTTTTAAAATGATATTGGTGCTGAAGACAAAATTAATCAATTTACATGATAAATCCAAATTAAGGCCATGGAAGAAAAACGGCCTTACCATAATAAAACAAATTTTGCAGTGTACTTCAAAAGTTTTATAGGGTTTAATTTAAATACTACATTTAACAGGAATACATGTCAGACATGTATTTACATTTGCTAATATTTCAATTGTCATTGCAGTAATAACAGTGAATAACTTGCTAGTCAAAATAGAGGTTATAAATGGGAAGAATAGATCAAAATGTCAATTTGTTCATGATATACAGTAGATTCATTTTGTGCAATTAAAATTTTACTGGTATGATGGGACGTAATTTAGCGAGTAACTTAAACATAGAAAAGTTTCAATGAACCAACATGTTGACAAGGTTGTGGGGATGTCAGTTCATGGGTATTAGAGAAGCTAGCTAACCAACGTGTACGTGTAGCAGGGGATGGAAGTTTGTGCATTACATTTTCTATTTTGCTATTGACGAAATTCTACACGTATCCACTTACGTGTAAATTGCCGAGTACATGTAAGTCCAAACTTACAGCATACATGTATGTTTCCTTATCTGCTGTTGATTTCAATAAAAGTGTGTGTTTTTCTAAAACCTAAAGATTTGATGCAAATACATGTACTGATATAAAGAACTAAACCTCTATTAATGGAAAATGCAATTATACAGTGTTAAATACACAACATTCAGATTTTAAAAACAGGCTTTGACGGATTAAAATTATTAGAGCTCTTTTCAAATTATTTCTTATAAATATATTCATTAAAAACAGTGATATACATAATAGATTTCATGTGCTTTCTAAAGATTTTAATGATAAGGACTTCTACATTTAATACACTTACAAGTACACATACACGTTATACATTGATAAACAAGAAAAATAATGCAAACGTGTATTTGTAATTCTGACTTGTAGTTTACACGTACAAATACATATACAAGGGAGCTTGCTAAACCTCTTTAATATAAAGGGTGACCTTTGAAAACCATGAACATTGGTCCCCCACAAACAATGATGATTCCACAGTGAATGAAACAAGAGTAATTATCTTTCTTAAAATCAAAATTAAAAATAATTGTATTAAAAGGCGAGTACTTCACTTTCCTTCTTCCTAAAATTATTGTTTTTAACGAGAGCAAAATTGCACATAATGACAAATATCACAAAAGGTGATGTAGGACATAATGACAAATCAGTGTATGCATGGTCATTGAAATTTGTCTAAACTTGGGATAATACTTAATTATAGAGACCTCCCTTTGAAAAAAAAAATCTGAATAATCAGAAATTTTTTCCAAAGTAAGCTCTGCAAGTTATCTGGTACACATCTTTAAAGTTTTCCGACAAGCAGGACTAATCAAATATGTAAGAAATGCATGAACTGAAAAAAGTTAACAAACTGTATTGAAGTTTTTAGTATGAGTTTTTGACATTAATCAGGACAGACATCTCATGTTTATTTTTAAAAAACAATTGCATCAGTTTGTGGCAATTCTTTAATTTAGTATTGGCCAGAAACTTGATAAAGATCAAATCTGAGCCAGGTGGTACCCTCTACTGTTAATACATGAGAATGACGGCAAATTCAAACAAGCGGGAATTTTCATGGAAGTTAAATTACTTAGCAGTGAAGTACCATCTCACAAGGTGATGCCCTAAACTGTGGGTGGGGGGGGGGGGGGCTGATAGGAGGATGTGTTTTTGAATCTAGAAGGTCTATAATCATCAAAATAAGCTGAGCATCATTTTCCTGTTAATACATGTAGCACAAATACTAGTAAACCTGTACTAAAAGTTATCACACAGTTTTAAACAGAAACGAACACTTAGCTACATTTTTTTTGGACAACTCTCATACCTCGTAATATTTTTTAAACAGAAAACCCAAGAATTATTTTTAGCTCACCTGAGCCAAAGGCTCAAGTGAGCTTTTCTGATCAAAATTTGTCCGTTGTCTGTCGGCGTCGGCGTCGTCGGCGTCGTTGTTGTCGTAAACTTTTCACATTTTCATCTTCTTCTCAAGAACCACTGAGCCGATTTCAACCAAACTTGCCACAAAGTATCCTTGGGTGAAGGGGATTCAGGTTTGTTCAAATGAAGGGCCATGCCCTCTTTCAAGGGGAGATAATAAAGAATTAGTGAAAAATTAATAGCATCTTTTAAAAATCTTCTTGTCAAGAACAACAGAGCCAGGGAAGATGAAACTCATGTGGAAGCATTCTCAGGTAGTGTAGATTCAAGTTTGTTCAAATCATGACCCCTGGGGGTAGGGTGGGGCCACAATGGAGGATCAAAGTTTTACATAGAAATATATAGGAAAAACCTTTAAAAATCTTCTTCTCAAGAACAGCAAAGCCATGATGAGTCATATTTATATAGAAGCATGCTCAGGTAGTAAAAATTCAAATTTGTTCAAATCATGACCCCCGGGGGTAGGGCGGGGCCACAATTGAGGATCAAAGTTTTACATAGAAATATATAGGAAAAATCTTTAAAAATCTTCTTCTCAAGAACAGCAAAGCCCTAATTGGTCATATTTATATGAAAGCATCCTCAGGTAGTGTAGATTCAAGTTTGTTCAAATCATGACACCCGGGGGTAGGGCGGGGCCACAATTGAGGATCAAAGTTTTACATAGAAATAAATAGGAAAAACCTTTAAAAATCTTCTTCTCAAGAACAGCAAAGCCATGATGAGTCATATTTATATGGAAGCATCCTCAAGTAGTGAAGATTCAAGTTTGTTCAAATCATGACCCCCGAGGGTAGGGCAGGGCCACAATGGAGGATCAAAGTTTTACATAGAAATGTATAGGAAAAATCTTTAAAAAATCTTCTTCTCAAGAACAGCAAAGCCATGATTAGTCATATTTATATGGAAGCATCCTCAGGTAGTAAAAATTCAAATTTGTTCAAATCATGACCCCCGAGGGTAGGGCGGGGCCACAATGGAGGATCAAAGTTTTACATAGAAATATATAGGAAAAATCTTTAAAAGATCTTCTTCTCAGGAACAGCAAAGCCTTGATTGGTCATATTTATGTGGAAGCATCCTCAGGTTGTAAAAATTCAAATTTGTTCAAATCATGACCCCTTGGTGTAGGGCGGGGCCACAATGGAGGATCAAAGTTTTACATAGAAATATATAGGAAAAATTTTAAAAATCTTCTTCTCAGGAACAGCAAAGCCCTGATTGATCATATTTATTTGGAAGTATCCTCAGGTTGTGTAAATTCAAGATTGTTCAAATCATGACCCCCTGGGGTAGGGCGGGGCCACAATGGAGGATCAAAGTCTTAAATAGAAATATATAGGTAAATATCTTCTGATGAAGAACTGTAAAGCCATGATTAGTCATTTTGATATGGAAGCATCCTCAGGTAGTGTAAATTCAAGTTTGTTAAAATGATGACCCCCCGGGGATAGGGATGGGCCACAATGGGGGGTCGAAAATTTTACATAGGAACATATAGGAAAATATCCTCTTCTCAAGAACTGAAAATCATGTTTAGTCATTTTGATATGGAAGCATCCTCAGATAGTGTAAATTCAAATTCGTTCAAATGATGACCCCTGGGGTAGGGTGGGGCCCAATGGGGGATTGAAAGTTTTACATAAGAACATGCAGAAAAAATATTTCTTCTCAAGAACAGAAAAGCTATGTTTAGTCATATTGAAATGGAAGCATCCTCAGGTAGTGTAGATTCAAATTTTCAAATATTGACCTCTGGGATAGGGAGGAGCCACAATGGGGGATCAAATTTTTACAAAGGATTATATGGGAAAAATTTTTCAAAATTTACTCAAGTACAACAAAGCCATTTGTTATATTGACATGGAAGCATCATCAGGTATCCCCCCCTCCCCCCCCCCCCCCCCCCCCCCCCCCCCGTAACCTTTTCAATACTGAACTGATTTGTGCTTTTGTCTAGCCAATGTGCTCAGGTGAGCGATGTGGCCCATGGGCCTCTTGTTTTAGATATCGATATGCTGGGAAAAAAAATTAAAAATGCATTCATCATAAGTATAAAATAATATTGCATGGATATATTGGTTTTGATAGTATATAAAATGAACAATTGGAGCAATGTTGATGCCAGAAAATGAAGAGCATAAAACACAGTTTGTGTAATACAGTATAATAAAAACCCAGTAGAGAGGAGCTCAGTATTAATTAAGTCAAGGCTGAGTTTAAGGGTCAGAAATAAAGGAAGTTTTGTACTGTTGCAAGGCTGTGATCTGAATAAGAATGTGTAATTATGAAGCATGTATAGCATCTTTTTAATAAATATAACTTGGTATGAATTAATAATAAGGCCTTCATTTCATTGACCCCTGCTTAACATTCATTGTTTTATATTTCCCTCCAAGAAAATTTTTAAAAAAAAAACATATTCTCTGGCGAATATAATGCAATACAGATGTATTTGGTTGTTTTAAGCTGCAAGGTATAATTCATATATGATAATAAAGTAATGTTGTTCTTCTCAAATAAATTTTTTTCAAATTTAAACATGACGGGAGATGTCAAACTGATCTTGCAATGAGTGGTTACTTTATATCTGGTAATGATATTGACATTATCTTATCTGGGAAATTAGCTGAAAATGTCACACAAGGCTTGTACTGATTTAGTTCTAATGTGTTCAATATTCTCATAAAAGTCTTATAACGATGAAATATTCAAGAGATCAATTCTGAAAAATAAATTTTTACGTTAGGATTACATGTAGTGAAAATTGTAGAAAAAATAAATGACCGATAAATAATGAACATACGTAAGAACTTGTGTTTTTAACAAATTGCCATGTTCAATAAGATCACTTTTTCATTTTTTTTTTTTATTTCAATGGAAGCTTTAAGGTGCCTGAAATTCGTGATGAAAATGTGCATTTTATGATTAACTAAAACACTAGAATGCTTAAGATGAAGATGAAAAAAATCAAAATAAAGTTCAAAAGCATTAACATCAATAATATGCAAAGTAAATTTATTAGAATCTTTAACTGGTTACCCTCCTTCATGTCAGTCAGGCGCTTTTGATTTATGTTTCTTTTACATGACATATAAATTGCATTAATTTTTTTAGGTTTTTTTTTCTATTTTATTGTTGAACTCAGAGTAATTTGTAAATGTTCAACTTTTAAATGAAATGTGGAGATAACGATCAGTTTTCAAGCTCAAAAGTCCATTCAATCAGGAGTAGAGCAAACATGGCCCTCTAATACATCAGAGGTTGGATCAAGTGCCATGGAGGAGTGAACATCCCCTGCCGACCGGTCACCACATATCGAATCAACTGGGAGACATAAACCCCATATGCAGGTGATAAGGGTATATTTCTACATAAATAAGGGAAGTTGACGATTGAAAAGTTGAAGTCATCACATTTATCTTATCATAAAGCTTTTTTGTTAGATTACCATTAACATCTTTTTCTAGTAAAATATCCAGATATGAAACAGATATGTCAGACTCTGTGGTATCTTTTATATTAAGCTCACTGGGATAGATTGAGTGGACTAAAGTAATGTTAAAACATGTACAATGTAGCTATTATTAATTGATCATACATTGTCGATATATCTAAATGTCGAGCTGAAGGCCACAGCAAGTGTTTTCTTCTTTTTCTTGTATAAGATTTTGTCGAATGATTGAATTCTTCATATGATTAAATGCTTCGTATGAATACAAAAATAGGTCTGCTAATAATGGGGCACAGTTGGTACCCATGGCAATTCCGACAGATCGTTGGAAGACCTGGTCTCCAAATCTATATAGATATTTTCAATCAGAAAAACAAAAATATTTAGGATTAGCAGTCAGATCTCTTATTCTTTCCCTCTTTATCTTAATGTGTATTTAGCAAATGATACTTTTCTTCATCAAATTAGAAAAGACAATGAAATTGTGAATAGATAAAAATGGCCAGTGGGGAAATTCCTGAGAAAACTGTAGGAACACTACTATATTAAAAGCTTAATAACAGCATAAAAATGATTATAGCTTTTCTGCAACATGTGAGAAACCACTGAGTGTATTTTCTCAATTATAACCACCTGTGTAACAATTATATCATTATGTTCTATTATCAAAGGCATTATGCATGTGTTTAGTGATGTAAAGTGTTTTAGCTTCCAATACCTCGGTCATAAGGTGAAACTGGGGATAAAGAATTCCCACATGGTTAATGAGATAGTAATAGGGATTTGTCTGGATAAAGAAGGTTAAAAAACAAATAATGACATTTGAAGAGGTGGATACACCTTGTAATTTGTAGGATCAAAGCTGTAAATTCTACATGTTAAAGAAAAATGAATTGTGTATGAAAGGGAACAACATTGATTTTTTTCTGGCATAAAATAAACAGTATTTATATGAAACAGTTCCGCGAAATCTCTGTTGAAGGCAAATTGCACATTACATGTATAAATATTTTTTTGATATGCAGATAAAGGTGATCTGCATAATTTTGTTATATATGTATATTTGTAAATAAAGCTTCCACCTTTGCTATTATATTTTTATTTAAAATACCATGAGTGCCCAGTTGAATAAAACTATTTTCCTGTCAATTTTTTCTTTTCTTTTTTTAAAAAGAGTTTTACTAAGGATAGATAGTATTTATTTCTAAAATAAGAATGAATTTCTAAACAATTCTGCAATTTTCTTTGTTCACTAACACCAACTCAAGCATTCCTTTTTCACTAACCTTTAATTAGACATGTTGTATGTATATAATACATTATTGATAATTGAAGGATAGGTTTGGAATTTGTAGCACATTAAAATCATAGAGATGAGTGTTAATTTGCTCTATCTGAACAATTCGGAAGCTACATGAACAATTTATTTGAAAATCTCTATTCTTCATCTTGTCAACTTGCATTGGAACCATGTAACAGCAATTCACATGGGAAAACTTGTGAATGATTACATCAACAAATATTTTGATTAATGTAAGGATATGTAAGTTGAAAGATGAGTCACTTTGTTTTGCTAGTAGATAGATTTTCTGATCTTTAACATCTTTTCCAGAATATGTCATCAGAGACACTGGTCAGTGCTTTATTGGTATATGCTTTCCCACTTCACACACGTCCAGTACACATATCAGATCTCTGGTTTTGTAAAAGTGATATTATCTGCAGAACTTTTTTTTGAAGTTCATTGTATCTTTTGTACACATTTTAACAGCACATACGTAGAGAAAATACTGATATAACCCTGAACGTTTTCTTTGGATTAACATTTTTATTGTTTAAATATTAAATCACTGCAATGATTGTTTTTTTTTTTAATTCTTCTCATCAATCTAAGGTTTTGATAAAATGTTTTGCCTTGGCTACTATAAAAAATCTCTGTAAATCTTTCAGAATGCTACTTCTCAAACAGTTTTGTTTGATTTCATTAAAACTCAGTACAAGTTTGATAAACATCAGGACATACACATAAAACTTATCTCAAGTCCTAGCACAACTTTTCTTGACCCAAAATCGAAGATTTGGGAGTATATAGTTTTGGTCTGTCTGTCTGTCTCCACAAAAACTTTAACTTTGCCCATAACTTTTAATTGGTCTGAGCCAGGGCTTTCATATTTTATTTGCATAGTTCATATGAAAAGATCTAATGACCTTGACCTTGGAGTTTGACCCACTTTTGAGAAATTTTACCTTACTTCTACCTTGGCCATAACTTTTGAATGGATTATGTTAGAGTTTTCATACTTCACATGTGTATTCCTTGTAACATGACCTTTCCTTGGATACCAGGTTTTGTGACCTCTTAACCTTGGAGTTTAACTTACTTTTGAAAAACTTTAACCTTTTCCTGACTTTTGAATGGTTGGTACTAGGGCATGATAACCATACTTGAACTTTTTTTTGTGATTGATTTGTTATTGATTTGTTTATTTTATTATTATTATTTTGGTTATGACATGTATATTTATTAAATTATATAATGACATGTATAACTGAGAAAGTGTAAGAACATATCATAAATCAGTACTATATTGCATTGAACAAAAAAATTGTTATTGTAAGATCTAGGGCTGTATCCCAAATTCTTTTGATCACACATAGTATGACCTTGTGAAATACTTGCTCCTCTTGATGACCTATATTTTAAAGGCATCCATTAACAACACAACAGCATGAAATCCTGCAATTAATCAGCTAAAATAAAACGTGACACTGAATTAAAACTAGGATGCTTCATTATTTGAAGAGAAATCAATAATTTGGTGACATTCTGTAACAATAAAATCAGGAATCACCAGGGAGGTGGTCTCATATGCTTAGATAAATTTGATTGTACAATATGTCTCCTCTCAATCAAGAGCTAATGTATACAATATTTTGAATATAGATCAATATGGCCTAAATTTTCTGTAAACGATTTATTTACTGTTTGCTTTCTAGTTACATCTGTGGAAAGATTTAATTTATTATTATGACTTTTGCCATTCCCCGATCTCTACACTCTGCCTTGAAAATAATATTGCAAATAAGATACGTTGTTTATGAACAATGTAAACAATTCTGATCGAATGTGACTTTTATGTAAACATTTTTATGACGAATCCTGATCGAATCTGTCTGACTTTTAAACCGTCATAAACTCCTCGGAAGGAGTTGCATTCACTGAATTTCTAATGAAACAAAAGTTATGGACAGAAAAAAATATGCAGAGCAATCAGCCAATTGGAATTTTATCAGGAATGAGATTTTAAAACAGACTCCCCAGACAACCAAGACAATATATACCTTGTGTTACACTTTAATATTTGGCCTTCTGACTGTTTTCTGCTAGTGTTGTATGTTCTCCCCATTTTGAAACCGATTTGCCTCCAAAATGTATTTACAGTTTGATAAAGTAAAGTACTGTAGTAAACCCTAAAGTGAAAACAGAGAGTTCTAAATATTTTTATAGCAGCATGGACTTACAGGCATATCATTTTCGTAATGAAAACTTTCTTTTGAATAATAACTTAAATGGCATGTCTGACTCATTTTTGGCAAATCTTTCGTAAGCGAAATCTGAAGCTCCTACAATGCAATGTCTTAGTTTTGGTAAGCACAATAAAATACCGTTGTTGCGTTGATACAAACCATACGATTGACATTCATGTACTTCCTCGTTTTTATCTTGGATGATACTTCCCCCAAAACCTCAAACCACACAGAAACTTTTTAATTTTTTTAAATGGGATAGATTATCAGCATTACAAAAGTTTGGTGGTTTTTGTCTTTACAGTTTGTATATATACCAAATTTGCTAATAGTTCTTCTGTATCGGTATACAGTTTCCTTCAATTTTATTAAGTTTATGAAAGTTTCCTTCATGCTTTGAATTCACTGTTTTGGTTTCCTGGATGCTGTGATCTAGTGCTTGATGTTGTTTGCCTCATTGTGACCATCAGCTGGTCCTCATTTCTGAAGGTATCTGACATCTGAAAATGTTGTGAACCAACTGCATTTTTCTTCCGATGAAACAGATAGTGGAAGATCCACAACATGGACAGTTTTATGATTCTACGAAATTTTGATTCCCCAACAAAATAAATAACAGGGTTGATTACGTTATTTACAAAATAGGCCCTGGCTAGTAAAGGTAATGTTCCCAGAACCACTGGTGTAGAAGGTAGCGTGTTTCCTTTGTTAAAGGTAGAATTGGCATCCAGGATACAGTCTGGTAAATAGGAGAGAATGAAGGCCACAGTTATAGCAATCATTATCTTTGTAATTCGAGGACTGACTCGATGTTTTTTCTCCTCTGCTTGGTTATGATGTTGGAGTTTAAGGATGACGATCGTGTACAACACAACTAGGCTGAAGAAAACAGAGGTATAGACAACGGTCAAAACAATTGTGTAGACAAAAGGGTAGATTGTCATCTTCACCTTATCATCGATGGAGCAGTCATAACCGATTACACCACCCTTCAAATAATGGTGGCGCATGCCTTGAATAATTGCATTCGGCCAAGCAAATAAGATGGCTACAAATATTGCAATGGTACACAGAATTTGAGCTTGCTTGACAGAGATAGGTTTACTGAATGGTCTGCATATCTTTTTAAATCGGCCAACTGCCATTACCAAAATAATAAATGCAGATCCAATTTTAAAAACATGACCCAAGAATCTTCCCCCTTTGCAGAATCCTTCGATGAAGAACATAAGTGGGTACAAGTTATCCACTAATTCCACAGGCATGGCTATAAGGCAAGATAAGAGGTCCACAGCTGCTAATGTCAGGATGTATGTCCGAAAGGTTGATGAACGGTACCTCAGGGTGTACACAACCAGGACAACCATATTTCCAATGATACCAAAGGCTATAAGAATACACAGAAATATAATTGTAGGAAGTCTCTGTCTTGCCTTTTCATCGTTGAACTCCTCCAATGTTTTAAAGTTTGTGTGCTGTAACGGAGAAGAGACTGTGACTTCCGAAGTGATGTTCATTGTTTAGAAATTCAGTGATATCTGTGTTTACTCTTTGTAAGCCCTGTAATTATAAAAGTGCAGAAAATTAGTTTTATAAGAAGAATAATTTTAATAATACATGTATGCCATGGGATTTTGTGCACATGCATCTGTTCAAGCAGTGATTTATTTTTTTTTTTTTATCTCAACAACTGATTATGTGCCGTATAGTATTTTTGACTCAAAAGAAAACGTTTGGAGGAATACAAATGTAAACAAAAATCTGTTACCATTGCAAAACTCTAATTACTTGGAATTCGATAGCCATTACGTAGAGTAGACACTTACAAAAATGTACATACCACCTATTAGAAATATACATTTATTCATATATAAGAAATTACCATCCATCTTGTATCCTTCTATGCAAGACACGGCCAGAAAACTAAAACGGGGGGGGGGGGGTGAAAAGAAATTAGGTTATCTTATAGCGCATGCTTATCATTTGTTCCGTGTTGAGTTGCTTAGAAGTGGTAGTGAGATATTCATTGTCATTGAAATCTTAAACAGGAAATTGATATCGCCTACGTTTAATTAGGATACTGAAAGCGATACTGAAAAAAACATGTCTTTTTTTATTTGATATTTATTGCAATAGATAATAGTGTAAAAAGAATAAATTGACATCTAAATCTTCAAAGGAAGATGGTACTTATATGGGAAATATGTTAATTTGAATTCACTTAAATTATGTCATAGAAAAAATGTATTGAATGACCTACTGACTGATAGCCCATTTAAAGTCTAAATTTAATAGAAAAATAAAACAACGCATGATATGAATAGACAGTACAATTTTAAATCAGCTTAAATTCTTTATAATATCTTTAACTGCTGTTTATCAAATTTTAAGAACGCCCTTTTTGCATTCTAAAGATGACAGATGATTCTTTAGCAATTTTTTGAATAGGTTTTTTTTTTTTTTTTTTTTTTTTTTTCTTTTTTCTTTTTGAAACACCGTACAAGTTTCATTTTTTTCTTGTTTTTTTTCAAGAACAAAACATTAACTTTTTTCCAATTATCAACAATAAATCTCACCTTTTTGAAGGGCAGCAGCTCACACAGTAACTGTGAAGAGCATATTCTAAACATTCAAAAATAATCGGAGAAAAACTCCAATATATTCGCGTACTCTTTAACACAAATTCTATTAAAGTCAAATGTCCACTTATTACTGAGCTCTTTAAGATTGTAAACAAAGGGGTTTTATGTTCGTGTTATAATTTCCGGGGTGTTTATCTAAATCAAAGTACATGTTATATTTGGAAAAAAAAACTTAATATGCAGTTTTCTTATCATATATAGACCAGAATAAAATAACCAGTCTTAGTACAATTATGAGATAGAAGTAAAGAAAAACAAAGGCGCACGTGTTAGTTATACAATTACAGAATTGTTTTACTTGTATCTTTCCTGCACACTGTGGTGCTCTTGTGATTTGAAAGGAAGTTTTCTCTAAGGTTCATATTGGTCCAGCTCACACCTGGTGCATTGATTCATAACAATATCAGGTTATGAAATGGTTATTTTCTGGAAGATATAGAAGATGGCGAAATGACGACTTATACAAAATGGCATAAGTATGGGATAAGAGTAGAAATTTATTGTTCAGAAGAAGAAGCTAATAAATAAACAATTTTCTGTCGCTGAATCTTACATGTAAATGAGAAACGGACTTGTTACACATATGTATCAAATCACAGTGATTTCTCAAGTAATTTTATATGAATGACAGAAGCCAGGGAAAATATAAGACGAGTGATTGGTGAGTTGATTGACGATGTGTCATCTAATGATTTTTGCTGAACTTAAATATATATATATATATATATATATATATATATATATATATATATATATATATATATATATTTCGATGAAAAGCAACCTTTTAGGATTCCTTATCTTCAATTATAAATCAATGTAAAGAAAAAAAATATTAAAGAAATATGCATCAGATCTAATGAAGATGGGGTTTAATCTTCAGAATTTCTTTTTTATCAGTAACTTCAAAACTTTCAGTCTTTCATTAAAAGTTTAGCTCGATTAGTAAAACTTTTTTTTTAATTCAAAAATACGAGGGGTGATCAAAAAGTTCGTGGATTGATGCGATAGTATTAATACAATGAAGGCTGTGCTTACAAAATTTATGAGGAACATAAAACAACAACAGTTTAAGGAATGTTGAAAATTTTAGCCCGATACGTTGATAATTTGCCAAATTATTATGAATTAAAAATGACATTATATGATCAACCTGCGCTGTCGCCGTTTAGTTTCATTACGACTGACGACGTCTTTGTTTCTCAATGTCCGCTTCCTCTACGTCATACATTATCTTGACGAGATTCCCTGGAGTTAAGTAAGGACTTATAAACCCGACTTGTTTAAATGGCTTTACAATGTCATGAACAGCTGCATTAAATGCATATAATGTTGTAAATTGATTTATACATATGAAGAGATCCTTACTTGATTATGCCAGCATATTTTGCTTGTCGGAGTCAATATCTACCACACATGATCAACGTCACTTTTTGACGTGACTGACTTTTGACACCCCGACTAAATATCGACATTAACTGTGCATATCTCTGAATCTTTTTCGGCGTTCAAAACAAGTACTCTGGATGGATTTTATTTCTCTGTACAATGTTGTCCGTTTAAATATTTCCTAAGGCTATACCAGTTTCTCCAGCGGCGAAACTTTATAGAATGATGGAAAAAGAAACCCTTTCCCCTCTTTGACGTCATTTTCAAGCCTTTAATTGTTTGGACACTCCAAGTTTTTCTCAGTTACACAAGGTAGAAAAAATGTTGTGTTCGAGGTTGCACCGCCTCTTGCGTACAAAATCATTAACAATTTATTAAAAAATTAAAACTAATGATTTGTGGTTTACTCTATCGATAGAAAAGATGATGCTAACTAAATGTGTTAAAATTCATTGAAGTATACCTAAAGCGGTTTTAATTTTATGGCGCTAGTCCACGAACTTTTTGATAACCCCTCTACGTTGTATTTAACCAAAAGGTATTTTTCATTTCCTTTTTATAATTGACAATTTTAAGGAAGTACTACTGTAAGCGTACTTTTTTCCACGAGGTCATAATTCGGCGAAATAACAATTTATTTTACGCGGATTAAGTGGACTTCTTAGATTGGCACTGTATGCTTTTATTGTACTTAAGTTACGCTGGGACAAAATTTCATCGGAAAACTTGTGACCGTGCACATAGTATAAATTAATACCACGCGGAAAAAGTACTTCTACAGTATAACCAATTTAATTATATTTGAAAATAAGTTAAATACGAGTAAGTTGTTTCATGAAAAGTATGAACTCAATACTTTTTAGGAATAAATCCTTTGTTCATGAGCATTGATATTCAAATAAACTCGTAAATAAACAATACTAATACACTGTAACCGATGCAAAATTAAATGGCTATTATAACATTGCAATAATACACTGTTTGAACCCCCCTCCCCCCCCAAAAAAAAAAAATGTTATCCTCCATATTCAATAAATTACAGTTTTCTTTTCAATTGCCACACTGGTATATTAATAGAAAAATGAAAAGTTATATATTCGTTACTCTGTAAAATATTTATTTTATTGAATTTCGTCGAAAATTTCGATGATATTATAAACGATATATAGAAATTCATTTAAATAATGAAATGCTTTCTTTGTTGATTCGGGAATTAAGGTTCATTGGTACTCAGATAAGAGAGATAACTTTTAATGACATAAATGTCTATTTCTCCTTTATAAATTTTGATGTTAAAATTTCTCTCTTGTATAATTTTGTTCCACAAGCTACGCCATAATTGTTTGCATTTTACTTATTAAATACATTCCTTTGGAAAATCATAAGCGTTAAAGTAAAATTTTGTATGAATGAGCAGAGGGTTTATGAACCTTAACAGATGCAACCACTACAAAAAAATAACTTGTTACGAGGTTTATGTATTTTTTTTCTGTAATGGTTGCAACCGTTTATCCCTTCATTAACAAATGAAATAGGTGGAAATAATGAACAGTGATCGATCTCAAAAAACCTACGAGCAATACAAATCTGCGAACAGGGCATAAAACGCAGACCCCTATAAATTCCAGAGGTAGAATCAAATGCCTTTAAAGAGTAAGCATCCCTGTCGACTGTGAGCCTTATATTTTGATCAGGTAGACGGATTAATCCTAAGACTAGTATAAAAACAAAAGCCTAACAATTGGTTTGAAAAATTCAGTCAAATACGATCCCAATGAAAGGTTGTATTTAGTAATATTTAGTAAATAGAATTTCAAAATGCTGACTATAAACGAGGTTGTTGAAATCCCTGTTACATCACCTTACTTTTTCAGTAGTCAGGGCATGCTCTTGGAGGACATAAACACCACATGCAAATGGTAGTGGAATGTAACTACATAAATAAGGAAAGTTGACGACGAAAAAACTGAAGTTCCCATTTGAATTCCAACAGATTGTTGGAAGACATGGTCTCCAAAGACTACATAGATATTATCAATGAGGAACTCCAGCATCTTTTAATATCAACCTCAGAGTACTTGTTTGTAGAATCAGGATGATTTTTAACAAAGTAATTTTGTAGAAGATCAATCGATATCACAATATATATTAAAATTTCCGAGTTCCATTTTTATTGAAGAAGTAGTTGTCTATATCAAAAAGTCTGGTTTTTAATTTATCGTGAGTATATCGTTGTATAAGGTGTAGAAAAGTCATACGTGTTGACATTTCTGACTTTTGAAAAATGATGTGATTTTAATTGTTTGTGAGCGGTAAAGATAGGGTTTGGAAGAACATTTTTTCCCAGGATTTAAGAAAAAAAGGAATTTTATTTTTTTTTTATATCTGTATAAATTTTTCGGATAAAAATGGATGTTAAGTTGTGAAATGTTATATCATTGACAAGTAAATGGAAAAGCCCACCTCTTTAGATATTTTTCATACAAATGGCTTTAAAAATGTTTCAACTAGTTTAGAGTTAATAGATTGGCGAACTGTTTTCATAAGAAATAAAGAACAACATATTCAGAGGATTGAATATTTTACATTTAAAAGATGTTGTAACTATAATAAATATAATTGCAATATATATTACTCAGATATCAAATCTTGAGAAACTTGACAGAATGTTCAATAGCGAGATTAATCAATTCCATTGCTACTGTGATCATCCGGGATTTTAATTTTATTCCTTCTGTTAAAAGTAAATTTTCATTAACAGGGGTTGACATCCCATTGCGAATTCTGTCATTAAAGGAAAAAGATTAACTAAGAATAGGTACAATTTATCTTGTCCAGATAATTCTGCAATTGAAAAAAAAATGTATATGCATGTTTATTTATATCATTGAAAAAGGAGCATGAAATAAGAAAAATCGAGAGAGAAAAATAGTTTGTGTGGCATTATTACAAGTTATGATCGCTATAATACGTTTTTATACTATCACCAAAGCGTTACGGATTAAGGAGAATGTCCTTGCGTCGCGGTTTCAAATCCCACCGCGGAACTTGGAGACCGGTTCTTCGGATGAGACCATATAAACCAAGGTCCCGTGTTGCAATAGGTACCGGCTCGAAAAAAGATCCCTCACTGCTCAAATGCGGTAAGTGCCGACTACAGGTCTAAATTTGGCACTATCCATCGGCAAGTGGTGGCACCTCAGTATGAGTGAAAAATTCTCGAAGGGACTTTAAACAAACAAACTATTACCAAAAATGGATAGGACCTGCAATGATTTTGTTTGAGGTGAAATTGTACGCATTTCTGCAAAATACCCGAATAAAAATAATGTGGTATTGTGATTGTGCTATATATAAGTCTTTCAGACCTTTTGAAGTACTGTATTCTTTCATTATTTTCAAGGAAGTTCCTTTACTTACATTTCCTTATAAGATTGATTGAAGATATCAATACTGAGAATATCATTTGAAATCAAAAAAGGAAGCAATGATAACTAAAGTAATTGTACACAGATATTCTTTTCTTTATTTTTAATTTACATTATTTTCAGTTCAGAATTAATTATTTTGGTCAGACTCTGTGCCAACATCACCGATTTTTCCTATTTAGAATGATTTAACATTTATTTAGACTTGTTCGCCCGCTTTTTGTTTAAGCTATAGTGTTTACCTGTTTATAGCCTCAGTATTAATGACATATTAACATGAAATGTTATAATCGTGAAAATAAAACATGATAAGAACACAGAGTTTTCACGAAAGTTTCATTATTTAAATAGAAATCAATAATTTTGTGACAGTATATTACTATGAAATAAGAGTTCACATGGGAGTTCATCGTATCCGTGTAGATTAGTTTGTTTACAATGTCTGTTTCATCAAACACAAAGGCAAGTGTTCCCACCATTTGCAATACTAAAATGATATCGCTGCGGAAAACGCTCACGTCCTTTGCAGTGTGTTTTGCTTGTACACTCTTATAACATTTTATTCTATTAAACGGGTATTCATTATATATATATGTAAGACTGGTGTCTCTATCGTCTTTTTGACTTCATATGAACATCTTTGAAAAAAAAATAATGTAATAAAGAGAATCAAAGATACATGTAGTTTGACTTTTTTTATTTAAGATGAAAAGAAATATTAAAAGTCTGAGTAAGATAATACTCATTATGATTTAATTTATTTTCTGCATATATAAATTAATGAAATTTAAAGATGACGAAAATAATGTATGGCCTTTTTTCTTTCTTTTTGTCTTCGTTATTTTGACTCTGAAATCAGTTTTGTTTTGTTTTTTTTTTGGGGGGGGGGGGTTGCTTCTGGTTTTTTTCTTTCTTAAATTTGCTTATATTTCCTTTTTTTTTTTTTTTTGCAAATTTATTAAATAATAAAATAGGACATGACGTCATCACTCGCGATATTAAAAAGAGGGGTGGTGGTGGCTGAAATCCAAGCTCGACAAGCAAATAAGTTCTGTTGAAGAATTTTGATTAATTTGATATTGAAACTAAAATGTGTGTGTGTATTTGTAAGGGAGGGGATTCATATATACCTACATGTATAAAGACTAATAAGGTTAAATTTACTTCAAAAGTCATGACCTAATTCAGTAGCTTCCGGGGACTTTTCCTCCTTGGTCCTACCAGGGCTTTGCTTTAGACCTACTAGGGGCCTTCAGGCGGTCATCAGACCCACTGCATCTGAAAAAAAAAATCAACCCCCCCCCCCCTACCAAAAGGTGTAAATCTGAAGTCCTTCGCAAGTATCTGGTGACGTCTCATATGAGTGAAATTATCTTGCAAGGGAAGTAAAACTACAACAATAAAAATAAATCCAAACTATTCAGGAATTGAACCACAGGTTGAGGCTTTATTTTTAAATTTTGGGACCTGCCAGGGATGGTTTCTAGTGTTTCAAAGACAACTTATATAGCGTATATAGGGGCCGTACAGATATGCATAGTAATGTGGCTTAGATCTCTGCCTTTTATGATTAGTGCCATTGTACACCTCTTATGTTTTGTTTCGACCGGACAGATATTTCGGGTTTCCCATGGCAAAACCATGACACTGCCATCCTTTTTATAACATTGGGGATGCCCATCTCTTATTCACCCCTGAAAAAAATTTAATGAGGGACATACCGTTGCTTAGTTTCATTGATTGATTTATTGAGTGTATGTTGTTTTACGTCCTATTCGAAAATTTTTACTCATATAGAGACGTCGCTTTATACCGATCGATGTAGGAAGGGTTTCAAACTTAGACCCTTACACGGCACTTGGGGCCATTGAGCAGTGAGGGATCTTTTTCGTGCAAATGCCTGCCACGAAATGAGGCCTCAGTTTTTAAGGTCTCATTCGAAGGACCCGCAACTTCCCACTTCAGAATTCCGAACGCTTGGCGAAGGAACAGTAGCTACCTATTTTTATCGACTTAGGTCGACAGTTTAGTGCCATTGAAGTATATACTTTAAGCAAGGAAATGATAAATAAAATATGTGAATTCAGAACTTACTCGTACTTGTGTTTGGGTTTAGGATTTCTAATAGTATTTTCTAATTTTACACATTTTTAGAAAACAAAAAGTAACCAATTTTTATATTTCCTCTCTTTACAGTAAGTCAAAGATCTTACCTTTCTTCCTTAATGACCAGCCTTTCAGTTATATAATCATTCTGTAACTCTCAACTGTCAATTTCTCAGTTTTCCCTTTAGTTCTTGAGACAAAATATATATCACTTTTATTTTTAATATAAACAGGCACATGTACATGTAACTCTTCTAAAAGTCAACAAACACTGTTTATATTTATACCTGTAGATATTTTCAAATTTCCTGTTTATTAAAGTTATAATAACACTTCGGTTTTATTCAATGCTTTCATATGACGAGAGGAAGAAATACTGAATGAAAGTTTAGTTGAGAGAAACAAAGACCATTATTATAATGATCGTGAATGTTATGTGATTGACAACATGCACTTTATGGCTAAAAATCCTATTCCCTCATGAATTAATCGCAAACAATTTAATTTGGGTTTGTTTTTTTTTTTCATTTCTGATATCTATATTTTTGATAATTTTGCCATTTCAGTCAAAGCTTTTTGTTATTCAAAAGGATTCACACAATTTATTCTGTGATCTTATACATGTATTTTCTTGATTGATTCTACATCCAAGGATTTACAGCAGAAAGACATCTTATTGTAATATATATATATATGACTAAATTTTCTTAGGTGAGCGTTGTGGACCATGGGCCTCTTATAAAATTATCTTCTCTATAACCAAGGGGCCAGAAAAGAAAAACTAATATGAAAGTTTCCTTGTTGGATATGGAATGTGAAATTTTAAGGGGTGTAGGGTAATTGCACTCAGGGGGAACAAAGTTACACATGTGAATAAACAGCAAGCCACTTGGATGCAAGCATCCTTGTGCATATTCTAGTTAGTTTGAAGCTCACGGACCTAGGTAGTCGTGTAGGGATTCAATAGGGGTTAATATAGAAAATAATATACAGAAATAATTCAAATCTTTCTAAAAACCAGCGCTACATATTAATATTCAAATAATCCTTAGTTGTATGGATTTTTTTATTTCTCAAAGGTATTGTCTTTATTGTTAGGATGAGGTTGAAAGGGGGAATCAAATTTTATTTAAGTAAGTATGCAGGAAAATTTTCTCCAGAACATCAAGTCCAAGTTAGTCATATTGCTATTTCATTCCGATATTGTGTGGAATCGATATCAAGTCATAACCATTTCGGACTAGGATGGGCTCATAAGAAGGGTCAATATTTCCATGGGAGTAGTAAGGGGAAAATCTTTTACGAATCATATTAAGATCATCAGAACCAAGAAGGCCACACTGAGTGTTTTGGCCTCTTGTTAAAAGTTGCCAAAAAAGTACTTTGAATCAAGATCAGCAGATGTACTGTGACGAAATAAAGGTTATTTTCGCATGAAACTGAGCTGTAAAAAGGAATTTAAAGGTCAAAAGGCAAAAACTTAACTTTATATGGAAATAAATCCTTGACAGAGAGTCGGCTTTAGTGTTTTTTAATGACATCAAGGGGAGTTTTATGTATGGCGACAAATTTAATGTTCAAGGACATGTACATCGGGTAACATGCAATTTGCTTAAAGGACTCTTTCCGTGTTTCGAAATCATGCAGAAATTGATGTATTTCTTCAGAAAGTATATAAGAATGAAAATGTGTGTCAAAAATTCTCAGTTTTCACTGTAAATTATCCTTAAATTAAATAGTTTCAATGATATTCTTTTAATAGAACAGTCAACTATAATATATTAGTTGTATTGTATTTAAACACATTTTTAGTAAAGTGAAGTTTGACGCAGACTTGATAAATAATTTGACCCGAATCTATTTCACTTAAATACAGAAACGTTTACTTATTCTCCAGTTAATTACTAAAGTAACTATTTAGAAGTCTTTTACTGGTATAAATACTGTGTGCCAGTGATAGACATTATATTTGGCTACGCTTTTAGATAGAAATCCAGTGACATTTATGTCAGCAATTTATAAAAAAAAAAAATGATATTCTTATGATTTCTCTAAGGTAGAATATTTTAATAAACACACACACACCCATCCCCACAACGTAAGATGTCCTGAGTCAACACCTTGCCTTTGGACCCCTGAAAAAGTTCATCCCTGTGTCGGGCTTGCTTCTCTCATTAAGAAGCACCGGTCGCCCGCGTGGCGCAGTGGTTAGAGCGTCTGCTCTAGAGTCGCGAAGTAAGGAGTTGATCCTTACGTCGCGGGTTCGAATCCCACTGTGGGACGTGGAGACCGGTCCTTCGGATGAGACCGTATAAACCGAGGTCCCGTCTCGCAGTAGGTGCTGGCACGAAAAAGATCCCTCACTGCTCAATGGCCGTAAGTGCCGAGTATAGGACAAAATTTGCAGCTCTCCACCGGCAAGTGGTGGCGTCGAGAGGGACGTTAAACAACATACAAAGAAACAAAACATTAAGAAGCACCAATCAAATTGACGCTTTCATGACTAGATAGATATGTTAACAGAAAGGAATCAGTTGACAACACAAATTCAAGTTTGTTTGTTTGATGTTTAACGTCCCTTTGGAGAATTTTTCGGGGCCGTCACGGTAGCTTAGCCCGTAGAGCGCTCGCTCCGTGATCGGAAGGTCGTGTGTTCGAATCACAGCCGCGACTAACCTAAGTCGATAAAAAAAGGTAGCAACTGTTCCTTCGCCAAGCGCTCGGCACTTTAAGGTGAAATTTGCTGGTCCTTCGGATGAGACCTTAAAATCCGAGGCCCCGTGTCGCGGTAGACGTTGGCGCGATAAAGAACCCTCACTGCTCAATGTACTCTGAGTGCCGAGTAAAGGTCTAAATTCTCGAGAGAGACGTTAAACAACACACAAACAGCTGTTATATAATAAAAAGTGCGAAAAAGCTTTCTTTGCAAGACATCACAGATCACTTCTAATTCTGTCGAAAAAAAAAATCAATTTCAAGTTTCTTTTGGAGACTTTTTAAATTAAATAACAAAAAGAGTTATTAATAACATTCCTGGCTGAGGATCGGATCCTTAAAGTGATAAACATTTGCAAAGAAGATGGGCGAACAAGGCGAGCAAAGTGACTATAGTGCGACAAACATGAATGTGAAATATTAATTCTTAAATATAACAAAATTTTCATTGATATTTTATCTAACATTAAAGTATACTTTATGTAAAATCTCCAAAATTTGCAAAGATCTCACGAAGATTGAAATTATTTGCCTGTGAAATAGCATACACACACTTAAGAGGGCAAAAAGATTCATTTTCTCATACTATAACACAATTTTTCGATATAAGTGGGTCTTCGCTCCATTTTTGTCCCCCGCTTTCACTGAAAGTGGGGGATATTAATTTGGGTCTGTCTGTCCTTCCGTCCTTCTGTCCGTCCGTCCGTCTGTATTTCTGTCTGTAACACTTTCGTTTCCGCGCGATATCTCGAGAACCCTTTGAGCTTTCGCAATGAAATTTTGCATAGCAACTCCCTATGGCCCAAAAAAGAACTCTATTGATTTTGAGGTCAAATGGTCAAAGGTCAAGGTAGTAAATTAATAAATTCTCTCTGTTTTAACACTTTCGTATCCGCGAGATATCTCGAGAATCCTTTGAGCTTTTGCAATGAAATTTTACAAAACCACTCTCTGTGACCTAAGGAAGACCCCTATTGATTTTGAGGTCAAAAGGTCAAATTTCAAGGTCGTAAATTTATACATTCCGTCTGTGTATAACACTTCCGGTCGATATCTCAAGAAGCTTTTGAGCTTTTGCAATGAAATTTTATAACATAACTCCCTATGGCTTCTTTCGCCCTTCTCAAAGTGTCCCGCCCCGTTTCTTTTTTTTTTATTTATTGTATTAAAAGTCGCTTGGAAATATTTTTAGCACATGGGCATGTGGAGAGTTATTACGTAAAATACAGGTTGTGGGCGGACTTTATATTTTAATTACGTCTATTAGAACTATTTGGTAAAGGCTAAATTAGACATGTATCGTGTAAAATTTTGACAATATCGAACGTGAATATAAACATCATATGTGACCTAATGTTTGCATTAAATTTGCTGTATAATCAAGTGACTCCGTGGTCTAGGGGTATGACGCTCGCTTAGCGTGTGAGTGGACCCGGGTTCAAATCCCGGTCGATCCTTTTTTTTTTTTTTTTTTTTTTTTTTTTTGATTTACTATATAAATGATAGTATTCAGCATGTGAAATGAAAAAGTTATGACGTCTGGCTTGTACAAACTCATAAAATCATTAATTACAGTGTGATAAATATTCTATACAAAATGAATCTTCTATACACATATTAAAGAATAAGCAATCAAATCTTTTATATCCATATTGGCATTTTTCATTTGCTTCAATATACATGTATACATTTAATAATTCTACAAATCAAAGGGGGGGGGGGTTCCGACCCCCCCCCCCCCCCGAACTGCGCATGTTCTTCTTTTTTCCCTGAGCGGGGGACACAAATTCTCTGAATTAGCTTGTTTTTAAAGTTTATCCTCAAAGTTTCCTTAAAAATATACAGTTTTTGCTTAACAAAAACAAAAGCAAAGACCCACTATACCTTAAAGATACACTTATATGACACAACATTCGCATCTTCTGAGAAATACTTGATTTCTCAGAATACGTCAAGGGTCGTATTACAAACATGATTCATCAGGAGCTGTGTAGCTTAGTAGTTAGCGCATTAGTGTCAAAGGAAAATGATACTCAGGATTTTTATTGCTAGGGTTCAAACCGTACGAATACCACATTGTATTTTTTAATAACAGAATGATTTTTGTCGAGAAAATTTTCCTCAAAAAAGTTTTGTTTTTCATAATTTCATAAATTTCAATAAAGATAATTTTACTCTAAATACTAAATTCACAAATTGAATATAATTTTTACATATCTAAGCTATAGGCATTCTGCACGCCTTGTTCACCCATCTCCTTTCCCGAAAGACGGCGCTGCAGTTAGCCCGTAAAATATCGAATGATCTTTGTCAGGGGTCCATCGGTTGCCTCAGGACCCCTGAGGTTGTGAGGATGATACTCCCCATGAAGGGGAGGAAGGTAAGGTACACTTGTGCTGAAGTTAACAAAAATTTACAAACACAAGGTAAAAATTCCTGAAACAAACTTTGTACCTGGCGTTTTCTGACAAAAATATGTTATCAGTTGCTTTTTTGGGTCAAGTCACTTTCTCAAAATAATTCTGTATTATTTGAAACAATTTAATTTAATCAATTTTTTTTTATTTCAAAATCATTTATTTACACATGAAAAGAGATGACTGTGGTATATTGTTTTGAAGAACATTTTGTTACATTTTCTTCCTTATTGTTGTCTGTTTAGTCCTGATAAGGAAAGCTACAAAATATAAAAACTTCCTTGAAAGGCATTATAACCTGTCTAATGGAATTAAATGATCTTATTCTTATTGTGTCTAACATTTAAATGCAAAATTTTTGTTAAACTCAGTTTTTATCAAGACCTAAAAGATTAGATTACTCATTGTATGTACAATTTTTATATGTATACCACTATTCTTTGACAGATCATTGAATTAAAAAGATAATTTAAAGAATGAAAGTCATTTACGACGTCTTCAGTGAGTAGACTTAGTAACAATTATTTTGAATTTTGTGATCATAAACAGGAAATCAGATTTTTTTTCTCTTTTGAACAAGTAGCAATTCAAAACAAAATTCCACGCCGGTATTTAGGTTTATTAAATTAGTTTTGTTTAACCAAGTTTTTTTTCTTCGAGTTTCAAGTTTATTCCCTTGAACCATCTGGCTGATTAGAGTAATGAGAACATGTTATTAAGAAAAAAAAATCATACAGGGAAAGTGAAATACCTGCATGAAAACTGTGTTATACATCAATGTTGTTTTTTCTTATCAATGTGGAAGCATTCAAAAATTTGCCTAAATTGAAAAGATCTTTAACATTAATAGTGCTTAGCAATTGAATTTATTTTAAAAACACTAGGCTTAGTATAATAGTACTTTTTTCAAAAATTTCTCTCTTGGGCCGTTATACAAAGAGCATTTCAAATTAAAATGAAATTCGTCTTCTATATCATGGATATTATAACATATACATAATCTATTAATCTTGGTTATGTTATTGTGTCGGCATGTTTCCATATTCATTGTATATTTGATAACCTAAATTTTGTTATATTTTTTGTCAATAGGTTTTGTTAAATATGATTGCAAGCAGAAATTGTCAGTGAAATGTTGATATAAATAACACTTTGGAGAATTTGGTATACTTTCTGTTGTATTTTGCTGAGAAACATATAAAAGTCGTTTTTTAAGTGCTATATGCTTTATCATTTAAATGGGTTTCTGTCCAAATTTGACCTAGTCCTAGAAAAGTCGGCTGTTTTTTAACCATTCGATCCTCAGTGACCCTTTCTAATTAATCAACCTTAAAAATCTTTTACCAGCCAATTTGGTGAGACGTCCACTCAATTTCATTTTGTATTTGAACACGTAGGTACGCCATACGAGTAAACAACCAGAAAATTACGGAAAGTGCATGTACCTGGAATGTATCCTAACAATATCTACGACGAAGTATAAATTGAGAAAGACTTTGACCACCGTATGAACTAAGCGTGAAATGGCACGTAATCTGTGTATATCGAATTCTTTAAAAAATAGAGTAGGATAAAACATACATATCCATACACATTATATCATCATAACGTATTATGATAATAAGGCCAATCCCAAGGTCAATATATTGGTTCATGGTGAGCACTCTGTTGTAATTAAGAACATAATATGTGTACACCAGATTAAAAAATACTGCGACTTTATGCATGTTTCATTAACTTTGTTGTTATTTATGCACGTTTGCTGGCCTTGTGTTTCTGGAGTTATTTACAACGTAGCAATCCATCTTATTTTCCCTTTTGTTTTTGTGTAGCAGCTTGTGTATTTTTGTATCGTTCTGATGATATCCATCTACATCAAACTTTTATGGTTCCCTTGTTACCTCTCTAATTATCTGCGGTCATATCAACTTGATGCCAAGAAGTGTCGAGAATCCATGTTGATGGCTTTAGATATTGTAGCGTCCGGTTTAATGGTATACAAATGTACTTGTATATTCACTTTCACTCAGATTTCCGGAAACCGATGATTATATGTGTACACCCAATGTGTTTGGCCAATGAAAACATTTAAGATATTTGCAATTGCTTAATATTATACATATGCTTGAATATGAGTCTGTTTTGGAATATAGAGTTTACAGTGCTTGTTAAAAGGTACCTTTGTCATTGCCTCTATATATTTTATAGTACTACTGGTCCGTGATCCATTATTTTAAGTAGCTTTGTACTTATTTATTTCTCAGCAGATTTAAATAAATTACCTGCTATGAAATTGAGCGACAGGAATTTGTTGAAAACCGAATAACAAGTCGGATGGCATTAAGTGTCATTAATGGTATAGCATCAAACCTTTTGAACTTACGTCCTAACATATGTTACAATTTATGTCCGAACCACTTTCCTCATCTAAACAAATAGCTTTCCTTTGGATTGAATCATTACGTAACGTAAATCCCTTAAACCAGTAGTGAAGTAGAGCAAATTGAGTGAAGTTTAATGAAATAAATTTTCATCTTCAAATTGGCGCCATGTGCAACCACTGATGGACAGGTTCCATTGTATACACGATAATCGATATTACTTCCGTTTGTGATCAGTGATATATGATGCTAGAATAATTGTGGGCTTAGGTATTCCTTTTTTTAAAATTCTCTTCTAAATCAGTCCTTAATTATAGTCATCTCAATAAATGCCAATGTTAACTTGATGTGAAATTTCAGTCTTCTGCAATTTACATTAACGATTATTGAAAAACTGTCCTCCTATTTGCAGACTGGTCGTTATGTATGACAAGAGAGAAGAATGTGATATTAATATTTTGCTGCCCTTGAATTTGAACCATAAATTCATTTTAACAAATACTTTTATTACATCACACATAGACAAAAACATTGTATAAACACTTTACGAGACAAAAGTTGTCAAAAAAAATCACATTTAGTACATTTTTTTTTCAATCTGAAAAAGTAATAAAATGTACATGTATAATAAAAAATATCACAATACAATATCTAACACTGGGATACGAGTCACTTTTCTAACCCTAGATATAAAATGTCAACTCTTAAAATGAAATAACTGATTGAATCGATCTCTGTCTTACTGTAGGACATCGTCATTACAGAACACCGTAACTTTGATAAAAATATAGCTAAAAATATAGCTAACTAATATTGGATTTCAAATATATAATAAAGGTATTACTAATTTTGTTTTCATTGCTTTCTCTCGCTTTTACCAGAGACCTGTATATTATGTATGTATATAGGTCCCTGCTTTTAAGTAAGCAACAGCGTCCTTGAGTAAGAGCACCTATGATTCTTCGGAATTTTTATTTATTTTTTTTTTTATAATAATGGATAATAGAGATTCAATTAACTTTTATTATAGGTAAATTTAGGTGAAATGAATGTCCCATTCAAGAAAATATTTTAATTTAAAGACATGCTCAGTTTCTGGTCAAATATGACGCTTCTTTTGATGGCGTCATTAAATAAATATTATTGCCATTTTAAACCTTCATTTATAAAAAAAAAAAAAAAAAAAAAAAAAAAAAAAAAAAAAAAATCGAAATATTGTGGAAATTTCTTTACATTGATTATATTTTTTACATCCTGTGATTCAGTTCTAATGACTTTTTAAATTTGAAACCATATTCAATGAGATCAAATCTGTATACAGGAAATATTTGTTACAAGTGACATAATTCAGAAAAGGAGCTCCGTGGAACGTTAAAGCTCTAAGTAATCTGATGAGTAAAATTCAGCACATGTTTGCCTGACATCCGGTTTTATTTTAAATGTGATGATTGTGTAACTTATTGAAGAGATTTATTTCCCTATTTTTGAATCAGGAATGTGATACGTGTTTCACGTCTGTTAGATGCATTGTCTCGGCCACTGTAAAATCTTTCAATTTCTTTTTTCCTGGTCTACAGATTGTGTAAAACAGCCATCGTATTGTCTGTTTTATAATATTTCTAAATTTTGGGTCTCCGAATAAGTAGATGAAAGGGTTGATGACATTGTTGATGAAGAATGTCCTTGCTATCAAAGGAAAAGTTGCCAGGACGATGGGACTAGGGGGCGCTACGTACCCATGTTTGAATGTAGAGATGGCGTCAAGGATACAGTTAGGTATATAACACAAAATAAAAGCAACTGTTATTGCAATCATCATTTTTGTAATTCTTGGATTGGATTTCCGAATGTTATCATTGAAAGCAAATTGTTCTTGTTCTTTGGCATGCTTATTGAGGGAGTAAATAACTAAACTATACAGGACCACTAATGCTAAAAACACTACAGCGTACAATGAGAACAACACTGTAGAAAATATGAACGGATAATTCGTATGTGCCATGTCCGAGTTGATAGTGCAATCAAAACCTGTAATATTGAATTTAAGATTGCGTTCTCTTATGCCTTGGATTAGAATAGTTGGCCATGAAAACACAACTGCTAGAACCACAGACGCTACACATGCTAGTCTAGCCTGAGATATCGTCGTGCTTTTACTGAAAGGGTGACATATCTTCTTGTATCTTCCAATCGCCATGACTACAATCACGAATGCCGAAGCAATTTTGAACACATTTCCTAGAAAACGCCCCACTTGACATAAGGTTTCATTGAAAAACAAGAAAGGAAGCACATTGTCAGCGATTTCAAATGGCATGCTGATGCAGCATGTTAAGAGGTCAATTACAGCCAAGGCCAGAATGTAGAATTTGAACGTCGTGGAGGGGTATTTCCGAATGTACACTACTAGGACGATTATATTTCCAATTACTCCTACTAAAATAAGAATTCCAAGGAAGATCACAGTGGGCATTCGCTGATAGGCAGCGTCGTAATTTTGCTCTTCGCGACTCCTATAGTTCATTTTTCCATTCATCATGTCGTCCAGCAAAGAATCCTCAGTTCCGATCTCATTGTACAAAGTTACCAAATCCATTTACTCCGCAGATCTGTAAAGGACAGCAAATTTCTATTTTATACTGGGGTTTAGAACTGTTCTTTGACAGAAGAGTGTTTTTCAGAGCTGCTTACTTACTCCGTTTTTCCTATTCTGAAATATAAATATTGCAATTAGACAATGTGCAAGTAACCCCTAACCTTTCATATTTGATTATGAGATGATTCAAAGTTTAATTCTCGTTATCTAACCAAGCTTTATAAAACATTCATAGGCGTTTTCAGTGTAATTTTATTCATTTGAACCCAACTTGTAGAGAATTTTCCACATACAGCTTTGGTTTATTAATACTGAATGACAAAATCTTTATTGCTTGTATATTGTTTCCTTGTCCATGTCAAATCCTGTTTCCTATTGGTCCGTAATGGATATCTGTTTTTATCCCAATGTTTTACATTTTCTCTAATTACACAATAAAACGGAAGACCTGCCTCATAAAACCATTTTTACAAGGAAACCAGCTTCATTAAAGGTAATATATATTAGTAATAATCTATAGAGATGTTGCTATGCTGGAGAGAGCGTTTTTAATTTCAGTACTTCAGCAGTATCCATAATTGATGTAGTAGATGCTCTGTGACATCACGGCTCGCATCCATTATTTCTTACAAAGTGACACCCGTTCCGTGATTATACATACCAATAGACTAGGAAACAGTGATGATTGGCTGCATTATGTATTTGATAGGACAGTCACCCAACTAACAATTTCATTTCATCAGCAGTAATGCATGGACTGGAGGCACGGAGTGGAGTCTGGAGTGGAGTTTGGAGTCTGATTTTTTTTAAAATTTGATTTTTGCTATTTAGAACAAAATTCTGCAGGTGACAACTCTGTAGTCTTATTATATTCCCATGTTGCTATAAAGCACCAGCTATTGCAACGTTTAACATAACTCCTGTTACTAAAATTAGATTACGAGTATCTTGAATCACCTTAAAATCTGCTCAAAAACAGACAAATGATGTTTCTTTCTACTTTTTTAGATGGTGTCATTCATGCCCGTTTGATACTCCGTAATCAATTTTAATGTATTTTTCTGCTCCTTTCGCCTGAAATTTTCCGATTGTTTAAGCAAATATATTCTTTCTTGCAATACCCCCAAAATAAGAGTTACTGAATGTGAGCTTTACATTGATCAATCTTGGTATAAATATGAGATTTAATCTGTCTTACTGATGTACATCGTCGCAAGCCACGGGCTTTGTGTCCATTCTATTTCCACAAACCCGTGGCTGCCTCCTACCAAATTCTCTCGTTCTCGCGACTGAATCATTGAATATTTATTAAGTGACGCCAGATTTACCTTGACCAATGAAATCACTCTGTAGCAATTTTTGGTACGCTTAAATGGCGGGGCCCATAATGAAATCATGTTTGCTATGCGTGGCAGATTTAGTGAAAAATATACGATAGATCCTGAAGAACAGAGGTGAGTAACGTATATTCTAAAATACAAGGTTTTACATTAAAATACAGGATTTCGAATGTAGACGTTGTGTGAGAACGCTGAATAGCGTTACTCGTTAAGAAAGGAAATTCGAACCGAAGTTGATGTACAGCTCGTGGTTATGGTTACATCCAAATACAAGATAGACTGATCATTTTCATTGGTTCTGACTTGAAGTGTCAGATGTTATTCCATTGGTTGAATGTATGTTATTAATATTCATGAGAACGAGAGAAATTTGTAGGAGGCAGCCACGGGTTTGTGGAAATAGAATGGACACAAAACCCGTGGCTTGCGACGATGACTGATGTATAGAATAAAGATACAAAATTCTTCAGGTGACAATTCTTTAGTTTTATTATATTCCCGTGTTGCTATTAGAAGTGATGCGTGTGTTCCTTGGAAAAGTGTAGATGAACATTTTAGTTTATATTTCAGTAATTTAAAACTAGAAGTATTTCCATAGGACATGAATGCCCCGTCTAGTGTATATTAGTAATGCAACATGAAAATTTGTATTAATGTATGAAGTTTGAAGCGAACATCTTCTTTCTTTAAAGAAACTTCTATAGTTTCTTTCAAATTGAAATCTAAAAAAATTGGATATAGATGATAAATTTTCACCAAATTATGTATAAGTGCATAAGCTTTCATAAAAATATCTTAAATGTTTTTTAAGACTAAGCAAAATGCAAATTATAGAAAAGTGAGGTCAAGGTCACAGGAAAGTGCAAGGTTAAAAGATTTCATGCAGTTAAATAGCCCTCACTAATAAGATCAGCATATTAGGTTTGATAAACATATCTTGAATGGTTTATTTAAAACTGAGGTAAACACTGATTTAAGAAAAGTGAGGTCAAGGTCAAGGTGAAAAATGTTGATGCAGTTGATAGCTCTCATCAGTATGTATTAGCATATGAAGTTTGATATATCTTAATATCTTAATATCTTAAATTCTTTATTTAAAATTAAGCTGAACATTATTATCAGAAAGGTGAAGTCAAGGTCAAAAGAAAGGTCAAGGTAGAAAAAGTGTTAACATCAGTATGTATCAGCGTATGAAGTGAAGTTTGATTACACTATCTTGAATTGTTTCTTTAAAACTGAGCTAAACACTAATTTAAGAAAAGATCAAGGTCAAAGGAAAGGTCAAAGTCAAAAAATGTTTACACAATTGAAAAGCTTTCACCAATACCTATCAACATATGAAGTTTTATAAAAAATATCTTGAAAAATATCTTTGAAACTGAGCTTTGAACTGAGCTAAATGCAAAGCTTGACGGAAGGAAAGAAGGACGGAAGACAGACATGACAAACTCTATATGCCCCAGCCATATTCATGGCGGGGCATAAAAATATTATGAAGTAGACTAGTGGTATGCTTTTTTGATATATTTGAATTATAAAAAAAAAATATCAATTTTGACGATTTTTCATAATAATCATTAATCAAATTTCTTAGTAATATCAATTAGAGCTTTTTTTCACAACCAAATTTATACTTTTGAAAGACATTGTATCAGTCATATTTGAAAGCTTATGTTCTAGGATTTGAGATAATAACAAATATTCATTTAAGATATTGATTGTTAGAACAAGTCAGTCGAAGATCACATTATCTATTATCTAATCTCAGGACTGGTATTATATTAATGTTAATTTTTATTTAGACAGATTAATCTTCTGTTCCAAACTCTTGAACTTAAATCTTTTTCCTCAAAAATGAATTTGTACTTTAAATGAATAGCATACAGATGTGAATAAATGGATCTGTTATAGTTGCCTAACACTACCTGCATGCTCTTGTATAAATAACTCTTGACAGATTATGTGGGACATACAGTGGCTGCATTAAATTCCCGCAAATTCTTTCAGATAAGGTCGTGGGTATTAATTTCACTCTCATTGTCAAAAAGTGTGTTATCTATAACAGTGGCAGTTTATTCTATGTTTTAATCAAATTTAACTGTTACATAAATAATGATCACCATAGCTTTCAACAAATAATTGCAGGGTGATAAAACCATTTGAACTAAATTTTAGCTTTCTGTCACATCTTTGTTATGTCTGCTAAAACTTAGGTTTTTGACCACACAGCTGAACAATGTAGGTTAATATAATTATTGTTACAAGGTTGTTTGTAAAATAAGATTGATTTTTCTCTCTATATAATTTACTGTAGATTTGAAACCATCAATTTTGTATCTTAAAATTTGAATTTAAAAAAAGATTATCAATAATGCAAATAATTAAATAATATTATGATACTGTAATATAAATTACAATACATTGGTGACTCGCAATTTTTATCAATTTAGAAGTTAATGGGAAGGAATGCACTGTGATGCTACTTAAGGGATGATAATATTTATATATACTCCTAAAGAATGCAATAATTTTAATGTATGCATGCTGTTCAAGTTAATTCACACTAGATCACATACTCCAAAATTAAATGGTCATCGTTCAAAGGTTAATCAGCATCTCTGAAATTAGGTGTGGGGATTCTGGCTTTTCTCTATGAGCCAGTGTAGTCTTACATAGCTTTCACTATCAGTTAGAAAACTGACAATTTATTCAATGTTTAATAAAGATAAACTGGAGTAAAAACAATTAACACATTGCTTTCACTTGAAGTGTGATATGACCCATATAGTTGATTTGTTGATTTTGAGGGTGAGGGAGTGACAACCCAAGGAAAAGGGAGAGATTAGTATGGTAATTGCTATGTCGCTGAAGTAAGGGAGTGAGTGAACCTTTTGGTACACCATATGATAGTGGTATAAAGTGTGAAACTTATTTTAAAACTGATTATATTTTCTTTTTTGATTTAACATGGAAGGTAATGAATAGATGAGTGTATATACTGGAAAAAAGCGTTCTTATAAATTGCTTTAAACACTGAACCTAATAGCTTTTGACAGGTTTGTTAACACGTCGAATTAAACTATATTAAAACAATCAGTAAGACAGACTATATCTGTTGATTAATTATATTCAACAGATATTAATTATATTCAACAGATATTTTTAAAGAACAGGGGTTATCTTGTCAGTATCATGTCTGTTTATTCAATACTGATGTAATTTTTAAAGTTACAAATACTTAAGTTTCAGAAACTTACAAATTTTAATTAAGTCATAGTACCTATGAATTGTCAATCTGTTTAGTTACAAGACAAGAAACAGCAAACAAATGTACAAAAAAGAATACTTTCATACTAATGCAATTTCTTGAACATCTTTTTCCATTCATGTTTTTAAATAAAAATCTTAGACTCCAAAATTTGACTCCAAACTCCACTCCATAACTCCATACCATGCCTCCAGTCCATGAATTACACGGTGCCAGCAAGGATGAGTGGTCGGAAAACCGTCTGTCCATTCTGGTTAAATCCGATTATATCTAACTACTATGATGAATGGAATTCATCACAAATTCACTTCGTTGAGAATTATCACACTTCAAAAATAAAGGGTTTACACTATTTGACATATCAATGTTTCAGCGATCACGACAATTGTATTACTCGTAGTCGTACATGATTCAGTTTTTTTATGTTTGTTGTACTGGTAGACTGTAAAAACTATAGAAATATAAATGAATTTCCGAAATCTCAAAACGACAACTCTCAAAGGAAGAGGTATTGTTATCTGAGGGAAGGATGGGAGTAATCACAGTGGTATTGTTAGCTGAGGAAGGGTGGGGTGGTCACAGTAGAATTCCCACATGTTTTTTTTTAATGTTTTCCACGAAATAAAAATAAAATTTCTAAAGAAAACCATATTACATTTCTTAATGCATGAAATCAGATCTTCTCAAACCAAGAAAAATATCCTCCATTGAAATAAAATCATTTTACAGTATTTGCAAGAATTATCAGCAATTTTAAAAGATGGTCTTTGTAAGAAATATACAGGGTATAATAAGTTATGAGTAATGCAATATACATTTTACCATAATAAATGTAGAGACAGTAAACTTTACTTTTTCACAGTGAAAAGTTCTAATTGAAACTCAAAATCACCGAAAACCATATGCTTTTCCCTCTGTCTTTGCAAAGAAATGCACGTTTAAAGTAAGCATGCATGGTCATTTACGTATAGATATCAATTCAAAGCTGAAGAATCGAACGACTGATTAGTGTCGCAAAATGAAATACCCAATCAGTACCAAAAGTATGCTAATATTATAAAAAGATTTTTAGTGATTAAAATTTTAATGATTTCGTTTTTTTAAAAAATGGTACAAAAACAATTTATTTTTGAAAACAGCTTCATAGATTTGTTCCGTCTGAAGCTGTACAACGACAGGTATTTTATAAGAAAAAAAATTCTCCGATTTTCTGACTTCAATATGAGAAAACTTAAATTTTCTTTATAACTAATATCACTTCCGGTGGTTGTTAGCGTTAGGGGTCATTGGCTTTGGAGAAGGCGGGAGAAAACGATGTGTAATATGTCTCAGCAAGCGACAATAAAATGTTTTGTTTGTTAATGCAGAGATAACTGTTCGACATTGCAGAAAAATTAATTTCTGCAATGATTATTAATTTTTCTGCAATGATTGCAATCAGTATCCCCTGCATTAACAAAGAAGGACAGTTCATTGTTTATGTCTGTATAGATTATGTGTATAAAGTGGAAGGATCCGTAAGTTGCCGCAATGGAAGAACTTACTTCTTAACAGATGGTTTAAAAATCCGATTCTAACTAGAGTAGTGTTAATATAGTGATAACAGGAATCGGTTTTCATTAAATATTAAGGTTAAAAATATTTAGTGGATGTTAATATGTATCTTTGTATTTATAATCCTGTACAATTTGATATCAAACTTAGGTCGCACTGCACTGAGTAAGAGCGAGTACCCTACCTAAGACATTCTTCAATGATGTGATAATTTTATGCCCTTTTCACTTTTACTACGTTCTGTGGGCCAAAAATATATAGATATGTATGATTTGAAACAATGGCAATAACATGTATAAATTTTACTTAGTTGGCAAGTGCTTTCATTGTTGCATTACCATATGATATTCAAAAAAAAAATCCCAATGAGTTCTTAATCAACAGGTACTGAATGTTGGCGAAACTATACAGTATGTATATGTGTAAAAAGGAAGGGTAGACACTCTTTTTGAGGCAAATTCGGGTTTTGGGTACTACGTTTATCCGCTTATTTTAATTAACTGCGATGTTAACCGGATGTAGAGCTGTCTTGCAAAATTATTTTGCAATTGGGTGTGTAAAAACAATTAATTCTTCGAAAAAAGGACATTGAAACTGAACATTTTATCGAGTCAGGTCCTATTAGAAACATCCGTTGTACCCCAAACCCGATTTGCATCAAAAAGAGTGTTCTACTTTTCTTTTCTTATTCATGCACATACCCTATAGTTCCCTGTATTTACGGTTACTTCCAGTTCTCGTGTTGTAATCTGTTTAACATGTTTTAAGGTTTCTCAAATATCTGTTTTGTATCTCTTTATGATATATTCAGAAATTAGCATAATGATCATTATCTCATGATTTCCAAAACTGTTTTCAAAATGTATTAAAAATAAGTCCACCAAAAATCGTAGTATTGACAATTCAAGAGATTTCCAGTAGAGTTACATAGGAAACGCCATCCTTGAGGAACGTGTCGTCTGACCTTTTAACATTTATTTAAGTGTCGTTAAAAGGTGCGACCAAAGTTTCGATAAGACCTTTCTTTTAGATTTCGCACATGTAATATGTCTGTTAATTTACTCAATTAAAAGAAGTAAAAATAAACTCAATGTTTAATTAGCTATATTTAAATCTTTGCGTTAAAGGTATTTTTATTAGAATCAGTTTAGGTTACCTTTGAAAGTGCAGGAAAGAGTTCAACACATCACGTTTTTCCTTTATCCTGTAACATTATTCCCTTGCCGTAGACTGATAGATTAATTCATTCGTTTGTTTCTTTCTAATTACAAACAGTGCACTGCGGAGCTTTTTAAAGGTTAAATATGTTCAGCGTTTAATTGATTTTTTTCTCATTGCTGTGCCTCTTTCTCGTTTTATTTCTCTAAGGCCCCTCTTGTTCTATTTTATTGTAGTTATATTTGATTAATATTGTGTATTTTACACAAAGTTGCAATACCTTCCCATGTATAAATCTAATTAATATATAAAGTATACCAGCGAAGTCTGCACTTTCTTCTTTATTTTTTCAGTGCTTTCTGACAACAGAAAAATGAGGGATTTTTGGCTGTTGACGGTAGACTTGATACTATTTGTTTTATGTGTTTACTTTCTTTGTGTGGTCCTGCAGCTAACGTGATGTTTTTTTTATTTGGCCAAACTGAATCGAATTTGTTTCTACGATTATTGACTGTCCAATCTTATTTTTTGTCAGAATCAATAATTACCTGGAACCTTTCAACTTTTGCGATTAATTATCGTTTGATGGATACATTAAAGATTTATAACCGCCAACAAAACTGTGGCGTCTGACCATTGTTCTGATTTTTGGTTAAAGATAGAATTTAAATATAGTCAACGTTTATTCTTGGTCCAACGTTAAGAACATTAATACTCCCACTTAAAATAGAGCTGTATGACGCTGGATGCGATAATTTGTTTTATTCACTGCGTACATCTTATAAACATATTATGGCGTTTTAAGAAGAGGAGTTCACTTTGATTACACAAATTATGTAGAAAAATTCGGTCGGATGTTGTAATGTTTAGTATGTTATGTGCAAGGTAAATGAAGCTTATTAGTGTTTGAGTATTTAAAGTTGTATGTTCAGTAATCTCGCCCATGTTTCCTAGATTTATGCTTAGGTTGCACATAAACTGGACTTTATTCTATTAAAATGGTTCTACTTAATGAAGAAACAAATGTAATTTGTAAGAACATTAGAAAATAATGTTTCTTTATCTTTACAGATGCCCCTTTTGAAGTTCAAATGAAATTAACGAATTACAATTGAAATTTATTTATTAACTTGCTTTTGACAAAAGATTTGGTCATTTGTAGCAAGGAAGAAATGTACATCAGTGGAATGAGATTTGCAAATTTATAGATCTGTTGTTTATTACTCTGAAAAGCCCATCGGTTTGTTTTATAGTATCTTTCATACCATGTTAACAGACTGAATAGGCTATATTTTACCAGGGTATTTACAATGAAGAAATTTCTATTGTACTTGTAGTTTTTACAGATCCAAGTGCCTTAAATTAATTTAATCTTGAACCTACCTTTCAAAATCGGATGCGCTGTAATGTTCAGAAATAGAGTCAATATTTATACTCTCGACATCAAGTGCATTTTCGAATCTTATTGTACGAAGGGGAACCTGCTTGTAAAAGAAAAAAAAATCATCAAATTCCTCTGTTGTTCTTGACACCATCTATTATAGTATGATATAGTATCTCAGTTTGAGACTGAGTTTTTTATCAGCACATTTTGTTGTACATGTCCTCATCAATAGCTTACAAGTGATTCAAAAATATTTTGTTTATCCTTTATTCATAATTATATATATCGATCATAGAAATATTTTAGCCCATAAGATATTTTCTGTAGCGGAGAACACTGTAGCCTTAGAAAATCTCCATAGCAAAATCTCTCTAACCTAAAATAGTTCTATTGCCTGAGATAATCTCTAATGCCAAAGATAATCTGTGTATCTTAAGAAAAACTAAATAGCGTAAGATATTCTTTGTAGTGCGAGATAATCTATGTAGCCCAAGTTGATCTCTGTAGCCTAACAATCTCTGTACATATAGACTAAGGTAATCTCTGTAGCCATAGTTGATCTCCGTATCTTAACTAATCTATGTAGTCTTTAGTAAATCTATGTAGCCTAAGAAGGTCTAGGTAGCCTAAGATTATCTAGGTAGCGTAAAATACTCTATGTAGCATAAGGTAGTCCATGTAGTGGAAGTAAATCTGTAGCCAGAGATGCTCAGTAATCTATGTAGCCCAAGTTGATCTCTGTAACATAAGATAATCCATATAGCTTTATATGGTATTATAGAATCCCTGTAGCCTAACAGAAAATATATATAGCCTATAGAATCTCTGTTGCCTATAAATTAATTATATTTTTAAGTTATCTTTGTTTATTGGCTAGATCTTTTAGTTACAATTGTACATTGCCTTCTAATACACAGTGTAAGAAAGGGAAAATGAATTATTTTCTTATATGTATCTCCAATTTTGTAGATTCACAATCTGTTATGTATGTATGTAATAGTTTTCATGTGTATATATTTTTTATATTGAGGATCTCGAAAATTTTATATGTACTAAGTCTAGATATTTAAAATATACATGTATCAATATCCCACATAAATGATCTAAGGAACTACATAAAACAAGTCTATGTATTCTAATGTCCAGCATTGGCATTGGCAAAGCATAGAATATACAGACTTAGACTACGATTTACACCCCTGATTTGTAGAATTCGTAAGCATAATCTGTGTCAAGTTGTAATCTTAGAAAATTAATTATATCTGGCTTATACATGAGATTAATTTGTCAACGCAGATTTTGACGAGTGATACATAAACATTAATGTGAAGACAGTCTTTTGTCTATGCTGAAAATCCACTCCTCTTCATCTGCCGTTCATGATATTATTTTTATGTGTATTGCTGATTGACATTTTATACAAAAGGCAACAATTGGATATCAAATATTCAGCATTAATTGGGGATTTCAAGTGGAAAGAAATGAATTGCTGTTCCATTACACTATTGATTGTTAGTTGGTTTTATATTGACTTTTCTGTATATATGTCCAGTACAGTTGTCTTAAATATAATAGAGATTAAATCAATGATAACATTGCCATGTACTATTTTAGATAAAGCAATTTAAAACATTAATAACACATAAATATGAATCTTCATCTTGGAACATTTCTTCATTTAATGTTCTGTAATGTCTGTTTCCAAGAATTGGGAACATATGCACCATGTTTTTTTATGTTATTGATGTATATAATAGTCCCGGATGTTACAATTACACTCTAGTCTATCCTAATAATTCACATCAATAGGTAATAATGATGTAGATTGTACATGTACATTGTACTTCAGCTAGATGTACTTTTATGTTCATTGATATATGTATTTCAATAGCGTATGAAATGGCAAACGCCGAGTAAGGTTCAGCAGGTTATTTGAGCATATTGTGAGGCGTTGACCTTGTTAAAAAAATTTTGTGTGACAAGTGTTTACATTGAATGATTTATAACAACACACACATAAGAAATGCTTAATCTTTTGTTCTGGTTTTAAGGTCTCATTGTTTTGTAATTTCTCTTGCTTAAATAGATTAAACTTTAAAAAACATGAGATTATCTTAAATGAAATTTCACATACCTTGCAAGTTGAAAGGCAAGTTCCTGCGGATGGAAACAACACGTGTTTTACTGGAAAATATTTAATCGAAGGATCGGTCGTAGCCCACACACTTAAAAATCTACATTATGTTAAATTATATGACGTTGTTCACGTGACTAATTAAGGGCTAATAGAAAAAACATAGGATTACATCACATGACCAGAAATCCAAAATGTCAATGAAGTGCACCCCAGAGAAAAGCTGCCCTCAACAATCCTAAGTCAGCGATAAGAAACTCACCTTCACCTAGCGTAATGCACGCGGTCCTGGATTCAAGCAAATGGTTTAAATTGTCAACATTTCATTGAATATAAACGCTCATCCAGTGTGAATCTCCGAATAAAATGGGGGAGAAAATGGCTTGGTTCCACATTGGTAATTTCATTGCCGCAGCTTTTTAACAGAGCTCAAAGAGTACGTGTTGAATACAACGTGTTCTCCTGGGCAGGGCATTCAGTTCATAGATAGTGCATTGGATATGAATTCTGTGTGGTCAGTGTGTTTGTACATGTATTGGATGAGGCACTTCTAGTTATTGTTCATTTTTACTCACTATCTCAGAGACGCTTTTGGAATATATCATTCTCAATATTCTGGATTCTTAAAAAAGAGGTTATTATGATATAAAACATGCTTGCCATTTGTGACTTCGCATTAATGAATAACACGATATCACATTACTTTTTTTGCAAGTTTGCGTTTTAGAAGCAATTAGGTCACCCACTATCACATTAATCAGTATACAATACAACCAGAAAAAATGTTTACTTTATCTAAAAGGTAAACGCTATCGTATAACAAACGAATAAACATTGGAATAGGTTAGGTTTAAATACCTAAGAAAGAAAAGGTTTTTGAACGGAAGAATCTCATTATGGTCAAAACTGAACCTTACAATGGTACTTGGTCTTTGGCGAAAGCGTGTCTGCTACTTGTATGTCCTCTAAGGTAGTCTAGGTGGTGTATTTTTCAAACAGTCAAGGGTTATTTAACGAGTTGAATTTTTGTTGTGTAAGACATGGGCCACTAGTGATCTAATGGACTCTGTCAAAAGATTATTTAAATCAGCTGAAATTTTGTTGTGTAAGATATAGTTTATTAACCCATAAAAATATATAATTTACACTTACACGAGATTTAATGACCAATTACCACATGGAAAACTAACGCATCGACATTTTTAAGAACCGACTGATTTTATTGAAGTACACAGCTTCTGTTTGTCAGAGCCTAGAATAGTGAAATACTATAAAGCAACTACAAAAACGTGATTATCGACTGAAAGTTTTTTTTTCGTCCTTTTTTTCTCGACAGTTTCTTATTAGTACGAGTATGTAAAATCAGTTATTTGTTGACACTAATGAAACAGAAAATTGATATACATGTACATGTATCTTATTAAGGACCGCCACACTTGCATGAAATCGGTCTTCTAAAACTAATACTACATGTTTATCATATATCATTCTGACTGTCTCATGGAGAATAAACGGTACTTTTATACGTGCAGTTGATTGTTATGAAGAAAGATCCGAAATTAGTATGGAAACCATAAACCTGAGAATAGAATGTTACATGAGGAAATTATAACTTAGTCTCTTGCTATGTTCTTTATAAATTTAGGTTTTATGTAAAATATTTAAATTCATCGCATCTATCGCCCAAATATTGCTTGTAACCAGAGGGTGTGTAATAACCCAGAACCGCGGTCATTTTGAACAAGGTTAGGGGTTGAACATTCCTGTCCATAGCATAATTTTTTAAATGTTTTTTTAATGGTTTTTAATGTACGTCATGTCCCTGAACAAAGGTCATTTCGACAGGTTCAGAAGTCAGAAATTTCTGGTATTTGATGAGCATAAGAAACGATCTTCAGGTTAATCTTGGCATAAGGGAGTCCTTGTAATAAAGAGATTTTTCATGGTTCCATGTCATTATGTTTATATTTAGGGCAAACTCATATAACTCTGAAGTTGACAGTGTCATTAAAGTGATTGAATTAAAGGTCTTATTTTTTCAAAACTCAACACAAAATTGATCACTGTACATTTCCACAGCGATTTACTGTTAATTTTTGAAGCAAAATGGCAGGGTTCTTTTCTATAAGATATTTCAAAGAATGACATTTCTTTAGTCCTCTTGCAGTTAGAATATGGACCTATTCAGATAGTTTAGTTTAAGCTATGTTTACATCCAGGGAATATTTTCCCCTTTATTTCTTAAGATAATCATTGTCGTTTATCAATCAGTAAACACCACTAAGCATATCGCCTGCCTGAGCAGTGGCTCTTCCTTCAATGAAACGTACAGTGACGTACATGTACATGATATAAATGGATATATTCAAGCTCTAAAGTCCATTAAACAATACAAATTTTGGAGCAGAACAAAAACGGACCTCTAAAACATCAGAGGTGGGATCAGATGCCATGGAAGAGTGAGCATCCCCTGCCGACCGGTCATACATAACAATAATACAACTTATATTTAATCTACTTAATCCTACATCAAATGATTATATGTACAGATATAAATATAAACAATAAAATGTCTTTCTTTGGTTGTAAGTTTGGGCATAAACGTTGCAGCTATTGCAGAAACAAAATTTACATTACCCGCTTATGCGGGATATGCATTTTTCTGCAACAGCTGCAACATTCTTCCCATATACTAAAAACCAAAGAAAGCATTTTATCGTTTTATTAAAATGTTCCTCCTTTCTTAATTGATAATATTAGTCCATTTATGAGAGTTCAAGTTTTCTTTAGAAGTTTTCTTATAATTATTATAAAAGACACCGATTTAGTTAAAGCGAGATTTAAAAAAAAATATGTTTTTGGTTTTAATTTGCATTTACTTAAATGTTAGATTTATGAACTGCGATTAACCTGGAATGAGCAAATTTTGTCTATGAAAACATAACTTAAACAACAATTTTAAAAGGTTCTAGGCATAATGTATGCTCTTTTTTTCGGCATAAGCATCGATTGTATCTATAAGGCATTTGTATAATTGTACTTTTCAATTCAGTAGAGATTAAAATTTTAACGTCAAGACTGAAAGAAAAACAGCTTTATGTATGACATAAATAGGTCACCAATGTGTTGTATGTGATTGATTATTTTACTATCTCATTATCTGCTTTTTGGATAAAAAATTGCGATGTAAATTTTGCTAAGTCGTCAATGTTGTTTATGCTCTTGGTGATGAGATTTTTTTTTTAAAAAAATGATGTCATATTTGAATTGAAAGAAGAGATGTAAAAATTACAGCAAACAAAAATGCATAGCATGTCATAACAATGTATACATTTGCGGAGTGCAGGAATAATAAGACACCCGGTCATGTTGACCATCTTTAAAAACTTCAATGTTTTACAGTTTAATAGCACTTTTGGTTAAAGCATAACCAACATCAGAGCGTGTAAACCGGGCTTTACTGTGCTTTGTAAAGGTAGCATTAAATAAATGATGAATTTTCATGGAATTACACTCATGTGATAATACTTTAATTTTGATGTAAAACGTGTATGGTCATGTTAGAATTGTTGTTACGTAATATTAAATTCTCTATCGTCCAATCAGCTATTTGAGGTAAACTCTAACCCACCAATCTTTCAAATTTACGACCCCCATGTTAACTGTTGCTCTGATGTATGTCGCACCAGAGTTGAAATAGATTTTTCTTCAGCATTGATCTGTTTCTTCATAGTTTTCCATATACCCTTGTATTCTTGTGTTATCTGTAAACTTATGAATACGAATATATCTTTCATCGCAATGAAGCAGTTTGCTTCTTTTTTTTTACTGTCGGCTCTCTATGAAAGATGAAATATGAAGATATCTTACAGTAGTCAAGCTCAGAAGTCCATTTAAATAATTTAGATTTTACGCAGAGCAAACACGGACCTCTAAAAACATCAGAGGTGGGATCAGATGCCATGGAGAAGTTATCATTCCCTGTTGATCGATGACACACGCCGTGGGCTCTTTGGCATGATTGGGTAATAAGAGAAACCCTTAGTCAATTAGGTATGAAAATATTGACCTTACAATTAATATAAAAGAAAAGGTCAAATTCGACCTAATGACAGATTGTTTATAAAAACAAGGTCATAGTATCGACCACAGAATTTGCGAAATGTACTTCAAATTAGATTGTAGATACCCTTGAATCATCGAACTGTTTGTTTGTAGCCTGCCTCATTTTTAAAAATTGTTCTTACGAAGAACATGCTCTTGCGTATTGAATCAACTGTGAGGCATAAACCTAAGATATGCAAGTATTAATGGTATATTGCTAAATAAATAAGGGAAGTTGACGATAGAAAAAGTAAAATAATCACATTCATCGTAAAATTTAGGTTTCAATTTGCCATCAATGATTTTCTATAGTAGTATTTCAAAATATGAAGGAGTTGTGTCAGACTAAGTGATGTTGAATGGGATATATCGAATCAACATATGATATATCACACTTTGAAAGAATGATAACTCTTTCATCACAGTACAGTAGCTGTTTTTCTTTTTTTAGAATTCTCCCGCTTTGTATTTCTGTATAATTGTATGCAATAATATTGATGGTAACGGGTTAAGTTTTATCATTTAATCGAGTGAATATAAACAATATTACAATGTATGTGTAAATATATCGATCAAGTTTTATCAAATCAAAATAGTTACTTTCATTTATGTCACCTTGATATATCCCATCGAACTTGCAACAGGGTGTACACATATAATTTTTTTTTTAAAATTGAGTTTTTATGGAGGGGGAAGTAAATGGATTTTAATTTGGCAACAAAATACATGTTCAGAATGAAAAAAAAATATTAATTGGTCAGCATTCTATTCAAAGATCATACCAATCCAAAGATACTCTGAAGTTCAAATCTTGATTTACGTCTATCTACATATATTTCATTCAACTTTATTGCTTTTCATTAATATTGAAATATAATTTTGACTGTTTATTATCAATTGTTTATCGTATACAGTATAGAAAAATTCACTTGCATACATATGGACATATTATATAACAAATTTAAGTAATCTTCCTCAAGTTTTTTCTCTAGAAGTATAGAATGTGTTTTGATAGTACTTTGCAAAGATAAAAAAATGTTAACATTAGTCTATCAACAGGGATATGCATTACATGAAAACTTAAAAAAAATAAAGTTAGTCCGATACACTAGATTTAAAAGACAAATACTTATGCGATCAATGTAATACTTTCAAACAAATTTGAAAGAAAACATTTTGTCGAACTCGGAAAAACTCACGTATAAAATAATCCTCCCCCCCCCCCCCCCAATAATAATAATGACACAGGTCTTTGCTTAGTGGTATTTCAAAATGAAGTGTGTAATTATTTTGTAAGACATTTATCAAAGTTTTATCTTTTGCTTCCCAATCCCAACGCACGCCAGTCATAGTAATGACGTTAAAAGGCAATCATGGTTCGGTAATAAATGTACATCTATCAATATTCATTTCAATCAATCAATATTCAATTCAATCCATTGTTGTAAGTTAATATTTCAATCAATAAATGTTAAATGTCAATTTTATGTACAAGTCATCAATTTTCCACGAGATCATGTTGCAACTGCGCCTTTGTTAAGTCAACGCAAGTGAAAATAATTTGATAATCCACCCAACGTGCATAGATACTCATGCATCCGGCACCTTACACAAAATCAAACCCCGGCTCCTGCCATCAATGCACACTGATTTGGCCGTTCACGATAGTTGCAAATCCACTTGTACAGTTTTTAGCTCACCTGAGCCGAAGGCTCAAGTGAGCTTTTCTGATCACATTTTGTCTGTAGTCCGTCTGTCCGTCTGTCCGTCTGTCTGTCTGTCTGTCTGTCCGTCCGTCCGTCTGTAAACTTTTCACATTTTCGACTTCTTCTCAAGAACCACTGGGCCAATTTCAACCAAACTTGCCACAAAGTATCCTTGGGTGAAGGGGATTCAAGTTTGTTCAAATGAAGGGCCACGCCCTCTTTCAAGGGGAGATAATGAAGAATTAGTGAAAAATTAGTAGAATCTTTTAAAAATCTTCTTCTCAAGAACCACAAAGTCAGGGAAGATGAAACTCATGTGGAAGCATCCTCAGGTAGTGTAGATTCAAGTTTGTTCAAATCATGACCCCCGGGGGTAGGGCGGGGCCACAGTGGAGGATCAAAGTTTTACATAGAAATATATAGGAAAAACCTTTAAAAATCTTCTTCTCAAGAACAGCAAAGCCATGATGAGTCATATTTATATGGAAGCATCCTCAGGTAGTGTAGATTCAAGTTTGTTCAAATCATGACCCCTGGGGGTAGGGTGGGGCCACAATGGAGGATCAAAGTTTTACATAGAAATATATAGGAAAAATCTTTAAAAATCTTCTTCTCAATAACAGCAAAGCCATGATGAGTCATATTTATATGGAAGCATCCTCAGGTAGTGTAGATTCAAGTTTGTTCAAATCAAGACCCCCGGGGGTAGGGCGGGGCCACAATGGAGGATCAAAGTTTTACATAGAAATATATAGGAAAAACCTTTAAAAATCTTCTTCTCAATAACAGCAAAGCCCTAATTGGTCATATTTATATGGAAGCATCCTCAGGTAGTGTAGATTCAAGTTTGTCCAAATCATGACCCCTGGGGGTAGGGTGGGGCCACAATGGAGGATCAAAGTTTTACATAGAAATATATAGGAAAAACCTTTAAAAATCTTCTTCTCAATAACAGCAAAGCCCTAATTGGTCATATTTATATGGAAGCATCCTCAGGTAGTGTAGATTCAAGTTTGTCCAAATCATGACCCCTGGGGGTAGGGCGGGGCCACAATGGAGGATCAAAGTTTTACATAGAAATATATAGGAAAAATCTTTAAAAATCTTCTTCTCAATAACAGCAAAGCCATGATGAGTCATATTTATATGGAAGCATCCTCAGGTAGTGTAGATTCAAGTTTGTTCAAATCATGACCCCCCAGGGGTAGGGTGGGGCCACAATGGAGGATCAAAGTTTTACATAGAAATATATAGGAAAAACCTTTAAAAATCTTCTTCTCAATAACAGCAAAGCCCTAATTGGTCATATTTATATGGAAGCATCCTCAGGTAGTGTAGATTCAAGTTTGTCCAAATCATGACCCCTGGGGGTAGGGCGGGGCCACAATGGAGGATCAAAGTTTTACATAGAAATATATAGGAAAAATCTTTAAAAATCTTCTTCTCAATAACAGCAAAGCCATGATGAGTCATATTTATATGGAAGCATCCTCAGGTAGTGTAGATTCAAGTTTGTCCAAATCATGACCCCTGGGGGTAGGGTGGGGCCACAATGGAGGATCAAAGTTTTACATAGAAATATATAGGAAAAACCTTTAAAAATCTTCTTCTCAATAACAGCAAAGCCCTAATTGGTCATATTTATATGGAAGCATCCTCAGGTAGTGTAGATTCAAGTTTGTCCAAATCATGACCCCTGGGGGTAGGGTGGGGCCACAATGGAGGATCAAAGTTTTACATAGAAATATATAGGAAAAATCTTTAAAAATCTTCTTCTCAATAACAGCAAAGCCATGATGAGTCATATTTATATGGAAGCATCCTCAGGTAGTGTAGATTCAAGTTTGTTCAAATCATGACCCCCCGGGGGTAGGGTGGGGCCACAATGGAGGATCAAAGTTTTACATAGAAATATATAGGAAGATATGTTCTGATGAAGAACTGCAAAGCCATGATTAGTCATTTTGATATGGAAGCATCCTCAGGTAGTGTAGATTCAAGTTTGTTAAAATGATGACCCCAGGGAATAGGGATGGGCCATAATGGGGGATCGAAAATTTTACATAGGAACATATAGGAAAATATCTTCTTCTCAAGAACTGAAAATCATGTTTAGTCATTTTGATATGGAAGCATCCTCAGGTAGTGTAAATTCAATTTTGTTCAAATGATGACCCCCGAGGGTAGGGTGGGGCCCAATAAGGGGATCGAAAGTTTTACATAGGAACATATAGAAAAAAATTTCTTCTCAAGAACAGAAAAGCTATGTTTAGTCATATTGATATGGAAGCATCCTCAGGTAGTGTAGATTCAAGTTTGTTCAAATGATGACCCCTGGGATAGAGAGGAGCCACAATGGGGGATCAAATTTTTACAGAGGAATATATGGGAATTTTTTTAAAAAATCTTCTCAAGTACAACAAAACCATTTGTTAAAACAAATTATATATTGACATGGAAGCATCATCAGGTAGTTTAAAATTCAAGCCCCCCCCCCCCCCCAAGTAATCTTTTCAATACTTCAATACTGAACTGATTTGTGCTTTTGCCTTGCCAATGTGCTCAGGTGAGCGATGTGGCCCATGGGCCTCTTGTTCTAGGAACATTTAATAGCCAGACGGAGAATGGTGTACCCCCCAGTACAGTGATTTTCCGGACTGCAATATATATTACACTGTTTAATGTGTACTGTGTTGTACTGAGATAAAATATGCTTGGTAACCGTGCTATTTACTCGCATCCCAACTTTTCCAAATCGGGTCTGTTCTTCATATTGCCATACAACCCTAGAGATTATTTGCGACCAAATTATTTGAGTATTTGACAGATTTTTTTTCAAATCCCCTTTTATTGCAAGTATCAATTAAATTTTCTTCATTTGACCGAGGTCATTTTCCCGACAGTATTACTATAATACCAGATGATTTGGTGGATGGATGAAAAAGTAGATTTTTATAAGTTTGAGAACACAGTTCGAGAGCATTCCTCTTGGGCCTTGCCACAATATTATGTTCATGCGCATTTCACTAAAAAAAGGAGTCATCAGTGACGAAGAAGATGTATAATACTGATTGATTAATACAACTGTAGTTATGGTATAGCTACACCTGTTCACAGCGACGGATTTTCATATGATTTTTGTTGAACTAAATCCGCCAATGACACTTAGGATTACTATCACTGTAATACGTACATCAATGGATGAAAAGGGGGCCAGAGTGACACAGGCATTGTCCAAGAATTATTGATAGCTCAACTTATTGATAGCTCAACTTTCCTGAAATGAAAAATCTTCAAAAGTTTCAAAAGTAATCATTCATGGCAAAACTTTTATTTTGTTTCTCTTTAGGACAACAGATGGTATAATACAACCATCTCAATGACTGGTAAACCAATAATAATTGTAATTATCAGGAAGATAACAGTGGGGAGGCATTGTTCGGCTTTTGTCGCATTGATTTCTTCCAAATTCGGGTAAATTTTGGCAGACACATTGGAAATCATCATTGTAAAATTTTCCATCGTTATCAAATTTGAAAAATTAAACAAAAATGTTAATTTCTTTATAACTTCCTCGTTATAAATGAACACGATTTGCACTGAGCACTCACTTTTTTTGTAATAATTGCGTGCAACCTCTAAATAAAAGATGTGCATCTGAAGTAGACAACGGGAGAGATGTGACGGGTGTGGGTCCTTGTTCACATTTCTCTTCGTTTAAACATATTTTAATTAAATTTTCTTTCGATTGCCTTTCCTTCCGCTAACTTTCCTTTGTTTCTCTTGGAATTTTCCATGTGTCAGAAAAAGATATATATCATTAAGAAATTTTCTATTTTAGCTTTTTTTTCTTCCGTTTGAATTTCTTTATCTTTTTTTCCATTTGCATGTTTTCTCCGCTGATACACTTTCTTACTATGATTTTTCATACATACTTCCTTTATCAGTTGATGCACCTTGGGGTTAGGGTGTATAATGACCCTGAAGTAGGTCACTGTGACCTTATGTTTGAATTCTATAATTCTTGTTCGTATGATTTTTATAAAGTTTAGAAATCTAGTATAGGTAGGGTAGATCGATCTTCGTTACTGGAATGTTAAATATTTTAAAGGCCTAAATGTGATTTTGAAGAATGTCCTCCTTAGAAAGTGATCTGTGAGTATAAGTTGGATTCCTTTTAAAATAGTTTTAATAACGAGTCTTACAAAGCGGTAAAAACGGTATTGTTGCTTGTCTGCTGAAACCATAGCATATTGTTCATGTAGTCCTTCAGATTCTTTTTCAACTCCGATTTGGTGAAAAAACGGAAGGATAGGTGGTTCCCATATTGCATTTTAACTTTCCAACACGATTCTTTAATATATGTCTAAAACACTAATATATTTCTAAAACACTTATCTGTTTCTAAAACACTTAATCTATTCTGAGAAAGTGTGGAGGTCTTCCTCTTCATATTTCGCCCCACGTCTGACATAATCTTCGACAGAATTCATGAAATAAACGACTTTCTGTCGCCAATTGAAAGATCGGCACTCCCTGTATTTAAGACCTTTTTAAAATGATTGCTTTTAGGCCGTCATTTTCAACTATATTAACATCACAAGTAATGACCGTTCCAACGGGACTATAGTTGAATGAAGAGCAAGAGCACTTAAGAGGATTTTGTTTTAGATGTTCAATATGAATTCATTGTAAGACTTGTTTATAATTGAAAAGTTTGGAGACAACTGTTTTGGAATATCCGTAGGAAATGCAGGGTGTAGACTTCAGCTTGAAATTTGGTTGAATGCAAGACTGAACTTTTTTTTATGATTAAGAATGTAATAATGTTCACAGCACCTCTTCCTTTGTTGTCAAATAATTTATGGCACCGAGGGGTTGAATTGGAACTATTATCTTCCGACTCACGTGGCGACTTAAAGAGCATGTGTTGGGCAGTTAACATCCATAATCACAAACACTAGCTTGTATTCTGCAGTTGAAGAATCAAAATAAGGACTTGCTTTAGCTTCTTCAAATAGTACATTCAAAATTTCAAGGAAACAGAGTAAAGTGTGAATGTGATTAACCCCTAACTTTATAGACGTGGGGAAAAAGTAAATTAAAAGAGACGTCATGTATATTAAGTCTATTGTATGATCGATGTCCGTGATTACGCCTACGTCTGGATGTTTTCTTAAAAAGTCCCATCATATTCACACTGGTGCATTGGGGGCTTAAAAGTCTATTGTATGATCGATGTCCGTGATTACGCCTACGTCTGATTGTTTTCTTAAAAAGTCCCATCATATTCACACTGGTGCATTGGGGGCTTAAAAGATTCCCTACATTATTATGTGGTCGTTGCAACCATACGGCACTGCAGTGCCTAGGTGCCTAGTTTCCTGATCAAGTATTCTTCTCGTTGTCTACGGAATGAAGTACAGAAAGTGGGACTACCGACGATTCCCAAATATACGCGAGAAAATAATTACAGGCATCGTGTAATTTCGCGAAAAGCACCCCCCCCCCCCCCCACTCCGCGAAATAAAATTACTCGCTTTTATTTTTATGGTGCGGAAATGCATGTAAAATCTCAAGATAAAATCTAAGAGCCATTTTGCGACATAAAGTACTCGGGTAAAATAAGAAATATACAGTATTATTTGGATGATATATATATTTTTTTCCAAAATTTAATCCTCCTTGAAAGGATAGAGTGGTCAGGGGAATTAAAATGTTTATTAAGATGTTGATGACTTCCATTATTTATTTCAGACTTGCCTTTGAGTAGCTCTCTGTTGATTATTTACGTTTTCTGGAGAAAAAAAGTATTTTCAAAAGTATTCTAATGTGAATCCATTGCAGCTATCGCATAGAAGTTGTTATGTAACAACTCCACACCGCGGTCATTTGATCTCAAGATTTAAAGTGTTAATTTTTGTCCCTACCAAAATCTTTTGAGAGAGGGGGTTTTGTGCCTAATGTATTTTGGCACTGCTTCAAATGTCCCTATTTCCCTATTTTAGAAGTTCATATTTAGTCTCAGGATTGCTTATGTTCATTGGATATGTCACGATCCTCAAAAGCATCAAATTATGTGATTGATATTAAGTAGACAAAAGTCATTGCAGGAGCATCAGGAGTTCATCCTTGGTACTCTAGGCCCTGCATAAAATGTAGAAACCCTTAAAAAATCACACTAAGTATCAAAAGTCATTGCAGGAGCATCAGGAGTTCATCCTTGGTACTCTAGGTCCCACATAAAATGTAGAAACCCTAAAAGAAACGTCTGTCCGTCAACAGTTTTGTCTTTAGATGCACGCGGGGGGGGGGGGGGGGTCTATTGGAATATTTCTAGTTGAACTATTTTAAAGGATGTCTTATAGTTGTTTTGCGGGTGTATCATAGTCCATTCAGAGTTTTGTTTCTAGATTTGTCATCATTATTCTTACTAAGAAATCTCCAATACCAGTTCCAATTCTATTCATATTTCATTACTCGACCATTCGTGCGGAAATTTCAAGGTTTAAAACAGATTATCAGTGTACAACAATTTTCCACTCAGATGCCGTTTTATAAGTACATATTCCAGGGAACTTTTGGAAAATTTGAAATCACAAAATTTTACCAAAATCAATAACATCAAAACTAGCGACTTTTCAACACTATATACTACCATTCCCCACGACAAATTAAAGTCCCGGCTTTTTGACATCATTGAAAGCTGCTTTTTCAATAAAAATAGAACTCGAAAATTTACTTACCTTGTCATTGGTCATTTGCAAAATTATTTTGTTAAAAACATTCTGATTGTACACAAAAGTACTCTGAAGTTGATATTTAAAAAATGCTTTTACAGAAATGAGTTGAAATATTTATGTGGTTTTTGGAGACCAGGTCTTCCAACAATCTGTTGGAATTCCCATGGGTACCAATTGCGCCCCATTGTTAACCGATCTATTTTTGTATTCAGACGAAGCAGAATTTATTCAAAATCTTATACATAAGGAAAAGAAATCTCTTGTGGCCTTTATCTCAACATTTAGATATATCAACGACGTATTATCAATTAACAGTAGTTATTTCCATTCATATGTCGAGAAGATATATCCTAGTGAGCTTGAAATATAAGATACCATAGAGTCTGACACATCTTTTACCTAGTTTGATATTTAACTAGAAAAGGACGTTAGTGGTAATCTAACAACAAAGGTATATGATAAACGTGATGACTTTAACTTTTCAATCGTCAACTTCCCTTATGCAGCAATATAACCTTATCACCTTATTTACAACTGAACTGTCGACGGATTTTTCGGTTATTTTCCGATCATGACAAGGAGCACACGGCGGGTGTGACCGGTCGGCAGGGGATGCTCACTCCTTCATGGCAGCTGATCCGACCTCTGATGATGAAGTCCTTGTTGCTATGCTCCCGATTTATATTTTTTTAATGGACTTTGAGCTTGAATACTGTTCGTTATCTCCATATCTATTAGTAGATGAAAAGTATACTAGTATCACAAAATTGGTAAGTTATCATGTTATTTTTTTTCGTCCTGCCATCAGTTTTATTCCGGGGGTGACTCTATAGCGACAACGGTTCATACCAGTGAGGACTTGCGTTGCAAATCTAGTCGTCAGTATTTATTTATGCAATTATCACTAGTGAAACTTTTTTACTAACGTTTTTGTTTGTTTGTTTGTATGTTGTTTAACGTCCCTCTCGAGAATTTTTCACTCATATTGAGACGCCACCACTTGCCGGTGGAGAGCTGCAAATTTTGTCCTATGCTCGGCACTCAGGGCCATTGGGCAGTGAGGAATCTTTTTTGTGCCAGCACCTTCTGCGACACGGGACCTCGGTTTATTCGGTCTCATCCGAAGGACCGTTCTCCACGTCCCACAGGGGATTCGAACCCGCGACGTAAGAATCAAGTCCTTAATTCGCGACTCTAGAGCAGACGCTCTAACCACTGCGCCACGTGGGCGACTTTTTACTGACGTCATTTAATTTAAAGAAAATTGAAATCAAATTATATAATGCTATAGGAAATATAAATTCTTCAATGCTTTCAAAAGGTGTTTCACATTGCTGTAAATTTGAATTAAATTTAAGTAAAATCTCTAAAATAGGGAAATAGGGACATTTGAAGCAGTGCCAAAATACATTAGGCACAAAACCCCCTCTCTCAAAAAAAAAAATGTCAGCAGAGCAGTTCACAAAATAAAATGGTGTTTAGACCGGAGTTGTTCATTTCAGGTACATGTAAGATTTTAAAATACGTCTGTTTTATCTTATTCTTAACGTGTGTCTCTCTTTGTGCGTCACTGATAGAAAATCAACTTTGGAATTTATGAAACAATATTTTGATAATTTGGACATAATCATTTTAAGTTGTCCTCCAATCCAGTGAGGAAGATGGGCGAACAAGGCGAGGAAGATGGGCGAACAAGGCGAGCGAAATGCCTAAAGTGCAACAAACATGAAGGTGGAAAATTTAATTTCAATTAAAACAAAATTTTCATTGAAATATCATCTAACAATAAAGTATATTTTAAATAAAATCTTCACAATTTGCAAAAATCTCACAAAGATTGAAATATTTGCATATAAAATAGCATGCACACCATTTTTTCGATATGAGTGGGTCTGCTCCATTTTTTTTTTTCTTTTTTTTTTTTTTTTTTTTTTTTTTTTTTTTGAAAGTTTATCCTCAGAACTTGCGTATAGGTTTGCGTATAAATATTATTTTTGGTCAACAAAAACATGGAGCAAAGATTAACTATACCTCAAAATACACATTTATGACACAACATTCACATCTTTCCAAGAAACTACGAGATGACTGAGATGGAAAAACCTGTTATGAATACCCTGTGAGATTTACATTTTTACGATTACTATCAGTTTCAATGTTTAAAGCGAAATGTACAACAAAGGTCACTGTGACTTGAGGTGACTAAAAGCAATGTTACAGTCCACTAGATGTTCAAACTATCGATGGAGTTTTTATAAGATGGAAGGAGTAATTTTTGTTGAAAAGTTTTTATTCGTAGATCACATCAAAGTTATCAGAGTTGAATTTGCCTCCGTATACTTCAGCTGTAAGATGTTTCTTCAGATCATAGTTTACCTCATACCCTATAGGTTCTTGTGTACTGTGTGAACTTATGAATATGAATTTGTCTTTCATCACATTGAGGCAGCTGATGTATTCTCTGAAGAATTTTCTACTGTGGGTTTTCTTTGAAAGATACTGTACCACACTGTGCAAGAATGATAACTCTTTCATCACAGTGTATTATACTAGCGGTTCTGATTCTTTGAGAATTCTCCCGCTTTGTATTTCTCTGTAGTTAGTATCGATGTTAACCGGCATTTGACCGACGGGAAAATAAATAGGATTACTTTATATTGATTATCAAACAATAATGAATACTAGTAAGTCATAGTTTACAAATTTATTTTAGAGAAACCAAAATTTAGCGCCTATTTGCATGATCAATTATTCATATCCACTTAATATTTTTTCTACTTTGTTTCTTGCGTAAACCGACTGTTCTTGATCAATCAATAAATACAATTAAGTTCGAAACTCATAAAATCCATTTTTGTTCACCTGAGTCACTAAAGTAACCTAGTGCTATCTGTTTTCGACCGTCAGCGTGCGTCGTGTGTTAACATTTGAACATTTTCAACTTTTATTCTGGAAGCAATTTCAACCAAATTTGACAGATATATGCCTTAAGAGAAACAAAAATTTTAAATAAATGGTCATTATTGGTTTTTGATTTCAATGAACAGTGTTGCTATGGTTACTATAATTAGAAAAATCAGTGAAATACTTTCAAAATGCTACTCCTCCTACAGTTTTGATCTGATTTCAGTATAACTTGGCACACAAATAAACTACACCAAGATACATAATTCTCTTTATTAGTTTTTAATTTTGACGAACGATGTTGCCATGGTTACTAAAAATAGAAATTTCTGTGAAATACTTTCAAAACACTACTAGCCGTCACAGTAGCTCAGTCGGTAGGGCGCTCGCATCGTGATTAGAAGGTCGTATGTTCGAGTCACGGCCGAAGTCGATAAAAAATTGGTAGCAACTGTTTCTTTCGCCAAGCGCTTGGCACTTTGAAGTGAAAGTTGCAGGTCTTTCGGATGAGACCTTAAAAACCGAGGCCCCGTGTCACGGTGAGCGTTGTCACCATAAAGAACCCTCACTGCTTAATGTACCCGAGTGCTGAGTAAAGGTCTAAATTTGAAGACCTTCACCAGTATATAGTGACTCTCTATTTGAGTGTACGATTTTCGAACGGGACATAAAACAACATAGTATCAATCATCAATCAAAGTACTACTCCATCTACTTTTTTGGTCTGATCTCAATATAACTTGGCACACAAGTAGATTACAATGAGATACATAATTGTCCTAATCTTTTTTTGATTTTGATGAACGATGTTGCCATGGTTATTAAAAATAATTTTTTTGTAAAATTCTTTCAAAAGGCTACTCCTATAGTTTTAAGTTTGATTGCAATAAATCTTGCCACAAAAAGAGACAAAATCAAGGATCATTAATCAATCTGTTTATTGCTTTTGCAAAGCCTCAAGTCCTTTGTTCTTCTTTTGTTATAAGTACAAACCATCAGAGACTTCTTGTTTGAAAGCTGTTTAAATATATACGTTAAACCATCTTTCCGAGAAATATTTGAAGTCTAGTTGTGCAAGGGTCATATAATAAATAAGATTTAAATGCCACTACCTGTTATAATTTGCGTAGTGTAGTGGTTAGCGTGACAGTATCTAATAAAACATTCTCAGGATTTTTATTTATTCATACAATAAGCACTGTTATAGTATGGATGAAAATGGTGGCGACAACGAACAGTGGTCAATCTCATAATTCCAGTTAACAAAATGAATCGTAAAAAGTACAAAAACAGGCCCCTGGAAACACCGACCAGGTGCTTATGAGAGGTAAGCAGTCCTGTTGACTGGTCACACCCACCGTGAGCTCTATGAATTGAGTAGTACTCCGTAGTCAATGTATGCAAAATCCGACAGCTTCAATTATATCAAAATCAAATTCAGTTTGTAAACTAGGTATTTTTAGTTCTAATTATTGAAAGATATGAAATTATGACAAACAGAACTTTTCTGGGGGATGTTCTCTGTACAATATTATCCTATAACATAAAAAAAGATAAGGAGGTTTTTGGATCTGAACCCAAGGGATAATGAAAAAATAAAGCTGAAATGATACATTTTTAAACATTTTTAGAATAAACATTATCTTAAAATACTTAGAAATAAATATATAGCAGTATTGCGCCATAACTTGAGGATTGCATAGACAAAGTATGATTTTAGCTCACCAAGGTTCGAGTTGCATGTAATTGTGCGTTTTCTGTTCGAAAATTTTTCCTTTGTGTGTCTTTGTAAGTTTTTCATATTTTCATCTTCTCAGGAACCACTTGGCCAATTTCAACTAAACTTGGCATAAAATATTCTTGAGTAAAAGAAATTTATGTTTATTCAAATGTAGGGGCATAAGAGGAGATAATAAAAAAAAATTATGATGGGTGTCTCAAAAAATAAAAATCTTCTCAAGAACCAATGGACTTAAAATGATGAAATTATATATATATATATATTAGTCATGTAAATAAGCCGGCATCCTCAGATAGTGAAGATACAAATTTGTTCAAATCATGGTCCTCTAAAGTAGGATAAGGCCACAATATGGGATCAGAATTTTTATATGGGAATATAAAGGGAAAATCTTTCTAATATCTTCGTCCAAAGAACAATTAATTATATTGATATTAACGCATCTTTGTATGAAGATATCACTGTGGTTCAACTTTGGTTAAATTATAACCCGTATGGGTTAGGGATTGGCCACAATATGGGGTGAAAACTTTTCCAGGGGAATAAAAAAGGAAAGATGTCTTCAAAAAAAAATCTGAAAAACAGGGACCAAGATGACTTAGGTGAGCGATGTGGCCCATTGACCTTTTGTTGTCACTAAGCTGCTTTCATCGAGCGCCGTTCTTTCGTGATTAAAAATTTTGGCTTCTCGGAAATAATTTGACCTAATTTTAGTATGATTTCATCTTTTCTTAGAGACATATCTACAGCATACTACGTTACATTTTATGACCAAATATTTTCAAACTTTGTTCGAATAAATTTGCTTATTGATTTAGCTGGCAATGTTTTATATATACAGTAACAGTAAAGGTGGTTGAATTTTAATGAATGATTTATGTGAAATCCATTAGGCACGACTATCAAGGAATCTTAAAATTGACCCGATAATGCAAAGGAAATCAAGATTTTCTAAAATCATGGCAGATTTTTAATGTCAACGCCAAATCAATTATGCTATCTTAAACTTAGCTTCACTTCTGATGTCGATGTTTACTGTATGTAGCAATCAATGGTGGTGACCTTGCTTATCTTAGGGTGAATCCTTCAGAAATACCTAATGACACAGAACCTCCCACGAATAAACATATAAAATGAAGTATTCTGAGTATTTCCAAAGAACCTTATGGTGGATAAGAAATAACAATTTATCTTTCTGTTGTTTTCTTCCTTGATACTCGATATGCTGGATAATCATCTTTTACCAGAGCTTTGCATTTATTTGATATTCGCTCCTCTGCAAAGCAGAATTATAAACTGTGTTAAGGTGCAAAGCGAATGATTTTCACATAAAATTTATAAAGAGCTTAATAAAAAGTGATGTTCTATAACGTATTTCTTTCTCTTTATTACTTTCTGAGGCCAGTGATGAAGAGTACATGGATATTGGTTTGGTCCTCTTTGTCTCTTGGTCTGATCGTTTCTTTAATTAACTGAAGCTCTCAATCATCTCAATATTTCTCTTCATGATTTGTTTTACAGTTTTTTAAGTAATCGACATGGAGATTTAATACTTGCTTTAGTGATTATGACTAGGGAGTGAATTTAACCTTAACCCAACGTCATATAAACGAGGTCGGGGTCAAGTATATGTAAATATTCAAAGCAAACAATAGCAGTTATTTTAAATTTATCAGGAATTTTGATGTTCTCGGATTAGTCCAGGCTCTCTTTCCAGAGGTTTACCTCAGAGGGAGTTAGTTCCGGGAGGCTTATTTAGGTTTTCCCTTTTGCCCAGCCATAGATTTGCTTACACTTTAAACAACCAATCAAATTGGGCGTTTTAAAGCATATTTCGTTGTAACGTAAATATTACAGAAGCTAGTATCGAAGAGTCTAAGCTTCTTTGTTAGTGAATGGTTGAGAATATATTGTTTTATAACATTTATTTTCCACCTTGTTAACCAGTTGTTAATCTTTTAAAATTTAATTATGATATGTTGCTACAAAATATATGATATCATGAGTGTTTATATTTGGTTGGAGACAATAACTATAATGTGAAAAATGATGTAAAATTTCTGATTACTGTATATGTACTTAAAAAAGTGGGCTTCATATTTAAGCGTCTTTGGCGTAGACACCGATGCGCTAATTCATGAATACCGCTAGGAAATCATTTAAAAATACAATATAGGGAACGGATATGTATAGCGCTAATTCGTGATACTCCATACCCAGTGATTGTGCTAAATTTTTTATACGCCAATTTATGTACACGTACAGTATTTGATAAAACGGTTGTCTTTTGAATTCGGCATACGCGGTATTGGTTAACCTCGGCCTTCGGCCTGGATTAACCAATACCTGACCAGTTTCGTATAGTTGCGAGCAGGCCTCATTAAAATACATTAATTGTATAATTTCATCCCGAATTGCCCAATATTGGAGTTAAGTAAGCAAATAAAATCAATTTTTTATAATTTCAAATTTTCAGAAATTTACCCTTCCTTGTGTCAATGGCAACGGCAGCAATTTTTAAACATAACTGACTGATCAATATTACCTTTTAACGAAGAATTATGCTTTTATTTAGACTCCCTTCGCCCCCCCCCCCCCCCCCCCGCCTTTATTTCTTAAATTGACACCATTGTCAAATTTTTTGCAGGAATCAATTAATTTAAGACAAGGAAAAATCATTTAATCATTTTAACAGTTAAATATATTGGCTGGGTAGTTCTTGAGAAATTTTCACATTTCTCTATCTCTATTGCAAAGGTGGCCATTTGAACATTTTAAATGATGTATGCACAGCTACATTGGTGATGATCATTATTATGAAAATTGCCAGAGCCATTTGCAAGAACAATTGCAGTCAAAATGGAATTTGCAACAATAACGATACCCCCTTCCCGATTTAGTTTATTTTTTCGGGGGATGGGGGCGAGGTGGGGTTGAGGGGATTGGAGGTGATCTGTAATTTTGTAAGGGAAATTCATTATAAGAGCATTTATGCACAAAGTTAACCATGCTCCTCTGATATCTTACAACGATTTGTTGTCAGACACGTCAAAAAATAAATGTAATAATTATTATATACGTGACCTGAAATTCTCAAGTACAAATGATGTTTATTAAATTGTGGGATACGGGGAAAGTATTTCTAGTGTTTTAGACAAACAAACTGTTATAACCCAGAGTGCATAAATAGGTTGCAAAGTAAGGGTTTTGTTAAGTGGGATAGTCATTCTGATTTCCTGAGGTGAAGGATATGCATTCTAAGTTAACTACAGTGCATGTACAACGTACTCATCTAAGCAGATTTGTTACGTATTAGGTTTTTTCCCCTTGATTTGCTAGACTTGTATCCATACTTACTATTACAAGTAGAATTCATTGGTTTGAACATTGTAAGATTTGATGACATTTATATCGAGACCCCAATAAACATGATTATTTGCTTCGACAGTTATTTGTAAAGAGATAAAAATGTTAACACTAACTTTTCTTTAGTCAAAGATTCCATGAAAACAAAACTTGTATAATTATGATTTTGTATGCAATGTACACCAAGGACTCATTAAAATATAACCATTCCACATATGTTGGAAATGATTGTATGTTGTTTTGCGTCCCGTTCGAGAATTTTTCACTCATATAGAAACGACGCCATATACCGGTGAAGGACTTCAAATTTAGACCTTTAAGGTATGTCACTCGTTAGATTAATTATATCAAGGATTGTTTAAGAAGTATTTTTTAGAAAAGTACTCATATGGCATGATTCAAAATCGCAAAGAAAATCAGGGGCCAGTGTGCTTCTTCCTGAGCAACGGTACAATTAACTTGACCTTTTTGCACTTAAATTGTAACTTTTAGGTTAATCACTTTAATCTTTATCATATTTTATTAGATGGAATCATGACAATAAATATAATCTTATTTTACGTTAAATAGTTTGAATAAAAAGTATCATTGAATAGATCATGCAAATTAATGTGTACAAATTATTGTGTGACTTTTTGCACTAAAAAGCATCATATATACGGTATTAAAAATCTAAATTGGCAATAAAATATTTTCTTGTACCGAATTTTTTATGTCTTTAGCGCTGATCGGTTGGAAGTATGGTGTAGTTTAAAATAATGAGTGAAAAAGTTTGTGTCAGTGATGTAAATTATGAGATTATGGTCAATTCTCTGAGAAAAAATATGTGGGGCTAAAGTTAAAAGATATTAAATGTAACAAATGTGTAGATTTGAAGAATTTTCTTCTAAATATCCTTCCACCAAAAGAAATAGTCCCCCATAAATCTTGTTTCTTACTGACTGTAAGTAGTTTTTAAATTGAATATTGTATAATTTGTATTGGTTAATTCAAATATCTTATAAAAATTGAATTTAATGAATAGTTTTGAAGTTAGAGGTTCAAACCGTACTTTTTTAAAAAGCTGACGAGTGACAGTGCCTAATCGGCACTCAGGGTCATTGAGCAGTGAGGAATTTTTATCGTGCCTACGCCTGCCGTGACACGGGGCTTCAGTTTTTAGGTCTCATCCGAAGGAACCACAACTTTCACTTCAAAGTGCCGAGTGCTTGGTGAAGGAACAATTGCTACCTATTTTTTATCGACTTAGGTCAGTCGCGGCCGGGGCTCGAACCCTCGATCTTCCGATCACGGAGCGGGCGCTCTACCGACTGAGCTACCGTGACGGTCATATGTTGGTGTAAAGGTGTGGAAGACAAATAAAGTGAATTAAATATGTCAAATTCAAGTTCACCCGCCAGATAGCATTATTTTTCAATAAAAAAAAGTTTTAAGGTGAAGTTTCTCCTTTTTTTCTAAAAACTAATTCAAACTGAAGATAACCTAAATAATTTATATCTAATATATAATTCTAATTCTTCAGACATTAAAGCTTCATTAATACTCACCCTGTTTTCTTTTATTTAAAAAGGCTAAATCAGTATCAATTTCGATTACATTTACGTGGTATATAGTAATAAAATTAAAATTGTAAATGATACATAAATATCCTTTTTTTCAATATGAAAAAGAATTAAGCAACTAGAAGATGTGCGAACAAGGAGAGCAAAATGCCAATTGTGCGACAAACATGAGGGTGAAAAATTAAATATGAATTATAACAAAAAGTATACTTTATGTAAAATCCCTACAATTTCCAAAAATCTCACCAAGATTGAAATTGTTTGCTTATGAAATAGTATACACACACTAAAGAAGGAAAAAGGAATCATTTTCTCATACTATAACACAATTTATCGATATGAATGGGTCTTCGTTCCATTTTATTGAAAATGTTTTCCTCAAAGTTTGCGTAAATATACTAGTATACATTTTTGGATAACGAAAACAAGGAGCAAGGACCCACTATACCATAAAAATACACTTTCATGAAGCAGAATTTATTCAAAAACTTTTACATTAGAAGAAAACGCTTGCTGTGGCCACTGACTCGACATTTAGTTATATCGACGACGTATTATCAATTAACAATTGTTATTTCTATTCATATGTTGATTTGATATGCTAGTATACCAGCGAACTTGAAATAAAAGACACAACAGAGTCTACAAATCTGTGTCATACTTGGAAAATTTTCTAGAATAAGAAGTTAATGGTAACCTAAGAACAAAACTTTATGATAAACATGATGACTTCATTTTCTATCGTCAACTTCCCTTACTTATGTAGCATAATACCCTTATCACTACATGTGGGATTTTTGTCTTCCAGTTGATACGCAAGAGCGTGCCCTACGTACGATCATTTTTCAAAACGCTATAGGGACACAATGTTTGATCAAAGTTTTACAAATATTGATTGATTGTATGTTGTTTTTATCCCGTTCGAGAATTTTTCACTTATAAAGAGACGTTTTTACAAAGGAAAACAGAAGAAAATCTTTAAAAATCCTCTTCTCAAGAACGACAAAGCCATGATTGATTATTTATATAGAAGCATAATCTGGTAATGTAGATTCTATTTTGTTCAAATCATGACCCCCGGGATTAGGGAGGGTCCACAATGGGCGATCAAAGTTTTACAAAGGTATACGTAGAAAAATTCTATAAGAAGCTTCTTCTCAAGAACAGCAATGCCATGATTCGTCATATTAATTCAGAAGCATCCTCAGGTAGTGTATATTTAAGTTTGTTCAAATCAAGTTTTCCGGAGGTAGGGCGGGGCCTCAATAGAAGATCAAATGTATATAAAAAAATCTTGAAAAATCTTCTAAAGCCATGAGAAGTCAAAGAAATGTAGAAGCATCGTCAGTGTAGATTAAAATGTTAACAAGTCGTATACACACAGACACACACATTCGGGGTGTTTTTGCGATCACATATATTTAACCTTTTCAGTACCGAACTGATTTCTGCTTTTTCTTAGCCAGTGTGCTCAAGTGAGCGATGTGGTTCATGGGCCTCTTGTTCAATTCATATTGTAATACCTGTATTAAAGCAGCAATTGAATGTGATAATATGACGCCAATGATTTTTAAACACGTCATCTTTAACGTCTGAAGGGAGAGAAGTTATTTGTTCTTTGAAATCAATATAACAGTGTATTCTAGTGTCTGCATTTCCCGATATGATAGGCGTACTTCCTGGGCTCATCACTTACGCATGCGCAAGAACTATCCTATGAATGGCGTCTCGTCTTTCATTTCTTCACCTATATTAGCTGATGTAGAGTGTCTAAATTACATACACCAGTAGTGCGAAAAGCACATAAATGAATTGTGGTAATTAAGTTACTAGTATCCTATACATGTATAAAATGACAACTTGAATACTACCGAAAGATACGTGTGCATTCATAAAAGCAAATGAAAGCATGTAAAAGTATTCTTTATTTTAAAATGCGTTACATATTGGATAGTACTTACATGGATCCAACAGTACGTTTTTAAATACAGATTAAAATTATTTTGCAAATGATGGTTTTCAACGTTCTGCAAATGTGTTTTAGATAAACAAAAAATAAATAAATATGTCTAAGGAACAACCTAGTAACTATAGGTGTCATAAAGACTCGTGATATGATAGAGGTCAAAGCTGTGTTAAGTGATATTTTCAATCAGACGTCTCTTCATTTCTGCATTAATCAGCATCTTTTCATTCAGTTATTTTCGTCATGTTGCACACTTCCAATTTGCTTTATATATTTTAATGCAGAAACATTCTGATTTAAAATAATTCAGGAAGTGCTGTCAATGTTGTATCAGAAATGAGACCTTTTTTTTGCCCAAAATTCATGAAAAAACCAACGACCTATTGAACAAGTACTACATAATTATGATATGCACATTTATTTTAATGTCGATTTTAATGTTCATACGATGGAATATTAGCCATATCAATGTTTTCCTTAACTAAGAGTCGGTAGATCTAACCTCTGTTAATCGAATGGACTCTGTAATAGCGAAGCTTTTCTTTTGTTTCTCTTTAGGACAACAGATGGTATAATACAACCATCGCAGAGACTGGTGAATGATGTTTCGGAATTTTGATTCCCCGATTAAGTATATGAAAGGGTTTATGACATTGTTAATAAAAAATGCTCTGGCCAAAAGCGGTAGAGTTCCCAAAACAATAGGGCTTGGCGGGAAAATGTTTCCTCTTTTGAATGTAGAGATGGCATCCAAAATACAGTTTGGTAGATAGCACAAAATAAATGCCACTGTGATTGCAATCATAAGTTTTGTAATTCTAGGGTTCATTTTGTTCAGTCTCTCATTTAGATTTTTTGTTGTTTGCTTTTTAGTATGTTTCTGAAGTGACAAAATCACAAGGGTATATAGTACAGTTAGCAACAAAAACACTAACACGTACACAACGAAAAGAATTGTAGAATAAATAAATGGATATTTTGTGTTAATGATTTTGTCATCAAGAGAGCAATCGAAACCAGTAATATTTCCTGGAAGATATACATGTTTTATTCCTTGGATGATTGCGTTTGGCCACGAAAAAGCAATAGCAAGAAGGACCGCCGCTGCACAGCAGAGACGAGCCTGAGGTAAGGTAGTGGCGGTCGAAAACGGGTGACAAATCTTTTTGTATCTACCTGCTGCCATCACAACGAGAACAAACGCTGATCCAATCTTGAATATATTGCCAAAGAAACGACCACATTTGCAGAAGGCTTCATTATAAAACATAACCGGGTAGGCGTTGTCCACTACTTCCACGGGCATTGCAAAAATACATGAGAGAAGGTCAATGACCGCTAAGGTCAGGATGTACAGTCTGAATGTGGACGGTGGGTATTTTAATGAGTACACAATGATGACCACTGTGTTTCCAATTACTCCAATAATAATTAAAATTGTCAGGAAGATAACGGTGGGGAGGCGTTGTTCGGCTTTTGACGCGTTGATTTCTTCTAAGGTCTGGTAAATTTGTGTAGAGGTATTGGAAATCACCATTGTCAAATTTTCCATCGTTTAGTTCTGAAAAAAAAAATCTAAAATGAGAATTTCTCAAATTTTACATAATGATACTTCCGTTGAGAATTTTCACGTTACAAATTAAAGCAATGTTAAATATACACTTTACATATTTATGACAAACACATGCAACCTCTTAACAGCATACATATATGTGCTTCTTAATAATAGCAAACGGAGCAAATGGGGTGGATATGGTCCATATTTTATCTATACTCTAAATTGAATGTCAAAATGACCTGGTTAAATGAATTATGAACACCAATGTCACCAATGTCAATAACCTAACATTGATCCAAGTTAGGAAACCGAATTTGTCACCACACTATTTCTCAAACGAAGGAGAGAGTTATGTAACTAATTTGTTACGCTGGTTAGTGTAATGGATATTTAAGAAAATTGATCTTTGACTTAAATTAAGAATCTGACAGCTGACATTTTTTCCCCAGGGATACTTTAAACGATATCTATGTCGTATAATATCAATTCTTTCCCAGCCTGAGTTCATGCTGACAGGTATAAAATGTTATTTTTATAGTTTAAGTACTTTAAAAAATAACAATAAAATTATAACGTATCAATATCAATGAACTAAAACGTACAAGTTATTAAAATGACTTTTTAAAATGTATATTATTTACAATGGAGTAAAATTTTATTACAATCCAGAATTTAAATAAATTTAAGTGAAGTTACTTTTTACTGTAAAATATCAATTAACCATTTATTAATTTAAGCTACAAAAAGCTCATGGTATGGAATGTATTAATTATGTAATACTATCGTGTTTTCACACACAACAAACATACCTGGCAGCACAAGAATCCGAATACACCAAATGTCCGAGAGCCAAACGTGTGTATCTTTTCTGGTATTTCCGTCAAATACTAACGAACACGTGTATAGAACATCTCTTTATCTCTTGACATATGTGTAATGTTTTGTTCCTGTCTCCACAGATTAACTCTATATATTGTTTCTTAGTCTCTCACTTTGATATATCTCTCTGTGTTTCACAAGTTGCTGTAAACCGTTACTGCATGATCTCGATGATAAGTCCTATAATGTCCAGTGCTGTACATATATACATTTCCTTTAATTATCAAGGAGTATATAGGGTTACCCCGACACTCATTAGTCTAACAAACTTCATAGATTTTCTCTTCAAGTGACAGCAATTAATAATTAAACGTTATTTGCACGTTTCATTAGTGTGACTAGACGTCATTAGACGCGAAAGATCTTTTCCCTTTGTCTTTAATAAATGAGTGCATATAATATCATCTTACCTACTCTTTTATTCAAAAGAGAAGGATATAATGGAGCGGAGTGACTGTGTCTTTCCGCAATGTTTGTTTGGGTATGCCTCGTTTTAAGATCATAATCGTCTTTCCATTGGACTGCACTATTTTGATTGACGGGAAATTTCACCGGAAATTTGACGAACACTATATCGTTTATCCTCCGTGTAAAACAAAACTTAAGCGGATCTGTCAGGACAGTTGTTAATGTTCTGAGTTTTTCTAATGGCTTCTTGATAACCTATTTTGTTCTTATCAAAGCCAATGAGATGGTGTTTATTAAATGTGAATTTTATCATTTCTTAGACGAAATACCGGGTATACGGCATAACGTTTCATACTTATTAAGTAAAAATGAAATTTAGATAAAGTTTTTTTTTTTCATTTTCATTCCAGTTTAAGAGTCTTTTAAGTGCTTTAATTTGTGTTCAAAATTCATATACTTTTTTTGTCTAAATAGCCCTCTATAATAACGATCAGAATTGGCTCACACTTCATCATTGTACAAGGATTATTACCCCACTCACTGATACAACGCAGGAGAATTACGGTATTGATATCTAAAGATCGGACAGGGTTCAGGTGCTAAACAATTACGCCACATATTGATTTTGGTCACCAAAATATATAACTGCTTCATATTGGATGAAATTGCTATCAAGTTTACTGTTTCTCCGCAAAATTAGTATTTCCATTTTCCAGTAAAATCTTCATCTCCAAATTCTGTTTTGAGGAAATATAAATTAAACAAAACGGTAAAAATAACAAATGTAGATAAAATTATTTCTAAGTTGATTATTTCTTTTATGATTACCATTCATATCATCCTCTGGTTTTTCTCTGTGGTCTTGATATCTACATTGTATAGATGAGGATAATTGACGTTTCCTCTAAGGTATTGTTTGATCACCTGAACTAGACAACCATAACACGAAGACTAATGCACATTATTGACACAATTATCCGAATTATCTTACACACATGCCAAAACAAAAGGTTCTTCGCTCTTTCATAAGTCAGGTTAAGTCGTCAGCGAAACAGCTATTCCTGTTAAAGTCTTTAATGTTTCTTTTCCTTTAAATTGTTTATAAAACTGAAAGGTGCGTTCGTTTAGATTACTTGCCGGCTGTACTGGTCACGTTACTCATGTTTATCGCCTTTATAATTTCCTTAAGATCGAGTTTCTTCAGAAATGCTATTTCGTTTTCTCTAATTATTTGCATTACAAAAGATCTTGAGTGTTTCAATGAAAAAACGGGAATACAATTTTTTGTGTATAAATTACGAGTTATCATTGACGTCATTTCTTATTGGCTAGAGTTAAATAAGATCTTGATTTTCAAAACAAAAGGCGAATACCCATACTGAAGTGTAAAAGGAAAACAATATCACTCCATCATCATTGAAGCTGATACCTTAGCAATATTAAAAGCAGTTTCATTTATAAATTCAAAACTTCCAGTATCTTCAGATTAAAGTCCCTTGTTAAAGGTCATCTTAAGTCTAAATTTAACTTAGTATTTAACTTCAACATCAACACGACTTATTATTATCATCTCTGTGATTAAATACATTTTTATGCACCCGTATCGAAGATTCGGGGATATATAGTTTTTGCCCTGTCCGTCTGTCTGTCTGTCTGTCTGTTTGTTTGTCCGCAAAAACTTTAACATTGCCCATATTTTTTGATTGGTTGGAGCTATGGCTTTCATATGTCATGTACATTCCTTGTGACAAGACCTTTCTTTGGGTACCATCATATTTGACCTTGACCGAGTTTGGCCCAGTTCTGCAAAATTTTACCATACTTTAACCTTGGCCATAACTTTTGAACGGTTGGTGCTAGGGTTTTCATACTTCACATATGTAATCCTCTTGACAAGATCTTACTTTGGATTTCAACAACTTTGACCTTGACCTTGGAGTTAGACCAACATTTGGAAAACTTTAACCTTGGCCATAACTTTTGAACGGTTGGTGCTAAGGCTTTCATACTTTACATATGTAATTCTTGTGACAACGCCTTCCTTTGGATATCAACAACTTTGACCCTTTGAACTTGACCTTGGAGTTTGACCTACTTTTGGAAAACTTTTACCTTGGACATAACTTTTGAACAGTAGGTGCAAGGGCTTTCCAATTTAATATGTCTTTTCCTTGTGGATATCAACAATTGTAATCCATTGTAATCCATTGACATTGACCTTGGAGTTTGACGTACTTTTGGAAAATTTTAACCTTGGCCATAAGTTTTGAACGGTTGGTGCTACGGCTATCATATTTCACATGTGTATTTTTGTGAGAAGGCCTTTCCTTGGTCACCATGAATTTTGACTATTTGATCTTAATGATTTACTTACTTTTGAAAAACTTTAATCTTTTTCATATCTATTCAATAGTTGCTGCTAAGGCTTTCATGTTTCACAGGTATGTTCCTCGAGACAAGACCTTAATTTGGTACCAACATATTTGATTTGCATTTGAGAAAGTTTAATCTTTGCTATAAGTTGCCATACGGGGCCATCAGTGTTTCACAAACACATCTATTTTTTTCATGAAATGAAATGTATAAATAAAATTAACTATTACGAAAAACAAAAGCCTTTGTATAAAAGTTTTATTGGAATTTGAAAGTAAAATTAGCAATTGAAGAAAAAAAGTAAAAATCTTTTTTTAAATCATTTTAGAGGATTTCCCCTCTTAACAACTTTTGTGGAGGTACTAGTGTACACACCATTTGTAGCCCCAGCTTTTTCTTGATACTAACATATAAAAAGATGCAGAGGAAATTCAAGATAACCATGATGATGTCGGTATCACCTTCAGTATAAGTCATGATGTGATTCTTAGAAAAGAAGCTAAAAACAACAGCTAGTGAATACGCAATCATATGAAGATCTATACATTTGTAACAAAAATAAAACTAATCAGAGTCCGAAATCTTGCTGACTTCCGAGTCATAGAACCTTGCACATGAAGGAAAAAAATATTTATCAGTATCTATGCTACTATATTAAAATAATAGACTCGAATTTTTGGCCTTTAATACCGATAAATCGGAAGAGAACTGTCGTTTGTTTTATATATTATAAACATCATTGGTACTTGAAGATTACCAATTTGTTTTTATTTTTTCTCTATTAAGCTTCGCTAATTAATAATCAACGAAAATTCCTCAAAAAATTCCGGAAATCATCTGGATTTTTTTGGATTTTACAATCTTGCGCGTGCGTATTACATTCACGCTAGATCACGGTGTTCAAATCAGTAATTTGTACTAAGTAGATATATATTTGTTATTTTATAGTTTTCTCTAATAAGAAATCATAAATATATATGAACAAAATATATAGCATATTTCCAATGAAAATTTACACTTATTTGTATTAATGTTTCTAAGTATATCCATGCAAGTGTGATATTGTGGCCACGTGGGTAATCATTCGCCATCTAGGAGACACATTTATTAAATGTTATTTATGTCTCTGGTCATCTCAACGGAGGCAAAAAGCTCATGATCGTAGGAGCAAAATTAATGTAACTACCCGATTTTATTTTATCCTTCCTTTCTTTTATGCTTTTTTGAGGGTAAATGGGGGAGGGGGGGGGTGTTACAACTCCAGCTAGAATCACATCTTAGTGAAGTAGGCATTCTTTTTTCCGCCAAAAATTACAATAACATTATTTTCATTTCTTAACTTTGAAATAAATCGAAATAATTAAATAACGTCAATATAACCGATATTTTCAATTTGAAATGTGTCTAAATGATTGCAACTTGAATTTGATCGCCATGTTTACTATTACCTTCACTGCTGAGATTTATAACTTCACCTCCAAAAATTTCATTAACTTTCAAAAAAAGTGGGTGAAATATGTAAATTATTGTTATTGAACTTCGGTACGTTATATAGAAGGGACAGCCTGTTCTTCTAAATATGTAAAGGTTGTCGTGGTAACTACGCTTGATAGGTAGTCTGAAGTCAGCCCTTGCGGCCCGTACAGTTCATTCTATCAATGCTGCTAAAATACCGATTGTTTTTAAAATTTAATTCATGCATAGTAAATCTCAAAACTATGAGATGGGACAAAATTAAGATCGTAAAAATATTTATTCAATGATGAAATGAATTATATTTAATCGTAGCAAACAAACTTATGTTTTATTAAATCGCCACAAGAAAAAATACACCAGCGTGAAAACAAGTTGTCTTCTTCAGCAGCCATGACAGTTCTCATGTGATGTAATGACTTTTGATTGAAAACGTTTAACACTGCAGTAGATTAATTTTTGTTATCACTAAACAGATATATAAATGTTTATGAGGTATTTATTTTATTTTTGCCTGATTATTTACATGTACGTATGAAGTAAGAAAAATTCCCATATACAGTTCAAGATCCGCTCCCAAATTCTCATTGGCTGTCCCAAAATAAAATCGGTAAAGGTCAGTAAGCTTTAAAGTTTGCGGTAAACTCAGACTTTACTAAATATTATGGAAAAATTTATGCTCTGAAAAATAACATTAGAAACATTTATTTTAAAATGTTCCTGATTACATTGTATGATTTCAATTAAAAAATGGAAATGATATTGTATGATCCAAAAAGAGTTGTACCCCACCCCCAGGAAAAGGCTTTATTATTGCAGCAAGAAGTACCTTCAAATTCCTACTTTCCTACTTAGGATACCCTTGCTTGGCTTATGTAAGATAATGATAATTCATGTTTCCCATATATTTTATGCTTAGTATACACAAGAGGCCCATGGGCCACACCGCTCATCTGAGCAACTATGGTCAATTACTCCAACCCAAACAGCTTTAACAAATCAGAAATATCTGTACAAATTTAGTTTTTTATATTAAGTTTTTGATACATATTCTAACTTTGAGATTTTTCTCCAAAGATTTTCATATGTAAAATTTACAGTAAATATTCTGTCCCCCCCTCTCCCATTGTGGTTATGGTTACATTTCAGAAAACCTCTCTGGTCAAGTAGTTTTGGAAAAGAAAATTCATAAAAAAAATTCCTATAAATACTCCCATGGATACCCCTCCCCCATTGTGGCCCCACCGTATCCCCAGGGGTCATGAAAGGTCATGATAAGATTTAAAGGAAATTGAGAATGCTTCCACATAAGTTTCAACATTCCTGGCCAAAAGGTTCTTGAGAAGAAGATTTTTAAAGATTTTCCCTATATATTACTATGTAAAATTTCAACCCCCATTAAGGCCCCACCCTATCCCTGGGGGTCATGATTTTAACAATTTAGAATCTACACTACCTGAGGATGCTTTCACATAAGTTTCAACTTCCCTGGTCAAATGGTTATTGAGAAAAATATTTTTAAATATTTACCAAAAAAATTCAATATTTCTTATTTATCTCCCCTTGGTAAAGGGCGTGGTCACTCATTTTAACAATTTTGAATCCTCTTCACATAAGGAATTGCTTTGTGCCAAGTTTGGTAGAAATTGACTTAGTGGTTTTGGAGAAGAAGTCGAAAATGTGAAAAGTTTACGGACAGCTAGACAGACTGACGACAGACAAAATGTGATCAGAAAAGCTCACTTGAGCTTTCAGCTCAGGTGAGCTAAAAAGTAAAACACACTACATTTGTTGAATCATAAAAGATGAAAAAAACTTTCAAATTGGTTAATATTTATTTCGAATTTTCAATAACTATAACAGGTTTAAACAGAACTGAAGCAAACATTTTGTTTCCAAAAATCGAATCAAAATTATTCAAAAACCGAGGTTTTTGTTTTAATCGAATCGATTCAAAATATTACTAATTCAAGGATTTTTACATTAATTTTTATCAAAACAGACAGTCATGAGAGCATTTTCTTATATCATATATAAAGTTCATTTTTATTATGATCTCTTGAACAAGTAGTATGTTTTTTTTCGGGGGGGGGGGGGGTATTTGCAAGATAATCTGTTCTGCTTCACATCTGCTAAATTGTGTAGAAATACCAGTATAGCACATTTGTCCATTTTCATTTCTGCTTTTACAGATTATATACATGTCTATAACCTGTGTATATATAAAGTATATGTATTAGCAGTGCTTAATAACTCTTTTATTGTTGAGATCATATTTTGAACAAGTTGAGACCTGCAGTGTTAAAATTGTTACAAAAATTTTTACACCTTTAGTTTAATAACTATTTGTGTAAAAATACCAGCTAAACACATTTCTTCATTTTCATTACTTTGCTTGAAATGTATCAGCAGTGCTCAACTCTTTGTTGTTGTCATATTTTCAATAAATATCCATAATTTCTTTTATTAAAGTTTGGAAAGGTGAAATTTATGTAAGCTCCGGCGTGATTCGAACTCATGACTTGATTTATAGCTAACTGGGGGTCAAACCCATTCTGCGCTACACTGTTACGCAACAATTTTGCAACAAAAATAAATAAATAAATAAATTTTTTAAAAAAAGGATTATATTCACATTCATTGTTTATTTCAAAAGTACCTTACAATATATGAATGTGTCGATGTATCTATTTTGTAAATGTCCGATATGCACATGGATGCATTCATAACAATGTCAACCCGTGCACGCACGGGTCAAAGTCTAGTTGTGTATTATGAGAATCTCTATAAATCCTTAAACAAGCTATGAGGAAATTTACAATGCTTCGCATATTAGAATTAGTCTTTTTCCCAAATAACACATTTTTATGCCCCGCCATGAATATGGCCGGGGCATATAGTGTTTGTCATGTCCGTCTTCCGTCCTTCCGTCCTTCCGTCCTTCTGTCCTTCCGTCTGTCCTTCCGTCACACTTTGCGTTTAGCTCTGTTCAAAGCTCAGTTTCAAAGAAACTATCCAAGATATTTTTATCAAACTTCATATGCTGATAGATATTGATGAGGGCTATGCAACTGCATCAACATTTTTTGACCTTGACCTTTCCTTTGACCTTGACCTCACTTTTCTTAAATTAGTTTTTAGCTCAGTTTTAACGATACCATTCAAGATAGTGTAATCAAACTTCATATGTTGATACATACTGATGTAAGCTTTTCAATTGCATCAACATTTTTTTGACCTTGACCTTTATTTTGACCTTGACCTCACTTTTCTTAAATTAATGTTTAGCTCTGTTTTAATGAGACCATTCAAGATATTTTTAACAAACTTCATATGCTGATACATACTGATGAGAGCTATTCAACTGCATCAATATTTTTTACCTTGAACTTTCCTTTGACCTTGACCTCACTTTTCTTAAATAAGTTTTTAGCTCAGTTTTAAAGATACCATTCAAGATAGTGTTATCAAACTTCATATGCTGATACATACTGATGAGAGCTATTCAACTGCATCAACATTTTTTGACCTTGACCTTTCCTTTGACCTTGACCTCAATTTTCTTAAATTAGTGTCAAACTTCATATGCTGATACATACTGATGAGAGCTATTCAACTGCATCAATATTTTTTGACCTTGACCTTTCCTTTGACCTTGACCTCACTTTTCTTAAATTAGTGTTTAGCTCAGTTTTAAAGAAACCATTCATAATATTTTCATCAAACTTCATATGCTAATACATACTGATGTAACCTTTTCAACTACATCAACATTTTTTGACCTTGACCTTTCCTTTGACCTTGACCTCACTTTTCTTTAATTAGTGTCAAACTTCATATGCTGATACATACTGATGAGAGCTATTCAACTGCATCAATTTTTTTTTACCTTGACCTTTCCTTTGACCTTGACCTCACTTTTCTTAAATTAGTGTTTAGCTCAGTTTTAAAGAAACCATTCATAATATTTTCATCAAACTTCATATGCTAATACATACTGATGTAACCTTTTCAACTACATCAACATTTTTTGATCTTGACCTTTCCTTTGATCTTGACCTCACTTTTCTTAAATTAGTTTCTGAATCAAATGTCATATGCTGATACATACTGATGTAAGCTATTCAACTGCAGCAATATTTTTTTACCTTGACCTTTCCTTTGACCTTGACCTCACTTTTCTCAATTTGTGTTACAATGTTGCATTACTAATATACCCTTGGCGGGGCATTCATGTCCTATGGACATATTTCTAGTTTTTTCTATTTTTACAAAGATAGTAATGTTAACTTATTTTGAAGTGCAGTCTTGTTAACCAAATGCAGTTATAAAGCCCTAAATTATATAATTTATAGCCAAGAAAGTGGTTGAATTACTCTTTGAACCTTTAGAATGATTCTCAATTTCTAATCGATAGCTGAAAACTTTTTTTGTTTTTTTGTTTTTATCAAATTGAATCATTGTCAAGCATGTTATTTATAATTATTTTCACTCCTTTAAAGATGGAACAATAAAATTCTGAATAAATGCTAGACTTATAGCATGGGAATATCAATGTATTTAACTATGATTTCACTTTTTCCAGATTTTGATCAGCTAGACAATGAAATCGCAGAAACCAGAAAGGAATTGAAGCCCAAAGTGAGCCAACTGCATGATCTGGAACACAAAGACAACCCTAAGGGCTTCCATTTGAATCCTTTAACCAAAGAGGATATGCGAGCTGTAGAGCAGATGCTATAAACTGTGTAAAAGGTCATGAAAGTGTACTTAACAAGTGCATTCTGGAAGCAGTAGTATGATTCATACAATTGTGAATACTTCTCATTTAATAACAAAATGTTTGAAATAAGTATGCCGGAGACGTTTTTCAAGGAGGACGTTCTAACCGATGTTTGGTTAAAAACATTGAAATCTGATGTGTTCTACTACCACTTGTCATGTGATCTCTGTTCAAAAACTGTGATGTATAATCAGTTAATTTGTAGAAATTACTACACGGTGACCAAATGCATAATGAAATATAAAGGTCGGTTGTTTGTTGAAATAAAAAAATTGCTCATAATTTACATCTTTTCAAACGTTTAGTAAAATAATGAAGAAGTGCACTTTGACATTCAGAGACCTGATTTGACCGGATTTGTTTGTTTGTTTGTTTGCTTTTTTTTTTTTTTTTTTTTTTTTGTGAACAGCGACACGTTTCACTGTTTCATAAATATATATTTTTAATATAGTAAATAAAAAGTTAATCATTAATTGATTGGTATGCCTGTTTTTAGTATTGTGGGAAAAGTGAAAAAGTATCGTTCTTCCTCTCTCGAGATGGTGTTAACAATGTTGAGAACACAATACTTTATTTTCAACAATATTAACAAGAGCCATAACCTCATTCATCTGGAAAGAAATATGTTTTGAAATGTCAGACACTAATGCTTTTCGTCTCTGATCAAGGGTAAATTTATTGCTAAGATCCTGTCCAGTTTTACCACAGTAAATGTTTGTGTTCCTCTGCATACATGAATGTTTTAGTCAAACGAAACTGATAAAATGATAAACATTTTGATAGGTACATGTGATTAAATGAGGGTACTCATACCGAATTCTAAATCTTGTAATGGTTGGGGAACTATATGAATATTTAATGAAATTTATTTATATTGAAAGCACAGGCGCTTGACGTTTTTAACTTTTCTTTCCATAAATAAAAAATCCCCCATACTATAATAATAACAAGGTTCGTCACGGTCGCCATCTTGAATTTTTCAGTTCAGCTACTTCGCCTCGATTTTTAGTCTACAATGTGTTTAAAATTAACGGATACAACCGTTTCCCTCAAGTACTTACTTTAAACATGCCTCCACTTTCGGGCAATTCAGCTCAAATCACATTAAATCCCCTCTAATTCTTAAAATGTCGCTTCAAACTCAGTCTACTGCTACCGATTCCGTAAAACTTAGAAAAGGGAGGCCGGAAGTTGATGTTAGAACGTCACAATCCGGGAAAGCCCTTTTCTGATTGGTGGATATCTTGAGAGTTATATTAATACATGTATTAAGAACTGTTTAAAAATGGAGCTTGAGCAGTTCTAGACTACTGGTACGTATTTTATAAATAACTTAGTAATATATATTGATACATCTATAGTCCCCAACTGTTTGCAAATAAATATATATTTAGCCTAAAACTGTGTACTTTTTCAACTGCTATTAGAAACACTGAAATATTTAGGCTGAATAGTATACATTGTATTTTACATACAGAGGCGTAGTTACACACCTAAAAGTAAAGGGGGGGGGGGGCTTAAATCCAAATAAAAATACAATTATATTGTCAAAACATAAAAGCGTTTACAATTTAATTCTGAAATTTAGGGGGGGGGGGGGTCTGGCATATTTTGATAATAAATTTGATTGTCCTTCACTGACATGGAAATAAAGCTGGAAAAAAATTCCCAGCCCAGTCCCCCCCTCCGGAATCAATTGGTCCTCCCTTAAAAACAAATGAATGGCAATATAATCTGTGAGGCCACCCGTAGGTCTTAGGCGAAGCCTTGTCTGGGGCGGGGGCTTGTACAAATATTTCAATCACATTCTTGCAGGGAATAGCATGGTATTTAGCTTTTCTTATGAAAGACAAGGCAGTAATATTGTTTTCAACACGAAGTTTAACTTTCTCGGAAACTTATTGTAAATGTACTTGAGGCATGCAGAATCTTTTACCGCTACATTTGTATCGTCTGCTCTCTGTTATAATATGTTTTAATAATGTTCAGCAACAAGTATTTTAATTGTTGGTAGCAAAAAGAATTTCAAAATCATATACTACAGTGGCGGATCCAGGAATCTTGAAAAGGGGGCGACCAGTTTGGGGTCAGGGTAGGGGCTCACAGCCACACACAGAAAAATTGCTTTATTAAATCTTATGTATATTTTGGACACAAAGGGAGGGGGCTGGTCCCCTGCCCCCCCCCCCCCTCTAAATCCGCCAGTATACTATTTGATCAAGCCATTTAACGATAATTAAACTTAATTTCTCAAAGGTCTTATAGAATTATTAATGTGTTATAGAACACTTACTATAGATTAATGATTTATTTGGATTTGGCAATATGATTCAATAAAAAGATTTCAAATTTCAAATATAATATAAAATTTGATTCGAAATAATGACAATTAATAATTTGAAAAAAAAAATATTTGCCGGATGATGCTAATATTTTTTTTCTCTCAACAATCTCTCTCTCTCTCTCTCTCTCTCTCTCTCAGACCGAGATTTTTTTTTAAAAAAAACGATGTGTAGTAACGCACTTGCGTACTTGCAAAGACAGCTTCGCGCCTGTAGAAAGAGGGGACATGGAGGTTCAGTGATCTGGGCCAGCTCACTACTGTAATGAAAAATAAAAAATACACATATCTATCCTTCTATTTTATAATTTTCATCGCTTCCAAACACTGAAAATAGTACCATTGTAGGGAAGAAATATTTATGCCAGAATGTAAGGGGTCTGGCTTACACGAGAAATTAGTACCCAGAATTCCAGGACCAAGCATAATTTTTATTTCCTCATGATTTTTTCTTCAACAAAATAAAAGAAAAAAAAATATTTCACATATTATTTCCGATGATTATGGAAATCATCGGCCTGCTCAGCATTCAACATGTCGAAAAAGTTTGTTACTGTCTTCGCATGATTTTTCCCGCGAAACGTCATATTTCTTTTAACCAATGAAATTTAAGTAGAGGGAATTCCCATTTACATAACAACATCAACTTCCGGCCTCCCTTTTCTAAGTTTTACGGAATCGGTAGCAGTAGACTGAGTTTGAAGCGACATTTTAAGAATTAGAGGGGATTTAATGTGATTTGAGTTGAATTGCCCGAAAGTGGAGGCATAGTTAAAGTAAGTACTTGAGGGAAACGGTTGTATCCGTTAATTTTAAACACATTGTAGACTAAAAATCGAGGCGAAGTAGCTGAACTGAAAAATTCAAGATGGCGACCGTGACGAACCTTGTTATTATTATAGTATGGGGGATTTTTTATTTATGGAAAGAAAGGTTAAAAACGTCAAGCGCCTGTGATTGAAAGGTAACCTTAAAAACAAATAGATTTGTTAGTTCGTCTTTCTTATGATGCAAGATAATAAGATTCAGTGCACAACAATTGATTGATGAGTGATCAGTATAGATTGATCATAAATCTTCAGTTACTTGTAAGTGACTTGTGATTCATCTTTTTATCCTTTTCATCTTTGTTAAAAACATTTCATCTCTTAAGTTCGAAATTATCAAAGGCCGAGAGAAGAGTGGGTTATTTTTTTATAGCTATGAAATAAACGCTTTCCCAAACCATGACAGCGAGAAAACATATATATATATATATATATATATATATATATATATATAGAAAGCACAAAGAAATTCACTTTTTATTAGGATACCCACATCCGCCCCAACCCGGGGTTGAACTCTCGACCTATGGAATCTGTCTCCTAGCAGTACAGGAACAGCGTGCTATACCGCTCGGCCATCTAGGAAAGTCAAAAAAACTTGCTTTCGATGCCGATGGAATTCTTGCGATGCTGTCCTACACTACAGGGTCATTGAGAATGGAAGTGAGATACAGTTATTTGGTCATTAGTTTTATTAGGAGATCGTTACCGATACATATTGTAAAGACTAAAGAATTAATTTCATTTATAAAGCACATTTTACAACAACTTTTAAACTATCATAACTGCCCTAAGTAAGAAATATTAATATAGAAAGCACAAAGAAATTCACTTTTTATTAGGATACCCACATCCGCCCCAACCCGGGTTTGAACTCTCGACCTACGGAATTTGTCTCCTAGCAGTACAGGAACAGCGTGCTATACCGCTCGGCCATCTAGGTAAGTCAAAAAAAAACTTGCTTTCGATGCCGATGGAATTCTTGCGACGCTGTCCTACACTACAGGGTCATTGAGAATGGAAGTGAGATACAGTTATTTGGTCATTAGTTTTATTAGGGGATCGTTGCCGATACATATTGTAAAGAATTAATTTTTTTTATAAAGCACATTTTACAACAACTCTTTAACTATCATAACTGCCCTAAGTGAAGAAATAAAGTATAGAAAGCACAAAGAAATTCACTTTTTATTAGGATACCCACTCAAAAAATTAAAAAAAAAAATAATAAAAAGTGAACTTCTTTGTGCTTTCCATATTTAATATTTCTTCACTATATATATAATTTAAATGCCCTTGAATATTGAGATCGCAAGTTTATTTTTAAAGATCAGCCTATATCTTTCCTAAAAGTGAACATTATTGCCATATTTTTTTCATTTAAAATGTGAATTAAAATGAACAATTTCTTATATTATTTACTTACTGAAGATTTTTTTTTCCATTGAAAGCTTATCACATGAGTCACTCATTTGACTTTTGCTGTTTTTCGTTAGTCGTCGCTCTTTTTTTTTTTTAACCTTTTCAGCTTCTTCGGAACAGCTGAACCAATTTGAAAAAAAAATTAGCATCTTTGAGTAGAAGGGAGTAGACGGGAATAAAAATAAGAATGAATTTTATTGTATCTGTCACCTTGGCCCTGAGGGTCATGACCGAAACTATAAAAAATTATTCAATCTTTAGAAATCTTTATTTATACATATAAATCAATAAAATTTTAGGCATGATTATAATAAACAAGGAATACGAACCGTTTGCACAAAATGTAAAATCCATGGTTCAGGCTTCAGTGTAGGGCTAGGTTGGTCTTTTATTAAAAATGCATTGTATATTTAATTTTCATCATTCACTTGGCCTCTAACTTTAATCAATAAGGTCGTTTTTTCCTGATTTTACAAGGTTAAAAACAGACGTGTGTTATATTTGTAAATTTAAAAATTCGTCATAGCCAACAATTTGTTTTTGTACCTAGCATGGAAATATCTGGAAAACGGAGATTTGGCTAGTCACGGCATGGCTATTTTAAAAATCATTTCAGGTAAAAATGACCAAATTGTTTAACAGTTTTGAATAAAAAGAATGTTCAAGGTTTCAATAAAAACATTTGAGGGAAAGGGGGCCAGGTCATCTAATGTTAAAGTGGTTTAAAAACCCTGATGTGGTACTCATGAACTACTATTTGTGGAAAATACAAGCACTGAAGAAAAACATGACTAACAGGTTATTAGTGGAATTCAATCCTTCCTACATATAAACTCTAGTACTAATGAATGATATTTTTAATGGAAATGCAACTGTGCAATTACAAGAGGTACACTTAAGAGTTTAAGTGTTTAGTTTTAAAATTTGATTTGCAGTGATTCAGAAAGGAAATATCGCAAAGCCATGCTACAATTTCATATCAGTGTGACTGGTGTACAGAACGACCGACACTTTTAATTTTATTGGAAAGAGGCACATAAATATGAATTTAAACATTTCTAATGTAAGCAATCTTTTCCAAGAAAATTTTCAGAAAAACTGCATATTCTTTGCGGTAAAGTTTGAAAGACTATAAATTTAAGGATTTTAAAAATTTTCTTGTATATGTAAAATTTAAGCAGAGTTTGCCGTTTTACAAAACATCTGTCATACTAAAGAGTTGACGTATATTTTGAATGAGTTTTTATTTATGAATTTAGCCACTTATTTCCGCTAGAAACCTTGAGAGTGGGTCTTTGTGATATATTTATATTCATTATCGTATTTTTCATATGTCGTCTTTGACAAAATCTTGCTTTCCTTTCAATGGCTGTCTATGCTTTGCTTCATAACATACATACTAGTCGTAGAGATATAGTGTTTTAAGCTCACCTGAGCCGAAGGCTCAAGTGAATTCTTTCTGATTGAAGGGTGTCTGGTGTCCGTAGGTCGTCTTTGATTTTTTCTTATTTTCGACTTCCTTTAAAGAATCACTGGGTCAAAGGGGACTCAAGTTTATTTGAAGACCACACACTCTTTCAAGAGAGATAATAATAAATGTGAATTCAATGGCATCTTTTAAAAAGTCTTCTTCTCAAAAACAACTGGGCTAGAAAATATGAAACTTATGTGAAGGCTTCATTTCATTTTGTAGATTCTAGTTTCTTAGAACCATGTCCCCCGGGCTAGGGCGGGGCCACAATGGGGGAACAAAGTTAAAGTTTTACATAGTAATATATAGGGAAAATATCTTCTTCGCAAGGACAGCAAAGTCATGATTAGTCATATTTATGCGGAAGCCTCCTAAGGTTGCGTAGATTCATGTATGTTCAAAGGATATGGGAGAACAAGGCGTGCAAAATGTCTATAGCTTCAGATATATAAAAATCATATTCAGTTTGTGAATTTAGTATTTAGAGTAAAGTTCTTATTATTGAAATTTATGAAATTATGATTAACAAAACTTTTCTGAGGAAAATTTTCTCAGCAGATTTTTTTTCTGTTATTAAAAAATAATGTGGTACTCTCGGGGTTCAAACCCTAGCAGTAAAAACTCTGAATATCATTTTCCTTTGAGACCAACGCGCTTACCACTATGCTACAACAACTCATTTAAATCATGTTTGTGATTTGACCCTTGACTAAATGATCTTCAAGTATTTCTCGGAAGAATACGAATGTTGTGTCATAAAAGTGTACTTTTTAGGTATAGTGGGTCTTTGCTCCACCGAAAATTGTACGTTTTTACGCAATCTTTAAGGATAAACTTTTTAAGAAATGGAGCGAAACCCACTCATATCGAAAAATTGTGTTATGGTATGAGAAAATGATCCTTTTTTGCTCTTTTTCATGCGTGAATGCTATTCCATAAGCAAATATTTTCAATCTTGTGAGATTTTTGCAATTTTGGAGATTTCACACAAAGTATACCTTAATTTAGATGAAATATCGAAGAATTTATTGTTATAATTGAGATTTAATTTTCACCTTCATGTTTGTCGCACTATAGGCACTTCGCTCGCCTTGTTCGCCCATCTTCTTAAGACCCCCTGGGGAGATCAAACTAGAATAGGAGATTAAATTTATGCATCGGACTTTCGATTTACGATTTCTTCCAAAACGGGCCCCTGAGTTACGCATGGGAATTTAAAACAAAAATCTTTTAAATAATTTTCTCTAATAACAGCAAAGCCCTGATAAGGCACATTAATATCCGTGCATCCTCAAGTAGTTTAGATTCAAGTTTGTTTAGATCAAGACCCTCAAGAATAGGTTGAGACTACAATAGGGTATCAGAGTTTTACAAGAGAGTACATAGGACACCATTTTTGAAAAGAGTTGCAAGATCACACTAAATCTAAAGCAAAACAGACCTTAGATGTGTAGAGTCGAGTGTTCTATTAATGATTCTTGAGGCTAAAGTAAAGATCCAAATTTTATGTAATGCATGTGTACGGGAAAAATTATTCTTAAAAACAACAAGCCATGTTGGTTGTATTGATATAGAAGCATCCCAACATGTTGTTGATTTAATATAAATAAACTGTAACTCCCTTGGGTCTAGTTTTTGGTCTATAACATGGAGTCATGGAGTTTAAAGAAGGAATTTTTTTTTAAATCTGCTGGGCTAAAATGACTCAGATGAACGTTGTGGCCCTTTGGCCTCTTGTTTTATGTTATGCCAGTATATACCAAAAATGCCAGGAAGAAGGTTTCATCCAGTATATTTATCAAGGATGATGACACTTCATTGATTCCAGGGATAAGAAGACGTAGATTCTAGTCTCGACTGACTCTCATTGAAAATGATAACCGTGAAAATGAAAAACTGGCTAATTTCCTGAGAAGTCTGACACTTTGTAAAATTGAGCATTTCCCACATTGAAATTGTATAATATTTATTACAACGTCAGGCACCAAAGATAATGCAAAGACAACTACGTTAAAGAAACTCATCAGGGACAGGTCTGAACTTATTGAAGAGATTATGAAGAAAACTTCTCGAGTAATAATCCTAGATGTTCAATCAAGATTTGTAATTTAGCGTGAAATATTGCTTTTTCTTTATATTGCAAGGAGTGCGGACTCCTTAACCTGCACGTATTCAGAAAACATTATATCATTCAACAATAATCTACTGCTTATGGATTTATCGCCGTTTCAACCTTTTCACTCTTTGTAAATCAGACACGGGCAAACGCTGACAGACTCATTACGTATATCTTACTCAAGTTGTCATTTGGAATTACAAGAATGGATGAAAGGCCCAGAGTCATTCATATTTCTGCTTGAAGATTGCACGTGTTACAAGTACAGAGTGAAACGAACTGTCTGTAAGCAGTTCAACTCGCTGTTATCTCGCCTTTGTCCCTCACTTATCGGAAATCTCTACAGAGTAACATTACTTGAATAATATTGTTTAGTCTAGGATTTCAAATAATTATGTCAGAAATATTTACGCAAATTTCTGTATCAACGATCAAGTTGGTGATAAATTTAGAAGTGTATACAAAGAAGACTTTTATTATTTAATTCCTTTGTGACATTTTATTTCTCCCTGTTATACACACAGTTTTACTCTTTGGAGGCAAGATCAATAATATGATCTGTATTATAGTTTTCCGTTACAGTATATAAAGATACGATAGGTTTCATTCCAAAGTGCATAGAAATCAGAAAAGTAAAGTTTATAGAGAAAGAGAGAGGAAAATGAAAAAGATTATACATGTACAGAATTTTATAATGATTGATTGATTAATTGATTGTTGATTTTACGTTCGAGAATTTTTCACTCATATAGAGACGTGAACCATAAACCAGTGAAGGGCATCAAATTAAAACCAGGGCCATTGAGCAGTAAGGGATCTTTATCGTGCCAAATCCTGCCGTAAGACGGCGCATCGGTTCCGAAAGACCCGAAACTTTCACTTCTAAGTGCCGAGCGCTTGGTAAAGGAACAGTTGCTACATATTTTTTATCGACTTCGGTCAGTCGCTGCCGGGGTATGAACCCACGACCACCATGCAATAACGGAGTGAGCTCTATAATTCTTGAATGAGCATAGAGCAGCATAACTACCAACTATACATGTAAATGTCGCATATGGAGAGAACAAATGTTTATAATTTGAAAATATATTTTTATGAAAGTATTATAGAAAATATAAGTTTAAGCGTTGATCGTCAAATTTTCGAGGAACCTTATTTTGGTGTGGTATTTGAGACAGAATTTTCACGAATTCTGGCTATTGTTGTAACTGTATATAATTTTTATCAAATACGTGAGAATGAAAGCTGTTGTCGCTTAAAAGATTATTTTAATTGATTTGCAGTATATACTGCTAGGTAATTAAATAATTAGTTGTGTTCGTTCCTCAGACTAACCTATGGTTGTTAATACATAGGTATTACAAATAACAAAAGAAGTGGATATGTTTCAGGTGCTTGCATGATAACAAATTGGCGTAACGTCATAGTTTAGCAAAAGCATGCTCATGGGAAAAAGATACAGTGTATATGAAAAACAATTCACATAACTTTATTGTATAAATACACGAATACTGCGAATATTACGTACAGCAAACATGGTCTTTGTATTCACTTCTTCAATACTGCATTGTGTTTGGAAAGCTTGAACACAATCTGTTTTGATCTTTTTTGAAAAGCTCTTTACGTTTTTTGATTAAAGGGTTTGGTAAAATTGTTCATTGAAAATGCAATGCAGTCTTTGGGGAGACCGCATCAGGGATTTGCCCCCCCCCCCCCCCCTTGGAGACCGTAATCGGGATGGACGGACCTGTGTCACGTCATGTAAACAGGATTTACACTTCGTCTGGAACATCTAGCTTCTGAATCGCTTCGAAGCGTTTAGATTAACTATCGGAGCGATATCACCTATTAAGACCTACGAGGGGAAAATATTCTACTTCTTTTCCTCACCCTAACGCAAAACTCGACCTGTGAGTGCGCCACTTCCAGTCTGGCATGCTGTACTTGAGAAACGTTTTGTTTACAGAGAATTCTTTTCTGAAAGATAGTCATTATAGACTATTTAAAGTCTATCATTGAGCTAAAGAGTGCCATTCTGAAAAGTGTGTTCTTCAACGTCATTTTACTGGTGGGGGTAGCGAGGTAAAGTGAGGATTCACAACTAGGTTAATGACAGAACACTTATAGTAATAGTTAATGAACATCACACTGGATTCCCGTACCGTGACGAAAATAAACAGAACATTGTTATTACCATATTCATTGGAAATCAGGTTTTAAAAAGTTGTCCTGCAATGTGAAAATGCCCGGTCATGTATGTTGCATGTATTGTTTATGATTATCGTATTTGCTGGAATATATTCAAATGAAATGTGAAGAATGATAATGAACAGTAACCATGCTTAAAATTCTAATAAAACATTAAAATAACACTAATAAAACATTAAAATAACACTAATAAAACATTAAAATAACACTAATAAAACATTAATTTAAAAAAATGCAGGAATAGCAATCACGGTCATCTAAAAAAAATCAAATGTTGGATTAGGTGTCATGGAGGAGTATGCATCCGAGCTGTCAACCGGTGTCGCATAATATTTGGTCCGCCTCGTTTAAAGGTCCGGGGGGACCTAATACGATAACATATAAGGTCCGCCTTTTATAAGAAAAGGTCCGGCCCGTATAAGAAAAGGTCCGCCGAAGTTTAAAGGTCCGGGTGGTGCAAAAATGTTTTAATCTTGACTTAAACACATAAAATTAAAGAGAGTTTGTTTACATCATATGGAGAAAGATTAAGGATTTACCCTTGCTGTTGTGTTTACTTTTTTGTACAATATATCTCGTAGGGCAGGAATTGCTACCCCATGTTTAGTGTGCTTTTAGCAATACCGTTTAGGGCAATGATTTAAAAAAATGTCGCATTTATTGGATTTGTGTTTGTTTTCCCCCAGCATTTGCTTTGTGTAAATTAGGACGATTAAAGGTGTGAAATCTGTCGGTGTGTATAGGCAATAAAACAATGGGGGTGTGAAGTATACCTGACAGGTACTCGCAGGTAGAGCCCGCGGCAGATAGCAATGACAATGTAATGGTCATGTGTTTGCTTTAAACCAATAGATATGAATTCTCTATTTTAATAAATTATGCTGAAGAACAAATTATAATACTGTTATGATATTCATGCGTACACATCAAAATTGTGATATGTATAATTATATATAGTCTATTTTTATTACAATATTTAAAGAAATTTCTTATTCCAAGTGTAGAGTTTAATATACTAAGACCAATAAAAAATAAAATTATGTATATGCTTCCCTTTAGTTTTAACAATTAACTTGTTTTCAGTTTATAATATTTTGCCCTTTATTTGTGGATAGGGTAATATATAGCCTAATGTTGTATTCGATCTATATTTACTGCAGAAACAAAATACATGTAATGTTAAAGCTTAAAACAGGTAACTCAATGTTGAAGACATATACATCAAATTTAAAGTATAATCATGGTTTGGATTTAATTCTTTCTTATAAAAACATCACTCTTCCTCGTCATAATGAACTACATATGAAATAATGTTTCATTTTTGTATTTTTTTTTTTTTTTTTTTTTGCCAAAAGAAAAAGAAAGAAAAAGAAATTACACATTTTACTGTGACTATAATAGACAGACTGTGGGATAATCTAGCAGGCTGTATTGCATGACCGATTAAAATTTGAAATCATTATTGTCAAATATTTTCTTTTATTACTGACATGAAGTATTTTGGGCAAAGTTGAATGTCCAGTTCTATATACAAGTCATTTATGTATCTCACGTCTGTATGAACGGGGGAAGGGGGAGGGAACATCAGCTAATCCTCTTCCTTTTTTTTGCGTTTCAAAGAATTTCTCTTTCCTACATTAATTTGTGCAATAACCCCCCCCCCCCCCCAATGCATCCAGAAATATACTGACTGACTGTTTCTGGGGACGTTGTCAAGCGTGCGTCACATTTCCCATTTCAAGCTACATGATATGTACATTTTCGTGATGTCGACTAGAAGCGTTTCAGTCTAATTTTAAATCAAAGATATATTTCTTTTATAAAACGCTGATTATTTATGATTATTTATTTTATTCATTTAAGGAAAGTGGCAACTCACGGTTAACCGGAGAAAAAAGGTAATTCATGGGGTTTTCCATCATGAGAGTCCAAGCTGCAGACAGCTCAGTATTACGTTACGCTACAACTCCATACCAAGTAGCCCTGGAGAATTGACACTGTATGGAGTATGACTGAGAGTCAAACTCCATACTCTCCGGGAACTACTTTCCCTACGAATAATGATATGGAGTAATACTGAGCTGTCTGTAGCTTGATTGAGAGTGATTTTCTATGCGGTGAAAACCAATAAAGTGTTTTGTTTAGTACCACTACACCTGCTCAAGAGTTTTTGAAAAATTCTTTACGAAAGCTAGGAACCTTGCCAATGTCCTTAAATTATCTTTTTCGAAGTCCTCAGTCATTCTCCGTGGTAACCATGGAGGAAATAATACAATCGATTTCATGCAGTCACGACAGAATTTTTGAAGTTCGATTTTCATAAATGCTATACATTGCACATATGTTGTTTCGGATATTACCTAACAATTTTGAATAATGATTATACAGGCGCGGATCAAGAATTTTTCCAGGGGGGGGGGGGGGGGGTTCCATGCCAGTCAAAAAAATTTCTAACCCAAAAATTTCTTGACAAGGAAGAAAAAAAAGCGTAAAATCCAATTCCATTTCCAAAACGTGAAAAACACCTATTTCGTGGTGGTGATGGTAGGGTCCACGTTTTCTAAGGGGGTCCAAAGTCATTTTTTATTTACTTCAGTATATACTTTTAATAACTCTGCAAATTCCAGATGGGGGGTTCTCCCGACCCCCCACCCCCCCAGATCCGCGCATGTTATATGAATAATTCCGGGTATTGGCTGGAGAAATTTCCGGTGATACATTGCATCTCAGGTGAGGAAGAGGGGGAGGGGTGGCAATAATTTCCATCTGCTCCTTCCGTATCAAGTACGTAGAAAATAAACACCATCTGGTGTATTACAGATTTCTTTTTACTTGTCACACAGGGCATTTACCACATACATTATGTACGTAGTGTTGATGAACCCCTTTCTTATTTTTAAGGTGATTATTTTCCCAATTCATTGTATGAATACAGAAACAAGTACTCCCTCTTTTTCATGCTATATGAATCAAAGTCTGTAGATACGGATACAGTACAACTAATTATGATCATTCTAACATAACATTTTTGTGATATACATGGATAATAAATCTGAACATATCTTTTGATCGTATGTGGTGAATATATTTTAGATAAATATACATTGTACTATACCATTATACATTCAGATTCGTCACTGCCTTTTATAAAAGAATCGTCCTACGATTTTCCAAGACCTTGACATACAATAAGAGGCCCATGGGCCACAACGCTCACCTGAGTCAATAAGACCCTGCTGTTTTTCATCAGCAAATTTATTCTAACATATCTTCCAATGTAGAACATTAATCCCTATTGTGACTCCACCCTACCCCAGGTGTCATGATTTTTATAGATATAGCGCTAGCCCCACCCTACCCCTCGGGGTCATGATTTAAACAAACTTGAATTTACACTACCTCAAGATACTTCTATATCAATGTGACTAAACATGGCTTTGTTGTTCCTGAAAAAAAGGTTTTAGATTTTTTTCCCCATACATTCACATGCTAAACCCTGATAGTGCATTGTGGCCCATCCTACCCCTAGGGGGTCATGGTTTGATTGATTGATTGATTGATTAGGGTTTAACGCCGAGTCGGCTATATTTCAGCCATATTCCGGCGGAAAATTAATTTTATATGACCGGTTATCATGGTTTAAACAAATTTGAATCTACAATACCTGAGGATGTTTCCATATCAATCTGACTAAAGATGGCTTTGCTGTTCTTGTGGAGAAGATTTTTCGATATATATATCCTATGTAAAACTTTGATCCCCCATTGTGACCCCACCCTACCCCGGGGGTCATGATTTGAACAAACGTACATCTACACTAACTGATGATGCTTCCATATCAATATGACCAAAATGGCAGGGCGGACCTTAAAACGCAGTATAATAAAAGGTCCGCCCTCTATATTTTAGATATGTTACTATAACAAAGCGAAAATTTTGAACAGGGTTTATTTTCGTAGCATAAAAATTAGAGAAAGAGGCAGGGCGGACCTTAAAACGCAGTATATTAAAAGGTCCGCCCTCTGTTTTTCAGATATTGTACTGTTACAAGGCGAAAATTTTGAACAGGGTTTATTTTCGTAGCATACAAACTAGAGAAAGAGACAGGACGGACCTTAAAACGCAGTATATTTAAAGGTCCGCCCTCTATAATTCAGATGTCTTACTGTTAGAAAGCAAACATTTTGGACAGGGTTTATTTCCGTAAAATAAAAACTAGTCAAAATGGCAGGGCGGACCTTAAAACGCAGTATAATAAAAGGTCCGCCCTCTGTTTTTCAGATATTGTACTGTTACAAGGCGAAAATTTTGAACAGGGTTTATTTTCGTAGCATAAAAACTAGAGAAAGAAGCAGGGCGGACCTTAAAAGGCAGTATATTTAAAGGTCCGCCCTCTATAATTCTGATGTCTTACTGTTAGAAAGCAAACATTTTAGACAGGGTTTATTTCCGTAGCATAAAAATTAGAGAAAGAAGCAGGGCGGACCTTAAAACGCAGTATAATAAAAGGTCCGTCCTTTGTATTTCAGATATCTTACTATTACAAGGCGAATATTTTGAACAGAGTTTATTAAAAGTTATCGTAGCGAAAAAAAAAAAAAAAACTCGTTAAAATGGCAGGGCGGACCTTAAAACGCAGTATAATAAAAGGTCCGCCCTCTGTTTTTCTTTTTTTCCACATACATGTATCTCACTTACAAAGCAAAAATTATGGAAATGCTGCAAGTTCCTATTCTTTGTTTTTTTTCTTTGTTGGTTCGTGTGTTTTTCCAGGGTAAAAAGATAATTAGGTTTTTAATTTTAGGATGGACGCTAAATTAACTTAGAAAACTCTTGGAATGGCCTAATTGTGCATAAGAATTGCATATATACTACATGTAGTAGTGTACTTTTTTCATTTAATATGCAGACAAAAAGAGAAAACTTTAATGACAATTAATTATCCACTCTATGTACGTTTGCAGGAGATGTGTCTACTGTATTGTATATCTATATGCAACCATAAACATCTGTCTGAAGGGACCAAGGATATATATTATTATTTAATTAGTAATGTTGATGACGTGCAACAAGAGAACCATAACCCCCATAACACACACATAAATAAAAAAGAAATAGCCGCTAAAAGTAAATCTAATTTAAACCAAAATCAAAATAAATATAAAAAATATTAACAAAAGAACACGACTTGGTGGTGTTTTATGAATTTTTATATCAGTCACGATCTCAACAGACACTTTCCTTTTTATTTTAGGGGGAAAAACATGTCAAGTTGCTCTGTAAAACCCCTCTGTAAATAGTATGGGTGGATAAGATTCTCCCTAGTAAGAAGTTGGAAAAGGAGAAAATTCTGTACTGAAGCGTACTGAGTATTTCCTATGGTGGATAATAAAGCCGGGGTTGTTTCTTCCAAGCTCGCTGCATGTCATTTTCCGAAATTTTGCATTGCATTTCCGACATTTTTTGTTTTCATTTTAGAATACAATCAACACTAAGTCTAGTAAAAATACAAAGTTTAGTAATAAAATGCAATAATTTCAATAATAAAACAATCAATTTTTGATCACCAAATTTTAATGCCCACTGAATTATATGTGTTTGAAAGCACCGAAAAACAGAATCCCCTCAACTTTGATTACCTTATTCCCTCAAACATAGTTTCTGTATGTCATAAATTCTGTCTTAACCTTTCTGATCTCAAATTCAGTCTGCTTATTTTGATTTGAAAAGATGAACAAAAATTCACAACTTACACTTACATGTGTCCGAGGATAAAATCATCATAAGATTCTTTTAAATATAAGCAGAACTTATTATTTGGAAATCAATGAATTATTCTTGATTTATTCTTTAATATTTTTTATAAGGGAAATTTCAATTTTGTTTTCATTGCCGGAAAAGTACCTTATGATGATAAATGTCAGAGATGAAAATTTTAAAACGTCAGAAATGAAAACTACAAAAATGTAGGGAATGAAATAAACAATAATAATTTTAAAAAAAATTCCGGAAATAAAATCCTATGCTAGGCTCATTTTCCAAAAGGGGGAGGGGTCTTTAAACCCAAGCTCGTTTTTCTGGGAAAAAATATTAATGCGGGAGGAAAGTCTACAACATCAGTACTTTTTAAACTATTTGACATGTATTAAGATAATTTTGCTATACCCCACCCACCAAATGTACAACAACACCATTTAAAATCTTTTCCATTTGGGGGGGGGGGGGGGTGAGGGGGTGTTTTATTGCTTAAAATGTTCAACTCGATTGTTGCCAATTAATGCACATCTTCCTTAACCAGTGTTAACCCCGGGGTAATATCAAGTAGAATGAAATAATCGTTAGTCTTTAACTGGATAAGAAACGATGGTTATAAAAACACGGGGGATATGCGACTTCAAGTTTCGTCAGGTGAGACAATAGGCCTACCCCCAAAGCACAGACATGTTGTTTTAACAACAACGGGATAGGCTAGTACACCGTAACACAAGTCCCTGTCACAGTGACCCTCCAATTATTTTATAGTTAGGTACAATATGAATCGTAAGAATTACGCATAATTATTATTAATAATATAATGAAATATCTTTCGAAAGATATGAAAATTCTTTTTGGGAAGTGGAAGTCGAACGTTGTTAGGAAAGAGACTGTAATGAAATGATCATTGTTGGACTTACGAACACCATATACTGTACAATGTGCCAGTGAAGGTATGCGTATTATATATATGTATTTTTTTTTTTATTTTGCAATGATAATATTGATATCACTTAAACTATAAAAGACACATGTCGTACATGATTTTCCCATAAGGTAACTCGATCAACAGATCTTTGCATCTTTATATTTTTTGTTTTGTGCACTACCTGTGAGATATGTACTACGATAAGGAGCTAAAAGTTAATCAGTGCTAACATCAAATTTTGAATAATTTTTTGATAGATAATTTGAGGTTTTGTACTGAGATATATCATAGTATTAGAAATATAATTAATTAAAATTGGCTAACGAAATCCAGCAACTAGCGAGATATCGCAAGACTTGATCCTTTTAGTATATATACAATGTACATACATGTACGTCCCTGGAACTCCATTTTGCTGGGAGGGACACTTTTATAACAACTATACCTTAAATAATTTAAAAAGATTAATAAATCAAATTAATTTCGAATCAATAAAGGAGAAAAATCTGCATATTAAACCGAGGGGGGACCTTTTATTATAGAGGCAGACCGGACCTTATATGTTATCGTATTAGGTCCCCCCGGACCTTTAAACGAGGCGGACCAAATATTATGCGACACCGGTCACACACGCCGTGTGCACTTTATGATAATCAGGTAGAGGGACAACCTGTAGTCAATTCAGTATGAAAATAAGCATTCTGGTAATATTGCATTAGCAATACTAGTACTCTACCGACAAGTGTAATCTGGATCCCATTGAAAATTGAAAATGTCGTAATTCAAAAATCATTGATGCGGACCAGGCTTGGGGCCAATTACATTGTAAAGTAATGCATTACATTTCCATAACGTCAAGAATTTGGACATTAAATTAACATAACTATTACTTTAATTTCTTAAAGTAATGCATTGATTTACCAATACTTTAGCAAAGTAATGCATTACCATTACTTTTGGAGGTTTTTCAAAAATAAAAATACAAAACTTTGCAACTATTTTCATAAACATGCATCCCACCCCTTCAAATTTAATTTCAAGTTCTTGTATTTATTACACTGTAAATAATTTACATATCTTTTTATTCTTCATAGGAAGTACGAACTTCTCAATTGCCAATAAGATATAAACATATACAATATGCACTTTTTATGTAACTATTGATGTCATAAAGCAGTTTAACTTTTGTGGCAATTTACTCCCTCCCCAAAAATAAAATTAAAATTAATAAGACATATTAAGATTATTTGGATCTAGTACCTTAAATTATGACAAAAATTAAATGCATTGACAAACTTGTGAAAAGGGTTGGACAGTATATACATTTTGCTCTTTTAAAAGTAGAAGGCCTGTCTTCTATTTCTGTTGGTGCAATGGATTTGTCATGGTCAGCTCAAGCTAGACCAGCTCAATTAATGTTTCATAAACAAAGTCAGAAGAAAGGGACTGGTTTTAGGGGAACTTCTCAAAACAATACATTGTTTTGTTGCATAACCTTAGAGGCATTGTGTGTTTTGATGATACTCTATTCAAAAGATGACAATTATCACTTTATAGTGTACATTAATTATCATACCGGAATTATTTTAAATGATCTTTTTTTTTAATAAACTCTTTAAGATATTCTTTGAAATTAAACCTGATTTAAAATAAGTATGAAAATATAAAAGTGTGTTATTGTACTTCCAACAGAAAAAATGCATTTAAATAGATACAGAGAGTTTATTTAAATAGGTTAACTTTTTTCATTCGTTTCTATTATTTAAAAACAACTTATCTAAACAATAATTTCTATGTCCATTTTCAATTTTTTAATATAGGTATATACAAAGTCATGCTCTGTAATGCTAGGTAATGCCATCGTTACTCTGGATTGAATAAAATAATGCATTACATTAAAAAACATGTAATGAAAATTTTTGAGCATTACACATTACTAGCATTACTCAATATCTGCAAGTGTTCAGAATAAAATAGCGAAAAACCAAGTGGAGCAGATAGACGGAAGGACAGAGAGACATACGAAAATGAAACCTATAGACCCCTACGGTTTCACAGTGGGGAGGACTAATAATGGCCTAACAATTTGTATGAAGGATGTCAGTCAACATTCGACCGAACGAAGATTGTATTTGCAAACAATTTTATTTTATCGACCATAGAATTAACGAAATGTTAGCTATTAACGATCTTGTAAATACCTATCATAAACTTATTTGTTTGTAGTCTGCCTTGTTTTAGAAATTGTTTGTTCGAAGAACATGATCTTGCGTATTGAATCAACTCGGAGACATAAACCACATAATATACTGCTTCACAAATAAGGGAAAATAAAGTTAAGCTGTAAGGTTGGCATTAATTTATTTCTCTAGTGAAATATCCAAAACATGAGGAAGATGTGTCAAATTCTAATGAGTCTTTTAATTCAAGTTCAATGGCATATATATTGAATCAACGTTTGAACATTCTTTATTTATACAACGTCATCGATATATCTTAACGTTGATCGAATTGATGGCCACGGCAAGAGACTTCTTTTGAATGAATTTTGCCACATAAAAATACAAAAAAACAAGTCTACTAATAATGGGGAAGATTTACTGCCCACGGGAATTCCAATAGATTGTTGGAAAACCTGTCTGCAAAGATTACATAGATATTGTCAATGAGGAAACAAGCATCTTTTTAATATCAACTTCAGAGTACTTGTGCTTATGATCAGAAAGGTTTTTCTTTTAAAGTTTGGTTTTTTTTTGTTTTTTTTTTGTATGTTATTTAACGTCCCTCTCGAGAATTTTTCACTCATATGGAGACGCCACCACTTGCCGATGGAGAGCTGCAAATTTTGTCCTATACTCGGCACTTACGGCCATTGGGCAGTGAGGGATCTTTTTCGTGCCAGCACCTACTGCGACACGGGACCTCGGTTTATACGGTCTCATCCGAAGGACCGGTCTCCACGTCCCACAGTGGGATTCGAATCTGCGATGTAAGGATCAACTCCTTACTTCGCGACTCCAGAGCAGACGCTCTAACCACTGCGCCACGCGGGCGACTTAAAGTTTGTAGATGACCAATGACAAGATAAGAAAATTTGCGAGCACCACTCTTATTAAAAGCAGTCTACGATGATAAAATGTCTTGTATTTAATTTTCATGGGGTATGGGTTGTTTAAAGTGTTGAAAAGTCGTGCTAATAACTTTGGTAAAATTTTGAATTTTTACAAAAGTTCTTTTTTAACAACATCATGCTTCTCTAATATATTGTTTCATAATACTGCTGAATTTTCTCCTTCACTGCTGCTGTTTTCGTGAGGAGTACAGATGACGTGGTAGAACATTTTTAAAGAATTTTTATGAAGTTTTGAAAATCCAGTATAGGGAAGGTAATTACAATGTCTAACCCAAATTATGTCACTTTGTGCCAAAGGTGATGTGAAAGGAGACACGATATGATGGTCTGTAAAAAGAAAAAGTAACAGTTTACTTAAAAAAAAAAGGTTTTCATTCATAGACTTTTTAGATATATAACATACAGTAACTTTTTACCAAATGTATATTTAGATCAAATAATAAAAACAAAGATTTAGGAAAAGAACTATATTAATTAAGTGGAATCATTTAAAATATACTGTGTCAAATTTATATCACTAAATAAGTTTTATATATGAAGTTTTTTTTATTATAATTATGAATAAGTTTTCTTCTACATTAAAAATTATTAATATGAATAATTTCTTGATAGATAGAGCAAGGGAAAAGAAGGACAACTCTAAGCAGAGATTGAATTTTTTGTTGATTTGGTTGTTATCGGCAATGGCATTAATTAAATTCTCCATGCAATTTTGTTGAAATTCATACCATTAATTTAATTCTCCATGCAAATTAGTTGAAATTCATACCAAATATTCTCTTTAACTACAAACTATCCTTAGTTCAATATATACTTTTGTATTGAGTCAGGTGATTTTCGTAAAAAGTTTGTGTTAACCTGCAAGACATTCCAGATCACTTCTAATTTCATATCATGCTAGTAAACAATGGGATCTAATGCTGGATGAAAGGAAATCTGATTTCTCTGAAAATGAATTTATTTTTGTACTTTTGTGGGGTACAAATGTCAACTTTCTATGATATCATTTCTAAAACTTCAAAGAACCTTGAATCATATTGAGATGAATAAAATGAAAATTATTGCAAGAAAATATTTCAATTTCAAGCTTCATTTTGAGACTTTTTTAAAATTAAATAATAGATTTAAGAGTTATCGTTCCTAGCTGAAGATCCGGATATCCTCAACATCGTCGGAAACCCACGGTCGGTCTAACGAGCAAAATTTATAATTTAATAGCTTAGGGGAAATTCAAAGATGTGTTTACAATAGTGAGAGGTCTTTTAAAATTTAAAAATCTGGTAATGAATTCGTTTGTTTCTTTTTGTTTCAAACAAATAACATAACAATTATATCTCTTTGATTCAGTCAATCCATAGATATATCGACTTCACAGAAAAGCATATCGACCTCGCGCTTCGTGCTCAGTTGATATGCTTTTTTGTAAAGTATTTTTATATATATATATATATATATATATATATATATATATATATATATATATATATATATATATATATGTAATTTTTTTAACATGTAAATATGTTATTGTTATGAATAAAGAAGGAATAGAATTTTTGTTTGTATGAAAGGCCCTAACCATGGAGACTGATTAGTGCCCTGATCTTGGAGCCTAATTAGCGCCCTATTTATGGCGCCTAACAGATGTTCTAAATGCATTAGGTGTCTCGACACCTAACAATGGTGCAGCGGCCCTAATACTTGGAGCTTAATGCCCTAACGGGTGCCCTAATCATGGAGCCTAATGCCCTAACAGGTGCCCTAATCATGGAGCCTAACGTCCTAACAGGTGCCCTAACTATGGAGCCTAATGCCCTAACGGGTGCCCTAATGACGTTAGGTGTCAGACAGAGTATATAAGGAGAGAGAGAGAGATAGTGAACAAAAACAGATAACTTGTACTTGATATGTAAACTGCGAATGGATATTATTATACTCGGTGAACCAAAACTCTGCTGTTGTTGTTTTTTTTTTAATTAGATCTATAAAGATCTATAGTTCTTAACTTGAACACAGGATCCACAATATTTTGTGACACAGGGACGTTGTGAATAGTCACTTCTTAAGGACTGATTCCTAGAGTTATCGTCCGGATAAATCCCGAAAAAACGTCACATTTATTTATTTGTTTATTTATTTATTTATTAATTTATTTATTTATTTATTTATTCATTTATGTGTTTATTTCTAATGAGCAGATTCTACAAGTTATCATTATCAAAGAGTAGTTTGCAGAGAATATGAAAGTGAGGAACTCCTCTATTTTGGTTTCTTTACATATTCAGTTTTGTTTCCTTATGTTTTTTTTAAATTAAACTTGATATTTTGATAACATGACTATTTAACAGAAAGATGGCGACAATAAAAAGATTGATACATCTTCCTTTGAAAAAGATCATCTAGCGTTCCACGGAACGAGCGATTATAACTCATTGCAATTGCTTACAACAATTGCCTTACTCGAGGCAGAAGAATTCATGGCGTATCTTGTTGATTATTGTAGTGCACAGACAATGGACTGTATTTTGTATGGTAGCACAAGGCATCAGCTAGGGAATGGAAGACGTTGCAGACCTGGTGAAAATGGAACAGAATTTCCTGAAATATTGAGACTGTCCCTGTAGCATCGTTTGGGCTCAGTGTGTAAGTTGTAATGTTTTATTTCTAACTGCTTCAAAATCTTCAAAGTACTAAAGAAGAAGCTATTGGAACCGTATTTATATTAGAAACCAAGATGTTTGAAGATTGCCTCAGTCTTTTCTTATCTCTACTAAGATAAGAAAAGACTGTAGAGATGTAAAAATGAGTTTTAAGATTTATCAATACACATTTTACAATCGGCTCACTGTTAATTTAAAGTCACCCAAACGTTTAAAAAATGTGTTCTATGCCACCAAAACTGAAAAAAACAAAGCACCCAAGCATACAGGGAAGACTTCTTGGATTCTAATATAAATATGACTGCAACGATTAGCCGACATTTTATCGGCATTTAGAGGATTCTGATTCAGAAGACAGCGTGGATTTTTGTGAGAAATCCCAGAACAAGAAAATCGCAGAACATGAAAATCCCAAAATAAGAAGAGAAAATCCCACAACAAGAAAATTACCAGATACTGCATTGTTAAATTACAAATAGATGTATTACAGAATAACTTTCTTGCCCTCAGCGGTTTGTTTTATCAAATTCTAAATTTGGAAGGGAGTCTATGACGTACGATCTAAACAGTTAATTAAGGAATGGAAAAATGGATTAGTAATATTTAAAATTATTTTGAAAATGTGGTTGTACATATGGGTGAATTTTAAAAAAAATGGCCAAACACATATTTATCAACCTGCTCTAAAAATACATGCAATGGGAATAAATTTCTATGTCTCAGCATATGTCTTTTCATAGTGTCTATATCTGCCAAATATCTCATTGATGTCTCAATTTACAAAAAAGTTATGCCCAAAAATGATGCTAAAAATGTCAGGAGTGCAACACCTTTTGTGACATTTTGAAAAAAAATTATTTTTTGAAGATATGTGGAAAAAATAATAATGGTTGGAAATAAATACTTTCCTTATAATATTCAAAGTACTGAGCTTTAAATGAAATATATGGAGATAGCGAACAGTATTCAAGCTCAAAAGTCCTTTAAACAATACAAAATAGGAGCAGATCAAACACGGACGTCCAAAAATCAGAGGTGGGATCAGGTGCCATGGAGGAGTGAGCATCCCTTGCAGACCGGTCACACCCGCCGTGTGCTCCTTGTCATGATCGGGAAATAACGGAAAAATCCGCCGACATTTCAGTGTGTAAATAATGGCCTAACAATTAGTATGAAAAGCGTCAGTCAGCATTTGACTCAATGATAAATTGTATTTGCTGACAAGGTCTTTGTATCGACCATAGAACTTACGAAATGATGACTTTAAACGAGACTGCTGATATTCTTGTTTCATCAACTTATTTGTCAATAATTTACCTCGTTTTAGAAATTGTACATACGTAGAGCATGCTCTTGCGTATCGAATCAACTGAGAGATATATACCCCGTATGCAGGTGATGAAGGTATATTGCTGCATAAGTAAGGGAAGTTGACGATTGAAAAGTCAAAGTCATCAAGTTTATCATAAAGCTTTGTTGTTAGATTACCATTAACGTCTTTTTCAAGTAAAATATCCAAATTTGAAACAGATATGTCAGACTCTGTGGTATCTTTTATCTCAAGCTCACCAGGATATATCGTATCGACATAATAATGGAAATAGCCATTGTTAATGACAATACGTCGTCGATATATCTAAATGTCGAGTTGAAGGCCACAGCAAGTGTTTTCTTCTTTTCACGTACAAGATTGTGGACAAATTCTGCTTCATATGAATACAAAAAAAAGGTCTGCTAATAACGGGGCGCAATTGGTACCCATGGAAATTTCAATAGATTGTTGGAAGACCTGGTCTCCAAAAACCATATAGATATTGTCAATCAGAAACTCAAGCATCTTTTTAATGTCAACATTTTTATTGAAAAAGCAGCTGTCAATGATATCAAAAAGCCTGGGCTTTAATTTAGCATGGGGAATGGTTGTGTATAAAGTTGAAAAGTCGTAAGTTTTTAAGCTGTTGATTTTGGTAAAATCTTGTGATTTCAAATTTTCCAAAAGTTCATTGGAATTTTTAAGTATCCACATCTGATTTACACCACTTCTCGAGTATATTGTTGCACAGTACTCTTGAAGTTTCTCCTTCACTACTGTTAATATCTTAGTGAGGAGTAAAGAAAGATGCTTGGTTGAATATTTACTGGAACCCGCTATATATCTTTGTAAAGATTTTTATGAAGTTTCGGAATCCAATATAGATATTGTAATTCAAATTCATTTTGGTTGTTTGGAATATTAAAAATATAAATTCATTAAATGTAGATTGTAGAAACATTTGTTTGACCCAGTTGTGGTCATGGTGTTGAAAAAAACTGTTATACCATGTCAGGAGTGCAACAGATAAAATGTAGTGTTGCCAAAAAACATCGATTTTAAATATCTGAAAGAGATTTAAGTCAAAAAGAATTTTCAAAGAGTAAAGCAATAACTGATATACAATTTAAAACTTAAAAATGTTATATAAATCACAAGCAGCATTAATGAGAGTCAATTATCAGTACGTACCCAATAATGCCAGGAGTGTAACATTTGATGTTTTGCTCCCCAACATGTAAAAAAAACTTTTATCAGTATATGATTCTCTGGTTTTAATTTTGGAAAATAATGATACAAAGAACATTTTTACCAAATGGATTTATTAATTACAGGGTCTGTATGTGTTTCAGTTCAATTCCTTTTTTTTTTTTTTTTTTTTTTTTTTTTTTTTGATAGTTTTACTGATAAGAATTCTGAAACTTTTGTATCCAATTGTCTATTCTATTGCAACTTCAGGACTTTTAACTATAATGCATGTACAATATGATGATATTAGTGAAAAATATGCTATGGGTAGTTGAATTTTATCAAAAAATTCAAATTTGGTGGTCATTATTTTTTAATTCACCCACATCAGTTCTGGAACTATACTCAAAGAAAATTTAATATGTTTTGTTCCTTGTTCAGCTTGTATTGATGAAAAGTTAACGTCTAAAGCCTGAGAGTTTCATATAAAACATATTTCTTGGTTGAGAAAGGATGATGTGCAAACAATAAAATATCTAAATTTTACTCTAATTTTTGCATCCACTTAATCACTGATATGTGTACCGTCATGGAATAGTACTTTTACCGAAAATAGAAACATAATTTGGAAGATATTTATCTTAAGTTAAAAGTTAACACTGAGGTTCCATACGTATTATCAAGTATAAAAAGCCTTTGCTGACCATTAAGAGTTTGAAATGTAGTAGAGATAAGTTGATCTAAGCCACGTGTCTGTGATAAAATGTAAACATGTAGTAAACTAGCAAGTTTTGTCGTTCAGTCATCGGATTGGGTAAGCGACTACACAGCAAAATGTGCCACGTACGTATCACGTACGTTAAACGTATGTGATACGTACGTGACTTCACTTCACACATGTTGCACACGTACGTTATTCATATGGTTCAGGTATGAATAACGTACGTGCAATGTTTGTGTAATGTATGTTTTTAGAAATATGCGTTTAACATGTTTGTTAAATTCACTGCTCATATGATAAATGTATAAGTACCATACATGTGCCAAACCATGGTTAAACATATGTTTTGACCACCGAATATTCTTTTTTACATATATATTGTAAACATACGTGAAACAAAAATGATGTGCAATTAAAATATTCATTTCATGCATTTGACATAATTTTCTTCAGGGGCTTATTTTCTTTTCATCTGTTGAATGATCCACATTTTGAAGGTACATATCTGGATATCCTTCACCTCAAATTTCCTGATCCTAATCGCTCTTTAGGCAATCACAACAAAAGACATAATCAAATTCAAGCCAATTTTAATGTTGAGATGTTAACATCAATTCATTCTTCTGCAATTCCCTTTCATCTGTAAAGAAAAAGAAAATATTAAATGAATTTGCATATGGAAAAACACATAGTTTTTTTTTTTCAGAACATTATTTTCTACATATAATTACTCCTGGTTGACTCCCTTTAGAACTAAACTAGAACTGTCCAATATGAACAAATACCCCCCACTGGGTTTTTCAGAGAAGATGCCAAGTCACTAATACTAGTATTTTAGGATCTAAAAGGTGTTCAAAAATTGTTTATACATTTAGAGAGAAAATTTACCAGTAATTGCTCATTATATTTTTTTAATGAATGAAACTTTGGCATAGCCTAGTAAAACAGCAATACTAATAATAATATTGTTTTTTATTACATTGAAAAATTAATAACACTTTTTTCAAGTATTTCTCTGTTGGAAAGTATGGATGCATTATTTATCCATTTTTTCTACAGTATGTGACTATAGGTCAGGATCATGACACACCCTCAGGTCATAAGCAATCTTTGTGTGAAGTGGATACTCCCAACATCCAAATTATCCTCAATAGGAAAGATACAGACCGAACACGAATTATGAACTTTTTCTGTCATTGACCTTGAACTTGTCCAAATGACCTTGGGTCAGGTCATGACACACCTTCAGGTCATTAGCAATCTTTGTGTAAACACGAATTATGATTTTTATCTGTCAGTGACCTTGAACTTGCCCAAATGAGCTTGGGTCAAGGTGATGACACACCCGCAGGCCATAAGAAATATTAATATAACATATGGTTTTGTTGTTCTTGAGCAGAAATTTTTTAAAGATTTTTCTCTACATATGCCTTTGTAAAAACTTGATCCCCAGTTGTGGCCTCTCCCTACCCCAGGGTTCATGATTTGAACAAAATTGAATCTACACTACCTGATGATGCTTTCATATAAACATGACTAATCATGGCTTTTCTGTTCTTGAGAAGAAGATTTTTTTCCTATATATTCTATGTAAAACTTTGATCTCCCATTATGGTCCAATCCTATCCCCAGAGGATCATGATTTAAACAAACTTGAATCTACACAGCCTGAGGATGCTTCCATTTCAAAATAACTATTCATGGCTTTGCTATTCTTGAGAAGAAGAATTTTAAAGTTTTTTCCCTATGTATTTCCTATGTATAAATGTTGATCCCCCATTGTGGCCCCTCCAAACCCCTGGGGGGTCATGATTTGAACAAACTTGAATCTACACTACTTGATGATGCTTCCTTATCAATATGACTAAACAAGGCTTTGCTGTTCTTGAGAAGAAGATTTTTTAAGATTTTTTCTTATATATTCCTATGTAAAACTTTGATCCCCCATTGTGGCCCCAACCTACCCCTGGGGCTCGTGATTTAAACAAATTTGAATTTACACTTTGACATACAAGGTTTCCTATAAGTTTCAACTTTTTTGGCCCAGTGGTTCTTGAGAAGATGATTTTTAAAACATCCCACTAAATTTTCACTATTTCTTAATTATCTCCCTTTTATTGGGGGTGTGGCCCTTTATTTGAACAAACTTGAATCCCCTTTACCCAAGGATGGTTTGTGGCAAGTTTGGTTGAAATAGGCCAGTGGTTCTGGAGAAGAAGTCGAAAATGTGAAAGTTTACAGACAGACGGACAGCTAGACAGACTACAGACAAAATGTGATCAGCAAAAGCTCACTTGAGCTTTCAGCTCAGGTGAGCTAAAAACAGATAGCAATAGGTCATGACTGACTCAGATTATCTAATTAGTTATAACATTTTTTTGTGATTACATGTAAGTCAGCTCAGGTGCAAAATATTGCTTATCACTGATATAAATACAACAGTAAAATTTTAGACATAACCATATGTCTGACAATTAAATTCTATATAATAATAGAACTTACCCTCAGCATAAATCTTTCATAGCTTGGCATGGACCTATATGTTTTTGTGTCTGTTCGAAGTGTAAACTTTTTGTCCTTGGGGAAAAAAGAAAACATATGTTAAAAAAAATTGCATTTCAGACTTGTAAAGCAAAACAAACAATATGAAAAATTACTTATTTTACTGATAACATTTAACATTTTCTCCTCTTTGTTTTGCTTTACAAGTCTGAAATGCAATTTTTTTTAACATATATTTTCTTTTTTCCCCAAGGACAAAAAGTTTACACTTCGAACAGACACAAAAACATATAGGTCCATGCCAAGCTATGAAAGATTTATGCTGAGGGTAAGTTCTATTATTATATAGAATTTAATTGTCAGACATATGGTTATGTCTAAAATTTTACTGTTGTATTTATATCAGTGATAAGCAATATTTTGCACCTGAGCTGACTTACATGTAATCACAAAAAAATGTTATAACTAATTAGATAATCTGAGTCAGTCATGACCTATTGCTATCTGTTTTTAGCTCACCTGAGCTGAAAGCTCAAGTGAGCTTTTGCTGATCACATTTTGTCTGTAGTCTGTCTAGCTGTCCGTCTGTCTGTAAACTTTCACATTTTCGACTTCTTCTCCAGAACCACTGGCCTATTTCAACCAAACTTGCCACAAACCATCCTTGGGTAAAGGGGATTCAAGTTTGTTCAAATAAAGGGCCACACCCCCAATAAAAGGGAGATAATTAAGAAATAGTGAAAATTTAGTGGGATGTTTTAAAAATCATCTTCTCAAGAACCACTGGGCCAAAAAAGTTGAAACTTATAGGAAACCTTGTATGTCAAAGTGTAAATTCAAATTTGTTTAAATCACGAGCCCCAGGGGTAGGTTGGGGCCACAATGGGGGATCAAAGTTTTACATAGGAATATATAAGAAAAAATCTTAAAAAATCTTCTTCTCAAGAACAGCAAAGCCTTGTTTAGTCATATTGATAAGGAAGCATCATCAAGTAGTGTAGATTCAAGTTTGTTCAAATCATGACCCCCCAGGGGTTTGGAGGGGCCACAATGGGGGATCAACATTTATACATAGGAAATACATAGGGAAAAAACTTTAAAATTCTTCTTCTCAAGAATAGCAAAGCCATGAATAGTTATTTTGAAATGGAAGCATCCTCAGGCTGTGTAGATTCAAGTTTGTTTAAATCATGATCCTCTGGGGATAGGATTGGACCATAATGGGAGATCAAAGTTTTACATAGAATATATAGGAAAAAAATCTTCTTCTCAAGAACAGAAAAGCCATGATTAGTCATGTTTATATGAAAGCATCATCAGGTAGTGTAGATTCAATTTTGTTCAAATCATGAACCCTGGGGTAGGGAGAGGCCACAACTGGGGATCAAGTTTTTACAAAGGCATATGTAGAGAAAAATCTTTAAAAAATTTCTGCTCAAGAACAACAAAACCATATGTTATATTAATATTTCTTATGGCCTGCGGGTGTGTCATCACCTTGACCCAAGCTCATTTGGGCAAGTTCAAGGTCACTGACAGATAAAAATCATAATTCGTGTTTACACAAAGATTGCTAATGACCTGAAGGTGTGTCATGACCTGACCCAAGGTCATTTGGACAAGTTCAAGGTCAATGACAGAAAAAGTTCATAATTCGTGTTCGGTCTGTATCTTTCCTATTGAGGATAATTTGGATGTTGGGAGTATCCACTTCACACAAAGATTGCTTATGACCTGAGGGTGTGTCATGATCCTGACCTATAGTCACATACTGTAGAAAAAATGGATAAATAATGCATCCATACTTTCCAACAGAGAAATACTTGAAAAAAGTGTTATTAATTTTTCAATGTAATAAAAAACAATATTATTATTAGTATTGCTGTTTTACTAGGCTATGCCAAAGTTTCATTCATTAAAAAAATATAATGAGCAATTACTGGTAAATTTTCTCTCTAAATGTATAAACAATTTTTGAACACCTTTTAGATCCTAAAATACTAGTATGACTTGGCATCTTCTCTGAAAAACCCAGTGGGGGTATTTGTTCATATTGGACAGTTCTAGTTTAGTTCTAAAGGGAGTCAACCAGGAGTAATTATATGTAGAAAATAATGTTCTGAAAAAAAAAACTATGTGTTTTTCCATATGCAAATTCATTTAATATTTTCTTTTTCTTTACAGATGAAAGGGAATTGCAGAAGAATGAATTGATGTTAACATCTCAACATTAAAATTGGCTTGAATTTGATTATGTCTTTTGTTGTGATTGCCTAAAGAGCAATTAGGATCAGGAAATTTGAGGTGAAGGATATCCAGATATGTACCTTCAAAATGTGGATCATTCAACAGATGAAAAGAAAATAAGCCCCTGAAGAAAATTATGTCAAATGCATGAAATGAATATTTTAATTGCACATCATTTTTGTTTCACGTATGTTTACAATATATATGTAAAAAAGAATATTCGGTGGTCAAAACATATGTTTAACCATGGTTTGGCACATGTATGGTACTTATACATTTATCATATGAGCAGTGCATTTAACAAACATGTTAAACGCATATTTCTAAAAACATACATTACACAAACATTGCACGTACGTTATTCATACGTGAACCATATGAATAACGTACGTGTGCAACATGTGTGTAACGTATGGTAGTCAATACGTATGTTTAACGTACGTGTCACGCATGATATTCATACGTGTGAAAACGTGCGTTTAACATACGTGGTGCTTTTTTCATGTGATACGTACGTGAAGTCACGTACGTATCACATACGTTTAACGTACGTGATACGTACGTGGCACATTTTGCTGTGTATGTATTTTTATATATATATATATATATATGTATATATATATATATATATATATATATATATATATATATATATATATATATATATATATATATATATATATATATAGTGCAAAATTATTTTTCTGGAAGATTAAATCAAAGGAATGAAACAGTATAGATTGCAGATAGAGGTAAAAAAAATAAATTCTGCACTGAAAATTCACTTAAGAATACCTTTTTTTCAATTCATGGATATAACAGCTTATAAAATTCATTTTTATTTATGTTTACCAGTCCAACATGAATGACATTCATGTCAATTTTTGTCACATCCGATCGCCTGTAAATTGCCGCGGAATTCGCAATCCTTTATCACATGATATAGCTATTAACTTTAAGGATTCATTAATATTCAGATGATCCTAAATCAACAAGTATAGTGGACATGTATGGTCAGTTAATGGTGACCATCGCGGTTGAACTGAGGTTTGTTTGAGGTTTAAACACCTTTTTATCTTGTTGTATAAGGCGGACACCCTAGTTAAAAGGTCAGGGCAGAACTTTGAAGATTTTAATCAAAAACAATGTAAGTAATCACTTAACACACTGAGTCATCAATTTACTTAAAGGTGACCTCCTGATATAGCACTACTTTCTTATCATAATGAACTAGTATTAGCACACACGAGGTGAATTGAAAGGTTGATTGATACCCTAATTAATATTATTGACGCATCATTGTCAAGTGAAAAAAGGAAAGTTCAAAGAGCAGGGTCATATTTCAAAAACTGAGTCAGAGATACAATCTCGTTGCACCGTTTAAGGATTGGGGAGTGATATACATACATACATATATACATGTATATATATATATATATATATATATATATATATATAGATAGACAGATAGATAGATAGATAGATAGATAGAACCCCATTAACTAAAAACATGGCTCTAAAAATTGTATCGCACAGAAAAATCATTACAGTCCAAAAACTCTTTCATGTACATGTACTAGTGTCCTTAAAGGAGGTATTATGCATTATAGTACGTAATTAAAAAATTGTTTGTATATCTCAATCAATTAGCCTGAGGGATACTTAATACTGCTCAGTGTTTACTAAGGGCATGGCCCTTGATGTTATACTTTAAATAACTCAATAATCCAAAAGTCACGATCTATGGCATTCGGAAATTTTGCAATCAGGGGCTATTTCTAATTTTTGAAAATTGAAAAGGATCGCGACTTTTTAGTTATATAACTTGTATCATAATTATTATCATATACCATTTTATAACGTCTTTGCTATCTAGTCACTGGAGAAATTTGTTGAATTTAGCTAAATTTCAAGTCTGTATACAGGGAAATTAATTATATTTAAAAAAGAAATTTATGAAAAATAAAACAGAAGGTTGTTCTAAGCACAGAAGAAAGAGAGATGTATTAAAAACAGCAATGCTGCAGCTGAGAAGTATCTTGATTCATTGCCATTAGTCTCTGATCTTGCTTACTAGATTTTCGTGGCAGAGGCAGCAAGATTTTTTCATGAAATGTGAAAATAAGTAACAACCCTAAAATTCATTTCAATAAAAAATGCCAATGCCAACACGGATCTCTGAAAACAGAGGTGGGATCAGGTGCTACCGAGAGTTAGGATCTCCTGTCGACCCGTCAAACCCTTCCTGTGCTCCTTGTCATGATTAAGTAAATGAAAAAAAGCTTAGACAATTCAGTGGGAAAATAATGGCCTAACAGTTACTTTGGATGAAAGACGTCAGTAAACTCGAGCTAAATACAGATTGTATCTGTTAACAATGCCATTTATTGACCAAAGAATTTGCGAAATGTTCATTTGTTAATACCCTTGCAATATCAACTTTTTTGTCAATAGCCTGTCTCGTTTTAGAAATAGTTCGTACGTAAAACATGTTATTCAATCAACTCGGGGACATAAACTGCAAGTCATTATGGTATATTGGTACATGAAATATGAAGAAAACGAACAATAATCAAGTTCAACAGTTCATTGAAAGAATACAAATTGTAAGCAGAGCCAACACGGACCGCTAAAACATCAGATATGGGATCAATTGCCATAGAGGAGTAAGCAAACCCTGCCGACCGGTTAAATCCCGCAGTGAGCTGATCAATTTGAAGACAATTTAGTCTGAAAATAATGGTTTAAAAATTGTGTGAAAACATCAGTCAACAGTTGACTTAATGATAGATTGTATTTGCTAAAAAATGCAAAATGTTGATTTTAAACAAGACTGTTGGTATCTTCGTATCATCAGTTTATTTGCCAATAGCTTGCCTCCTTTTAGAAATTGTTGGTGCGTTGAAAATGCTTTTGCGAATCGAATCAATTGGGGGATATAAACTCCATATGCAGGTGATAATGGTATATTGCAAATAAATAACCGACGCTGGCGATAGAAAAATTAAATTACGTTTATCATAACGTTTAGTTGTTAGTTTGTCATTAATGTCTTTCTTTATTTAGATTTTCAGATATGAAACAGATATGTCAAGGAATATATTGAATCAATAAGAATGAAATTGAATATTGTTAAGTGATAAAACGTCGTCGATAGATCTTAATATCGAATTGAAGACCACAGCAAGAGACCTCTATTCATGTGGAAGTTTTTGGGGAAAAAAATGCTGCTTCTTCAAAATAAAAAAAAAGGTCTGCTAAAAACGGGACAAAAAGCACCCATGGAAATCCCAACAGATTGTTTGAAAATCTGATCTCCATCATTTTGTTGTATGTTTTTATATCAACCTTGAGTACTTGTTGTAGAAGAAGAATCTTTTTAACAAAATAACTTTGCAGATAACTAATGACAATGTATGCAAATTTACGAGTTCCATTTTTATTGAAGAAGCAGTTGCTATGATGTCAAAATGTTAAGTCTTTAATTTATCGTGGGGAATGGTTGTATAAGTCAGTGGAACATTAGGTGGCAAGAATTGTGTAGCTTACGTCAAAACAACAAAAAGGACCGGTACAATTCGACGCTTACATCTGTGAAAACTTGATTATCAATCCACCTCAGATTTTCTCATATGCACACTATTAATGATTAATCCAGAACAAATAATTTTAATTTACGAATACTGCATAACGCCAATTTTTATAACTATTTTTTTGTTTTCTTTGAGAGCGTTTTTAGATTTCCAAAAAAAAAACAAAAATAAATAAATAAATAAATACTTATAAAATTGCCACCAGTTGTTTACCTTGGTGATAACATAGACAAGTATTATAAACAACAGAGAGGATCGCAACAATAGGATCACGGAATTTAAAATAATAGCATTTTGGAATAGTGAAACTGTGATACGCAGAAAAGATGTTCTACGATAGTTTGAAATATTCAATAAATTTAAATTAAATTTTATCTAAACAGTGTTTTCAAGGACACTGGCGAAAGATATAGATATTGATAAATTCTTTCAGGAGAAATTATTTGATTCTGACAGGGGGGATTCCGTTGAGTTAGAATGTTTATTTTCATTTATTTATTTTATGACAGAGTATTTATTTCTTTGATGACCAGAAAGATTTTTTTTTTTTATTGAAAAGGTTGGATCAGAATCTCGTACGTTGCTGTTTGACTAGCAAAGCAAAGGGGGTTTCCTCTATTTCACGCACCTCCGCTACCCAGGTGCCCACCAGCGAATCGGACATAGGCTGGTAAAGATTAATTTCATGGGAGAATGCGCACACGACAATGTCAGACTACTTATTTTCTTGCCATTGGAGGACAGATCATTTATTATATGTCTCACTAGACTCTAATTTGGAAATAAATTCTATTTTATTTTATTCTTTTCTATTTTCAAGGACCGCCGCTTATTTATTTCCAAGATATATCCCCACCTTTCAGAAAAGACATTTGCATGTGCATTTCTATTTTTTAAAAAAGAAAAATAGATAGAAAAGTCTTATCTGCATTTATTTCAAAATTTTTAGAAATTGAAATAAAATTATTTGTTTTCTGCATCAATCATAAACATGTGCGTTTGAGAATAGCTTAGGTGGGTTGAAAATCAGATTTGAACTAGAATTTTAATCAATATTTTCTCCATTTTCCGTGGAAATGACGTAAGCTGCATATTTCCAATCTTGCCAGTTACCGGTCTTATTTCACTTGATTCTTTAAGCATGTGTTTTAAAATCTACTTTCTTTATGAGTTTTATTTGCTTCTGATTCCTTACTTTTAAAAGAAAGTAGTTTTAATAAAGATGGGAGGTAAAAGTTGTTAGAATAAAGAAATGATGGAATTATCAAAACATGCTTTGTTTAGCCTTTATACAAAGCTTAAATTTTATACCTTTCTAAAATTCTTTCATTACTTCTTACAAGAATTAAATAATTTTCCTAACGTGGCGTCTCTTCTGCCAAGCTTCCAATATTTTGTTTATTCATTCACTTCGCCATTGCTGAATAGCATGTTTTAAATGGACTAAATATGTTACTTCACGTTTCATTTGTTCAATTTCATGTATGTAAATTAGCATTTATGCCATCCTACCGTAAAAAGGGTTATCTTGCACGAATCAGTGAATATTTCTAAAATCAATTGTGGCCTTTCAAAGCATGCACTTGTAAACAACTCACAAAACGTTTTAAATTTTTTTTAAAAGTCTACATTGATTACGTACAAGTTGTGATAGAAAACCTACACTGAAACAAGAGATATGATGTAAAGATTAGAATATCTGGAAATACTAGTAATTGTATCAAAAAAAACCATGTTGTGTTTTAAAAGTATAATACGCTAGAAAAATTAGGAAAACAAATAAGAAAATGTTACTTTTAGCTTTCTGCCAATTTATGGTCGACTTTGAACCCTGATAGAAACCTTATTTGATCATATTGTCTTCTTTATTTAAAGTTTAGAGATCAAATTGTTCTAAACTGGTTTTCCCTCGAAAATATTTTTTTTTAATATACTAGTTTGAAAAATTGCTATTTCCAGTTATTTTCTAAAATAAATAAATATATGTCTCTTGTTAAATGTATCAAAGCAAACACAAATTTAAACATTTCCTTCTCTGATGAGCAGATGGGCCTATTTTATTATACACGGTGAAAAAAAATCTAATGTGTTGGATACCAGTGGAGAAGAAGAATGTGTTTTCTTCTGATGTCGGCTGAAATGACAGTCAACAAAATTGAATGTAAATCAATAACAGACTATCTTTCGAGGATGAGGGATAAATGGTTGAATTTGCTCGCACATTTGAAAACCTGGCCTGGTCCCAAGTTAGCCTGGACTCTTTTTTTTTATTATTTTTTTTATTTTGGTAAACGCGGTAAGGCTAAATGTTGCAGTCATCAAAATTAAGACTGCTCGATGGATAAACAATATATAAAATAAAATAATTTGTTATACCATTTATAAAATTACATGAAATTTAATAAGCAAATTTACAGAACAATGGTGTAATGAAATAGGCGAAGATAACAAACAACGATCGATCTCAAAAAAAAAAACCAAAAAAAAAAAAAAACCTACAAACAATACAAATCTATGAACAGAGTAATAAAAGAAACACGGACCCCTGGAAATTCCAGAAGTGGGATCGGGTGCCTAGGGGGGAGCAAACTTCACCTATCGACCAGTCGACACTCGCCTAAAAATAAATGCAAAATAAAATGAAATTAATCACTATTTTGAACAAAGATTTCATTTTGCTCATTTTGGCCAATATGAAGACCAAGAAGAATTAAATAGAGGCAAAGCTTGAGGCCAGATCAACTTATGATACGAGGCCAAAATTTAGGTTTCAACTATAATGGAGGTATAGAAGTGGAATCAGGCCAGGTTGTATGATTTTGTCCATATAAAAGCAATAGAAATGAAATGTTATAAGGCTATTTGACAAAAATGTTTAAAAAAAATTATAATATTCATCTGGTCAATGAAAAACTGAATTAGTTTTCATTACGTGAGGTGTCTCTAGTTTAATTATATACTTTAATTACTTACAGATAGCCATAGACATAAACTCTTTTAAACCTATCATTAAATATGGAATCAAAGTTTAATTGCTTTAAAGCAAGGTACTTGATTTAGCATTTGGACACGCCAAAAAACTATACACTGTAATTCAACTATTGGATTTATATAATTATAATGAGAACTAATCATTTACTACGAAAGTGACAAACTTAATATAATTGATAACTATAATAAATATCTAAACATAATTTTGGGATGTCAATTGTTGCAATTATCAATCTTTTCCCATCTTTATTCTATAATTGTCCATTTTAATTGCATATTTCACAATCTGTATTGGATATTTTTCCATTTGTATTTTATGTATGCTTTTCGATAAAAATAAACAGTAATCTTGCGCAAAAGTTTAAATGAACTAAATTGAGAGCAGACCAATTACAGACCTCTGAAAACATCAGAGGTGGAATCAGGTGTCATTAAAGTGTATTCATCCCCTGCCAACCGATCATGGCCGCTTGCGCCCTTTGTCTTCATCAGGTAAACGGAGTAATCCATAGACAATTCAGTATGAAAATATTGACCCAAGAACTTGTATCAAATACGTCAGTCTACATTCGTCCTAACGACAACTTGTATCAAATACGTCAGTCTACATTCGTCCTAACGACAACTTGTATCAAATACGTCAGTCCACATTCGTCCTAACGACAACTTGTATCAAATACGTCAGTCCAAATACGTCAGTCCACATTCGTCCTAACGACAACTTGTAATTGCAAACAAGTTAATTGCACCGACCATAAAATTCTTCAAATGTTAACTTTAAGATAGATCGTTGATAAACTTGTAACATCAACTGATTTGTTAGTAGTCGTTTGTCTTGGTTTAGAAATTGTTCAAACCCAGAACATGCTCTTGTCTATCAAATCAACTTGGAGATTTAAATCATAGGCAGGTGACATTAGTATGTGCAAAATAAATAACGAAAAGTTGATAACAAAAAAGTTTGCCATCATTGTCTTTCTCAAGTAAAATATCCAGATAAGAAGCAGATTTGTCAGACTCTGTGGCATCTTCTATTTCGAGTTCATTGGGATATATTGAATAACATATGAATAAAAATGAATATTGTTACTTGATAAAACGTCATCGATATATCTAAATGCCGAATTGAAGACCACAGCAAGACAGTTCTTCTTTTCATGCAGAAGTTTTTTTTAATAAAACCTGCTTCATAAGAGTACAAAAACGTGGCACAAAGTATCCATGGGAATTCTGAGAGATTGTTGCAAGACCTGATCCCTGGATCACGAAATAGACTTAGACATGAGTCAATTTTTCAATCGCCTGTTGAATGTTTATTAATTCATTATTTAATCTTTTTTGTATAAATCAGGGTTTTTGTGAAGCAATATTAATAAACATTTTAATTTTGGACTGCTTGACTTCTACAACATTTTAGTAAAACCTAAATGTTTTGACTAAAGCTTTAGATGTTTCATGATCCCGGGGCCCAGGCCCCAGACTTACACTTACATGTAAGTCAAATTTTTAATCGCCTGTAAAATGTTTATTAATTATTGAATTAATCTCAAAATTTGCAAATAACAACACTTTTGTGAATCAATATCAAAACCTATTTTAATTTTGATTTGCTTGACTTCCACGACATTTAAGTATAATACAAAAATGTTGACTTAAAGTTAAGATGTTTCATGTTCCAGGGGCCTGGACTCCAAAGACTACATTCTAGATGTTGTCTTTGAGGAACTCGATCTTCTTTTTCATACCAATTTCATAGTGCTAGTGTGTGGAATCAGACTGAATTTTAACAAGCTAGGATTGTAGATGACAAATCACAAGGTATGATTTTTATGCCCCCGGATCGAAAGATCCCGGGGGTATATTGTTTTTGTCCTGTCTGTCTGTTTGTCTGTTCGTTTGTCCGTTTGTCTGTTTGTCTGTCTGTTGTAAACTTTAACCTTGCCCATAACTTTTGATTGGTTGGAGCTATGACTTTCATATTTCACATGTGTATTCCTTGTGACAAGACCTTTCTTTGGGTACCATCATATTTGACCTTTTGACCTTGGAGTTTGACCCACTTTTGCAAAATTTTATGAGACTTTAACCTTGGCCATAACTTCTGAACAGTTGGTGCTTGGGGTTTCAAACTTCACATGTGTATTCTTTGTGACAAGGCCTTCCTTTGGATACCAACAACTTTGACCTTTTGACCTTGACCTTGGAGTTTGACCTACTTTTGAAAAACTTAAACCTTGACCATAACTTTTGAACAGTTGGTGCTTAGGGTTTCAAACTTCACATGTGTATTCTTTGTGACAAGACCTTCCTTTGGATATCAATCACTTTGACCCTTTGACCTTGACCTAGGAGTTTGACCTACTTTTGAAAAACTTTAACCTTGGCCATAACTTTTGAATGGTTGATGCTAAGGCTTTCATATTTCACATATGTAATCCTTGTGACAAGACCTTCCTTTGGATACCAACCACTTTGACCCTTTGACCTTGACCTAGGAGTTTGACCTACTTTTGAAAAACTTCAACCTTGGCCATAACTTTTGAATGGTTGATGCTAGGGCTTTCATACTTCACATATGTAATCCATGTGACAAGACCTTCCTTTTGATACCAACCACTTTGACCCTTTAATCTTGACCTAGGAGTTTGACCTACTTTTGAAAAACTTTAACCTTGGCCATAACTTTTGAATGGTTGATGCTAGGGCTTTCATACTTCACATATGTAATCCTTGTGACAAGATCTTCCTTTGGATACCAACCACTTTGACCTTGACCTTGACGTTTGACTTTTATTTAAAAAACTTTAACCTTGGCCATAACTTTTGAACAGTTGTATCTAGGTCTTTCAAATTTCACAGGTGTATTCCTGGAGACAAGACCTTTCTTTGGTTATCAACATTTTTTATCTTTTGGCCTGGATTTTGACTTGCATTTGAGAAACTTTAACCTTCGCCATAAGCTGCCATACGGGGGCATCAGTGTTTCACAAACACATCTTGTTTTTTTTATTTTTATTCATGAAGCAGTTTTATTTTTGTTATGCCAATAAATCTGGTCTTTAATTCATCGTGAGGAATGCTTGAAAAAATTGTTAAAAAGTCAAACGTTTGATGCTGATGATTTTGGCAATTTTTTTTTAATTCAAAGTTCTAAAGGTTCTTTCGAATTTTTTAGTGTTCATATTTGGTTACCGATATAACACCACTTCTCAAATATGTTGTTGCACAGTTTTGCTGAAGTTTTCCTTTCATTGCTGTTGATATTTTGGTGTGGAGTAAAGAAAGTTAGGCTTGGTAGAAAATTTACTAGATCCTGCTATGTTCATTTGTTTGTAAAGGTGTTATTGAGTTTTGGAATTCAGTATAGGTATGGTAACAAATTCCTTTTGGCTGTTAAGAATATTGACAATATTAAACTGCTATTTCATGATTTTGAAGATTCTCTTCCTTTGAAAGGGAACTATGTGTATACGTTGGATTACACTTGTAGAATTATAAATCTTCTATAATGTATTTGTTATAATGCACCTACGCTGTTACATACTTTTAAAGCTGAAAACAGTACATACAGATCATGTAATCTATCTTATTTTTTAATTTTTTTCTGAATCACTGACGACAGACGGATAAACGGTTTTTTGTCATTCAACCCTTTCATATCAAATTTCAATATCCAGCTTATATATTTGACCAATCAGCTGGCATAATCTTCGACAGAATTCATAACACTCTTGAAATTTTGTTACCAATTGAAAGATCGGTCTTCCCCAAATGTTGGACCCTTTCAAATGAGTTATTTGAGGCTCTCTTTGTGAAATACATGTATATTCAAAATTACCAGTATGAAGTGCCCAGCTAGACTATAGCGGGAAAAAACAGAAAAATCGGTAGACAATTCAGTAAATAATGGCCTAACAATTAGTACGAAAAATGTCAGTCAGCATTTAACTTAATGGTAGATTGTATTTGCTGACAAGATCATTGTATGGCCCATAGAACTTGCGAAATGATGACTTTAAACGAGACTATTGATATCCTTGTTTCATCAACTTGTTTATCAATAGCTTGCCTCTTTTTAGAAATTGTTCGTACGTAGAGCAAGCTCTTGGGTTTTGAGTCAACTGAGAGACGATTGAAAAGTTGAAGTCACCATGTTTACCATAAAGCTTCGGTTACAATTAACATAATTTCTAGGAAAATATCCAACTATGAAACAGATGTATCAGACTCTCTGGTATCTTTTATTTTAAGCTCACTGGGATATATCGAGTCGACATATGAATGAAAGTAACTATTGTTAATTGATAATAAATCGTCGATATATCTAAAAGCCACAGCAAGTGGGGGTTTTTCTTCTTCTCATGTATAAGATTTTGAAAAATATTGCTTTATATGAAAACAAAAATAGGTCTGCTAATAACGGGACGCGATTGGTACCCATGACAATTCTGACAGATTGTTGGAAGACCTGGAAGTGAGTATCCTTGTAAAAGTGTATATAACATATTTGAAATCAGTTCAAAGTATGTACACCTGAAGACGGATTGTTAAATCCAGAAAGCGCTTGTGTTAAATGAAATTTGGAAACTGTGCATTTTCTTTTTCTTTTATGATAATTTATTTCGTGTGTGTGCAGATTCTTGGAACTGAAACCATATTTCAATTTTCAACCTATAAAAATTCAAACACTCAATCATCATTTCTTGGGATCTAGTAGTTTCTTTTTTTTTATTATTTCAAAAGGAATTATTACACATCTTAAAAGATGACGCAGGAATATAGATTTTAAAAGTAAAACTATGTCACCCCAAACATATAATAAAAGTAAATGAATGGAATTAATCCAACATGTAAGAAAATTGGCCAAGGTGTGGGAGTTCTTTAATATTAAGTAGTTGATCTTTCCCATCAAATTCCTTCGGTGATCGGGGGGCACCTGTATTTGACCAGTTAAAAGCATCATCGCTTCAGTGATTTCCATCTCTTCGTGTAGAAAGACCAGGTCAATAAAAATTGATAAAGGTGAAACATCGTTCTCCGAGATATATTTAATCCATTGCATTTTTATTCAGGCAGGCCAGGGTCGTTGTCAGTGCCATGGACTAAATCATATTTTGGTGAAAGGATTTTACTTTTAAAGGTAAGTACAGGTATTACTACGGAAGTGCATTCCGTGTTTTGCAGCTTAGAGAGACAGTTATTTCGCGAAAATGGCTGAATTATTTCTACTGCTGATTTAAAATGAAGATCAGAGGAAATTTTATTACAAATTCAATGCGAACTGTATATAAACATCAAAGTTGTCTTTTTATGGGGTACTTTGGTAACTATATTATATGATAATTTCCGACTAATCATAATGAGGTCCAATGAACTCAACATTGATGTAGGACATTCCGCCACATGTCGGATTAGATTTCAAGTCGAATCTGTTAATTAACGTCTCCGTTTTCAGTTAACCTAAGACCTAGTTTAACAGATTTCAAAACTCCTTGTCGCAATTTTATTTTGTCCTATCATATCTTTGTTCCTCAGGAACACTCAGGAATATTAGAAACTGCACGGGTTCTTTCCTCTAAAAATTTTCACTGCCACAAAGGGCAAATGTAGTGGCAATCAAGTGATATATTTAAAACTATATGATAATATTTGTACATAGTGATACTTCTGTGTATTTGCTCTAAACTTAAAGATAGCTTTTTCCTGATGTAGATTTTTAGGTATTACATAAAACCAACACGATTTAGAACTACTTTCTTAACTACCAATGCCCATATTTTCACATAGTTTGTCTTTATCACTTTTTTTCACATTACATGGGTATGGACTTTTGCATCTCATAATATATTGATTTATTGTAGAATGAATTTTGTTTAACATTAGTATAATCCACCAACAAATATTATCAGAAAGTAGAACACGAATTCTTGAAATCTGTAAAGACGTGTATGAAATGTTGACATAGTCCTGTTCAATAGTCGGTCAAAAAATGTCAAAGGCGACTTGTGTCAACAAAGTTTTTAGAATGGACCCTAATGAATATTTATTAATTTTAACACAGTTTCGAAATCCTTACGATGGGGTACATTTCATAAGATCTATATAGGACACGGCTATCAGGACCAGTTTTCACTATCGCACCCCTCGAGTGGCACAAAGTTCACACCTCTATCGCGCATGACCCATTTATCAATGTTTGCGCAATAGTTTAGATGTGATTATTTTTTAATGTGAAAAAAAGGGATTAATTAGTATTTTATTAATCAGGTAAGAATACTTCTTTTTTATAGAAAAGAAAATAATTGGCTTTCTCAGGCCTATCCTTGGGGTCAGAAATTAGTTATAAGGAGAATTTTATTGCCTTTTCTTTTTTTTCCGTTTTTGACCAGGGGTATCAGCGTTTTTGAATAAGGAACTCGTAGTACATCAATCTTCTTTCCATAGAGTTTCCTCAACTCTTTGTACATGTATATATTTAGTAATTGAAATCTTGTCGATTTTAATCTTATTATTTCTACTGTGAGCATTTTTTGCATTCTAAACGATCAGAGATTGAACGGATTTATATTTTTGCCTTGGGAGGAATTTACAAAATCAAACTAAAGGTTAGTCATGCTTTCTGGATCAATGAGACAGATTGTGTTTATTATTACAGTATAACACTTTGCAGGTAAAACTCTTTAAACTTTATTTTGCTGCTTTGATTAAAACCTGTCTTACATTCGTGTATCATTGTGACTGATCGCATCACTTTAATTAAGGTACAGCCAATCTTTGGTCGAGATTCTAAATTTTAAAAAAAATCCTGTTTATGAGTGATTTTTCTCCTGTAAAGAAGATGTCAAGACCACACTCATTAATACTGTTATTTTAAATGGTTAATTTTTTTAAGATTTAGTGTAAATTTTAAAATTCAGTGTAAGAAAAATTGCTTTTTAGTCCGCAGACTGCGCCTTTGAATCGAACTTAGTTTAAAAAAAAAACCACGCACGCTTTTATTCCATACCCAATTACAATGACAGAGTCCAAATAAATCCCTCTGGGGTAACTCCGAGCGATCTCAGGATTATAAAACGTCTTTGCATTTCGAAATGTTGTACCATGCCTAAGTTGTTGTGATAGACTGCAAAGGGAATGGGACTGGAATTTCTTCTTTTCAATAGTTTCGTCCAGAATTTACAAAATAAAACTACAATCCTCAAAAATGCATATCCCAAATTTTGTCAGGGTCATTAAAAAGTTCTTATGTAATATATGTACATGTATTGGTACATAGGTACCGAGAAGATGTATGTGGTTTCAAACAGCGTTTGTATAAGACACTCTTTGCTTATCATGTTTATATAGGAATTAAGATAATACAAACAACGTTGACTATTCACCAAGTGAAGTACTCATATAAAGATTTCATTTAAATGTATGGAAAGATCTTTTTCTCTTAAAATCATTCTATAAGGTATTACAATGTATTACAATGTATGCACAATTGCACGTTCCATTTAAAATACAATTTTTGCATTGTTTTGAAAAAAAAATACCGTAAAACATTAATAAAAGTATCTACTGATATCCCATTCATATTATATTAGTCTTTTACAATAAGCTTCAAATGATTTTAGAATGTGAAAAGTTATTTCTTTATCAATTTTTTTTGGGAAGAAATCAAATACATGTATATATACTATATTATTTCTTCACTTTACTCTTGTGTATATTTCATCTTTATTATACATCTATTTGTGGGTTTGTATTGTAGTTCTCACATTTAAAGTGAGGAATGTTTGACTTTTCAGATATCGTCATCTTCATTATTCATACCTATATCATGAACTACACAATACACGCTTTCGCCAATAATACTTTGAAACTCACTCTACACATCTACGCTACTGTTTATTATACTATGAGTGGGATAGCAAACACTTTTTGCCATACTTGGGAAAATCTGCGACATCTTGTCTTTATTCTTATTTAATGGACGAGATTGTCTAACATATTTTTTTTCAGTTTTTTTAAATGTTATGGAAATTCCGTTTAAGAATTTCATTAAGCTTTAAGGTATCAATATTTCTGAATCCCAATTCTCCTTATTATATAGAATATATGCATGGTACATTTTACAGAGCGGATTTTAATTATCTAACATGTCCACAGGTATTATGAAGCTATACTTAGAACATATCAATATTTTGTTTATGTAGCAAATCTTGTCTAGCCGCTTGACCTCGCTTTTGTGTATCTTTATTGTGAGAACTTTGTACATTACGATACATGTATATTTTGTTGGCTCGATTACGAAAATTCACCACAAAATATTCTCAATCATATATGGTAAATCTATTTAAAAGGGAAAAATAATTTTAGTGTTAACATCTTTTCGTCCCATTTGCAAATACTGTGTGTTTGATAATTCGATTATCTAACCATGCTTAAGTCAATAAAACCTTGTATATCACAGCAAAATGAACTCTGACAGTTGCAAAAGACCGGCGAAGGACATTTTAGCCGAATTGCAAATGGTGTGAATAGACATTTTAACGGGAAAAAAATCAGTTAACTGTCGTATGACTATTTCTCAGTCACTCCGGGTGTAACAACATACATAGGCACGCTTCTTTTATGAAGATGTACATGGTTTCCTTTTAGTAAATGTCTTTCATAGCAGCATTGGACATCTTAGCAGGTTGACAGGACTTTTTAGCGGGGAAAAAGTGGAACGTTTCAGCAGAAAATTTGTAGAAATTTTAGCGGAAGATTAATACATATATAAGGGGAAATTAAAATAGGATGTGGACATTTTAGCGGATAGTTAAGTAAAATATATTTAATAATTCCTCGTTCGGTAGCCAGACTGTCTGTTGCGCCCCGCTCACAAAGGGGGAAGTAGGAGTGGGATTTTGAGGAGGACAACGTTCCTTATAATTAATATGGTTAATGCTTAAAACAATATCAAATCAGTCCTGAAACACAATATTAAAATTCTTATTTAAAACCGTCACAAATGATATCCCCTTCCCTTTATTTAACCGTGAAAAAAATCCGCTAGAATGTCCTGTGAATTCTTTTTACAGGTAACTGATTTTTCTTCCGCTAAAATGTCCTATGAATCTTCTGCTAAAATGTTCATTCACACCGTTTGCAAGTCCGCTAAAATGTCCTTCGCCCTTCCATAGATAAATGTCCTTATTAAGTGACTTTCTTTTATTTAGTTCACAATACGTATCGTCAGGTGTTCATCATTTCGCAATACACTGATTGCGAGTGTTGTTACACCCTTCGGTTATCTATATCATGCTTCATTTAGAAATTTGTATTAAATCTTTTTTTCTTTTTTTTGACAATTCGTGTCTCATTTCATTGGATATTATGATTGCGCTTAAAATGACGAACAAATTGATCTTGTTTTTTCAATAGAACTGATATTGTATTCATCATTAACAATTTCCGAGATTCAATTCCTACAGCTAGAACTATGCCATTTTCTTTTATTTCCCCCCTCCCCCTAAATCAATATATTTCTTATGACAATGTGAAGTTTAAAAATCATTTACATCTCAAAACAAAAGTCGAAAAAAGCAAACATTGCCGGAAAGTAAACCCTCGGAAGTAAACAAACTGTTTGGAATACAGTGTACACATCTGACCTCGAAATACATTTTACAGGATTTTTAACCGAACTTGTTTCAAGAAATTAAAACAAATAGAAAAACCGAACTAACTAGGGCTTTGGAGACAAATTAAAAGTGCATGTGCAGAATACATTTACTTACCAACAGAACACCTAAATGTTCTACCCTATGTTCTATTACATATACAGGATTGATAAGTAACCCCACAGTTCCTACAAAAAGTGCATTCACTACGATAGGAAATTGCTGACATCTTATCAAATAGGCATAACCTACTGTGTTTCAATAAGCGTATATAATAAAAGAAAAGAGGTCCTGATATATTTTTTTATGCTTTAAAAGTATTCCACGGCGTAAAAAGTTTAAAAGTAAGTCGCAAATAGGCCTAGATGTAAACAAATGCAGATAAACTACCGCATGTCAGTCAAAATAGGACAATGCGTAGCTTAGATCGAGTATAGTACCTTTTTATTTATACATAATTTTATTCACATGAAGTGAATGGGATTAGGCAGCAGGCATAGCCTATTTTAGCCCTCTCCCTACAGCAAGGTCAAGGTAAATACACTGCATAACATTAATTAAACAAACATTTAAAAAATGCGAGGAAAAAAACGGGAAAAAAAATACAATGAAGTACCGGTTTGGAAAAATTGACAAAAGTTATATATACATTTACATGACAGTGTTCAAGTAAAACGTTTTGTTGCTGCTATATATGCATGTACTGCTTCAAAAATTTGTATATTAATATTGAGTCCATGATCAGGACTACCATATAATAATAATTCAAGTTCAGAAACCTGATTACAATCAATAATATTTTGAATTCTTTGAAAAAGTATATCTCTATAAGATGTATATTTTGAACAAGCGAGAAAGTAATGATAAGCATCTTCAACAGAATCAATACAGTGTTCACACATTGGTGTTTCTGATAAACATTGGCTATATAAGTCTGCCTTTAAATTACTTGCATTGTTCCTTAACTGACAATGTATTATATTGTATTTTTTTATTCCAATATGAAGTAGTTCATTACTTTTTTTACAAAAATAAGAATTCAAAAGACTTTTGAATGATGATATTCCAGAAGCATTTCTAATAAGATCTGGCAAGTTATTCCATAGTTTAACTGTTGATGGAAGGAAACTTTCCATGTATGATGTAGTTCTAATTATTATACTTCTGTTAAAATGTTTTCTATATAAAGTTAAGAGGGTAAAATAACTATCTTTATAGTCTCAAAATTTCCACACATAGCAAAGCTATACCCCGGGGTATAGTTTTTGCTATCCACCCCTCGGAAAATGTTCATGCAATTTTTGCCGCCAAGTTTGATTTCCTGTAATCAATCTATAGATTCATGATGTCATCCTGACTTCAGTAGCATTGTGACGTCATCAGGATTTCAGCTCATTGTAGCAGTGTTATCTTATTCCAAATACTTGTTCAAGACTTTTATAATTTTTTTTTCATGTTTTTACTATAAAACTGTAGTTTCAGGTAAATCCAACCCTCAGAAATTATGATATACATCAGTATAATAAAACGCTTATCCACTGGCTGTGAGTGGGATAGCAGTGTTATCTTATTCCAAATACTTGTTCAAAACTTTTATAATTTTTTTTTTTTCATGTTTTTACCATCGAACTGTAGTATCAGGTAAATCCAACCCTCAGAAATTATGATATACATCAGTATAATAAAACGCTTATCCAAATACTTGTTCAAAACTTTTATAATAATTTTTTTTTCATGTTTTTACTATCGAACTGTTGTATCAGTTAAATCCAACCCTTAGAAATTATGATATACATCAGTATAATAAAACGCTTATCCACTGGCTGTGACTGGGATAGCTCTTTCATCAAACCCTTGACAGGAACCCTCGGGGAATAGTTCCTGTCGCGGGTTTGATAAAAGAGCTATCCCACTCACAGCTAGTGGATAAGTGTATATTATACCATGGGTATTCCCTCTTGTATTGAAACCATGTACGGCAATCCAATGAAGATTGGCGGAGTATCTGGTACATCCAAAATTGTGATCAATAGGTTGGCAGTACAACTAAGACTGGGATTACCTCCATCCTTAATGTATTATGATTAAAGATGCATCTTGGCGCACACCTATTATCTCAAGTATACTAAATGCATATCACTGCATGTATGCCATGCGCATGGAATAATTTGCATGTGTATGTATATTTGCGTACTGTATTGTTGGAGAAGCACCTTAAAACTTATTTGTAACTTTTTTAAGGAGATGCAAGTTTGAAATGTGTTCTTGGTAAAGATGCAGGGAATATATCTTTTTCTATCAAACTGTTTACCGCGCTTTAGAATACATTATGTCCATTGCAGTCTTCTATGCATTATTTTTTGATAAAAAATATGCATAAATTTAGGCTAAATTAAACATCACAAAAATAAATTCGGCTATTTCCTTTATTGAAGTTATTCAAACATACAATAAACTAATTAAATTGGCTATGAGTAATTCAAGTTTTGAAATGAAATATATGGAGATAACGAACAGTATTCAAGCTCAAAAGTCCATTATACAATACAAAATAGGAGCAGAGCAAACACGGACCTCCAAACATCAGAGGTGGGATCAGGTGCCATGGAGGAGTGAGCATAATATAATCTAGCAGAGTTCATTAATTAATTAATTACTATGAATGTTTTAAATTGAGGCCTGCACAGAGAGAGAGAGAGGGGGGATCGAGAGATCACAAATTATCCTGTTACTTTATCAATTTGTCATTTGTGTGTAAGTATCATATGGTTATAGTATATTGCTTTAAAATTTACTATTACGAGTATATTGCAGTTTATTTAAACCACACATTTATAGTGATCGTCTTGAATTAGGTTCGTTCAGGTAATAAAAATCTTCCTAGATATAGGATGAAATAATTAGCACAACAATTTTTAAAAGAGAAATTATTGAAATTTAATCGATAAAGTAGTTCTTAATCAGCAATGACTTATCTCTTGGACTTGCCGTCAAAGAAGTTGTTTACATCAATTTATCTGAGGTCTACATTTCATTTCACAACAAATTACTTATATTTCATTCAACATTTAACCACAACGTAATATCAGAAAAAATGAATCCATTACCAGGATGTTCGCTGAGTGTAAATACTTTTTTTGTCTTACTTTTAAATCAGGTATTTCACAAATAAATCTTCCTTGGAAAATGTGATCGGTATTTGTCAATTAACGTCTTATTGCGCAAGACATCCATCACAACATAACTTCATTTGTTTACGTTGATTTAACATTTACACAGGTAGGATGTTTTAATTCTTTTTTACAAATGATTACATTATACTTCTTTTAAAACATTTAAGCATGAAAATATACTTTTATTATAATCAAACCATTTTCGATTCTATATTAACTTTATTTGGCATATACAGAACTTGATGTACTTTTTTAAAACATACCCGGTACATCATTGTAAATAATTTTTCACTCATATTTTATCCTGTGATAGCTACAATCGTACACATATATTTATATGTGCTTAATATAAAGGGCATTTTGGAGACAGGGTTAACAATGAATATTTACATTTTTAAATGTGTTTGTCTTTTGTTAATGTTTGTTAAGTTTCACCCCTACCAATATTATACTAATGTTATTGTGATTTAATTCAAGACACGTGGTCTTGGTTTACCAATTCAAAGGTTGTAGTGGAACCAGTTTCATTAAAAAAAAAAGTGGCAGTAAAAAAGAAATTGCTATAGTCTGGTGCTATTGTATCATATATTTATTTGTTATTTTTTCACAACTATGACAACTTACTTATAAACTGTTCCTCATGTACCACTGATGTTGGTGTGAGCGAAATTAATGAACTTGAACTTGTTTCCTTAAGGTAGGGCCGTATAGTTTTACGGATCCGGTTTTAATTTTATACACCTTCTATAAACTTTGTCCATCGAAAAGAGTTTTACGTGATAGTTACCAATAGAGTAAGTAAATTGTTTATAATAGTGCCTTTATGAATATAAGACATTTAAGAAACAATATATATGGAAATTAACACTTTGTTAGCTCTATTTTTTATTGATTTTAATGAAGACTGTACCTTCCTTTTATATCTTACTATTTTCAAATTTTTCAAGAATGAATACAAAAACTTGACATCTCCAAAATTGGGGTATACATGTTCTAAAGACTGTTTTTATTTATGTGGTCAACCATGATAAAATATGTAATTTTGTTAACCTTAGATATAATTTTAAATGATTTTAAAGATAAAATGGCATGTGAACAGTTTATATTTTGAGAAATGTTCAAAATTAAAGTATTTTGTTGATTTTATTTAATTGACGTGAGAAGATTTTATGTAACATTAATTTGTAATTTTTTCAGTGAAAATCTTTAAAAATTCTCTTAACAAGTAAATATTTTTTTGATTTTCGTAAGTTATAAGCTAATATAATGTGTTTTAGTGCATAACTAAATAAAATATGAGATCATCCTTTTCTATGTTAAATTTTGGCTGTTGAATTTCATGAGATATGTATTCTGAGACACTTTGTATGAAAACAAGCATACAAAGGTATGTCATTTATGAGCTTTTTAGTTGGTTTATGAGTTGTTCTAGGTATTCAAATGAAAGAAAAAAATATTTGTTTTACAGAAATTTTTGAAAGCCCGAGCCTACCTTAAAAAACATTATTTTTAAAAATTTTTGTGATGGATTTTCATGATTTACAAAGAAGGGTGTGGGGGTTGAAAATTGTAATCTACTTAAACTTCGAGTTTGTGTGAAGTTTGGAGTTCAATAGTGCCTATTTCACTCCAATGGTCCTTTAGGTGGTGAAAAAAATGCTACACTGTCACCTTATGCCTTATATGGCAATTGTTGTTACTGCACAGAGTTCAGTTGTCCAATCGTTGAATGCATTACATTTTTTTTTTCATTAAAATATACGTACCTGAAGATTTTTGTCTTGGGCCAGTGAATCCACCTGATATTTGCATTCACCGATAGTACAACTAAGGAATACAAAAGCAAATCGCAATAATAGAATAGAGAAAACTTAAATTCTGTGTTTATTTAACAATTGTTTGTAAACGTGAGCGTGAAAATAGTAGTTAAAAATGGACATTTTTTTATCTGTGAAATGCATGAAGAAAACAAAATTGTGCCCCCCCCCCCCCCGAGATCTAGTAGAAAACTTGGTCTTTATTGTAAAATTCCTTTAGTATTCTTAGTAAAGCATAATGCAATTCAATGATTTAGCTGATTTGTTGGTTTATAAGTCACATTGGTAACTCATTTAGAATGTAAATTTAGTCTAAAGCCAGAAAATATGTTTTCCTATGCAAGCATATTTGTCCAAGAAAGTATATTATACAACTGGAAAAGATATATCAGGAAAAATTACTGATTGAGGAAGTCTGAATGAATTATATAGAGAGATATTGTAGAGTGATGAAATGTTAACTATGTCTCTATTATCTTCGCTGGGCCAAGTGTCCGATTCACTCTCTCTCATCTTGAAAAGAGAAGAGGAGCGGTTCGTCACCCTTGACCAGCGAAGATGTGTCTCCATGTGCTGCCACATCCTAGATACACTTCCGTGAATAATTTACCTGTTTCATTAAAAGTCTCGCTGTAGTCTCGATAAATCTCGACAGAGCTACTTCGAAGTTCTCGGGTATTTTAATTTTCTGAACACCGATAAATAAAAGATTCCGGATACATAAGATTTATAACTTTGTAGTACATACTTGCCCCCGTTTTTAAAGATGCAATTAGGCATGTTATGAACTAAGTTTTCATATAACGTTTTTCGAATTGAGTATCATTCCCTCTGAGCTATCTTCCACGTGTCTTTTTTAGCTGTCGGCATGTTTTTACCAAATTCCTCACATTCCATTTTAACATTTCCATGAATTGCTTAGATTGAGTTTCAATCGGGATCATTAATGTAGAAAATGCGTTGCGTTTGAGAAATTCTTTTGTGTTCATCAGAAAGACACTGAAAGATTTTAGTACCATATGTGCTTGTTTGGAATACAAAACGATTTGCAATTATTATGGAAGCAGCATATGTCTTAACTCAGAGAGCACAAGAGAACCTCTCAAACGAAATGTAGTTTCTATATTTACAGTCCTCATTCAAACCCAAATAAAAACATTGGGGTCAAACAAAGAAGAGTGTACCTGACTCGTACCATGCTAACAACTTATAAATTAAAAAGATATGTGAATAGCACCCTAGCAAGAACGGTGCTCAATTCCAAAAAAGGGGGGTTCTTTGAAAGCTTGGTTTATAACATGTTTAGTTGTATTAAGGTTGTTATTTCTGCAAAAAAGGAGCAAATAAATACTACTAGTTTTTGTTTGTTCAATTTTTCAGTAGAAATATCTTGATTTCCAAAATGTGCATTCAACCAGTTCTGAAAAGCATGTTCTAGGTTAATAAGTTCTTTTGGGCTGTAAACGTTCATAAAGTTTTACCTTTTAAAAAAAATATATATCATACCATTAGTAGATAAAATCCCTAGGCATACTGTAAACGTATTTGGTTTGGATAAGTATTCTTCTTACCCCATTGGAATTAGACAATTGAAGAAAAAAATCAAATATATACAGTAGTAATGGACCATTATAGAATACAAATTGAAAAATTCAATAATAAAAATAAAAAATACAATACAAATAAAATATAAAAAAAAAAACAACTCTAATACAAAACGTGAAACTTGCATCACAAATAAACAGAATACAAACTTTAAAGATCAAACTTTGCAATGCTATAGGCCTGACATTAATGGAATAATGGGCTCTAAAAGTCAAATAGAATCCATTTGGCACATATGGAAAAAGACAATCACCGCAAATGTTATTAATACATGTCCTTTTGTCTGATTAGCCTTTTTTTCATTAATATTTAAGGAATAACTGTCTAATTTTTTGGATTCATGATGTGATCAATCGAGTGGCTTGCGTGATAATTTGCATAAACGCCGAAGGCGTTTATGCATAAAATTATCACGCAAGCCAATCGATTGATCATCGTCATGAATCCAAAAAATCTGACAGTTATTCCTTATATTTACATGCTCCTGATTCTGCAAATTTCCGTGCTAATAGCCCCGCTTCTGTCTCTATTTGTCCCGCCTCGCACGTGATTTTTTTTAACCGCGCCTATCGATGAACCAGTAGATTTATGTAGAAATAAAGTATTTTTACAATTTGTGATTTTATCTCGGACAAAGACATTGGAAATGTAAATAATCATTCATTTACATTTCTTTCTTGAGACTGTTTACACTCGTATTTAATACGGATATGTACTAGTCTGTTCAATATAAGCTCAAAAGTACGAGTGCGAAAAAACATACAATTTAATGATAAAGAGGGAAATAAATTCAGTACAAACAAAGTTTATATAATTCCAAAAATACTATTGCGTAAGCAAGTGCAATTTACTAAGTTGTTTAAAAGGAAAACAAATTAATTACATAAATTAATTACATAAAAAAGTTCTGTATAATATCAAAAATACGAGAGAGAGAGAGAGAGAGAGAGAGAGAGAGAGAGAGAGAATATAATAATGATTTTGAAAATAAAATCAATACAAATAAAGTTCAATATGATCTAAAAAGTATAATTTAATATATATATATATATATATATATATATATATATATATATATATATATATATATATATATATATATATATATATATATATATATATATATATATATATATCACAGTAATGATAAAGAGGAAAACAAATTCAATAGCCAAGTGCAACAAAATACGTACTATAGTAAATTGGAGACATGAGTGGTTGATATCATTGACCAGTAGGATCTTACATATAACGCCTTATCTAGGGAAAATAATTTCTAGAATAAATGCATATTTATTGTAACATTATAAAAATATGTACAGCAAATAGCTTCTAACACATCATAGAAAAAACTTAAAAGAATATTTCGCAATTTTCCATTGATCTATAGTTTTTCTATTTCCCTTCCTTTTTTCTGTAACGAACATATATTTTTAAAAGCTTTCAAAATACTCAAACATATATCCATGTAAGTCATGAACTCACGTGCATGTTAAACTCGACATGTTATACGTTATGTTTACTTCCTTTACTTTTCATTGTGAAATTAACAACAGGAAGGGAAAAGAGGCGATGAGTTACTCATTTATTTCTCTCCCTCTATTGCCATGAAATATCATAGATATATTGATGATGAAGAGTCTAAGTTAAAAATAAGTGAACGGCTGCGTAAACTTTATGATGATGTTTCAGGTCTGGGAAGCATGGGCCTTTTTAGGCAGTTTCTTCAACTTCTGTGGAAAAACCTCATTCTCAGAAAACGACAAAAGGTAAGAAAAAGCTTAGTGTGCGGGGATCTGTGTGCGTGTGTGTGTGTATTCATTTACTCTCAAGATTTTTTTTCCCTTTTACTTGACAAAATCACACATTTCACTCTGAATGCACTATGCATTACAATTCATTAGCTAAAGTTTCCGTGCAGAGATTTAAAAAAATATATTACTCACTTACCTTTGTGAGAAAATCAAAACTTTCATGAAAAAAATACTCTTTGAAAATTAGATTTAATGTAACGCCATTACAATTTAGAGAAAGAGTTTTGATTTATAATATATTCCAATTTAAACAATCGTTTTAATAAAATCAAGTTTTTCTAATAAGGCCGTGTCACACTTTCACGATTTATGCTACGATTACCCACGAATTAAAAAATGTTGAAAATCGTCGTTCATCGCCAGGTTAGTCTTGCGATTTTTCCATAGCGTGTGGAATTTTTTGCCGCGAGAACGGGGTGTCTACGATGTCTGTGCGACAAAGTACGATGTTTGTACGATTAAAGAACGAACTGAGGCGACAACATTACGAATTGGTTACGATATTTCCACGATTATGAAGGATTAAACGCGGTTACATACGATACTTGTACGAAGGACTACGATATGGCACGATACATGCACGAAAATTCTACGATTAATGATGATTTCTTACGAATATACTTGTAATGAAATGCATATAGAAGAAAGGGAGAAATGTTTGAAATTAATAAACATCATAGTAAAGTTAATTGATCAGGGTAAAAGCTACAGTGTGGAACTTTTGATTGTGTTCAATCTCTTCATGAATTAATTGGACATGGCCTTTATAGTTTCTGTTTGTGTCACATGTAAGTAGATCTTCGAGAAAATAATCATTATGTTAAGCCCATGTCACACTGTCACGATTTATAGCTGCGATTCATTGCGAATTCAAAAATCGCAGCAAATCGGGATTTATCGTAGAGGTAGTCGTAGGATATCTTTCTTAATCGTGTTGAATCGCAGCAAATCGCAAAACTCGGCGATTGTTTTGAGCATGTTCAAAACAATCGTGGACACAGCACGATTTTTAAGTGTTCGTATATAATCGCACAACACCCGCACAGCACGCGTACACAAATTCGTGGTAAAATTTCGACATTCGTGGAATTTCGTAGTACTCGCGACAATGCGAGTGTCCTTCGAGCTACTGCGAGTGTCCTTCGAGTTACTGCGAGTGTTCTTCGAATTGACATAGACGACTTTCCCGCAAATATGATACGAAAAAGGATGATTGATAGCAAGTGCTGTACGAGTACTGTGCGATTGAACTACAAGTTATTACGATGTAGGCAGACGTTGTCTGGTATTAACACTGTCGAAGTCAAATACCGCATAAAATGAAAGGAAAGAAGCTAAGAAAAGTGAAATAAACTGAAAATGCATTTGTCGCAGAAACTATAAAGACCGTGCCCAATAAATTCATGAAGAGATTGAACATAATCAAAAGCTCCACACTGTAGCTTTTATACCCTGATCAATTAACTTTACTATGATGTTTATTAATTTCAAACATTTCTCCCTTTCTTCTATATGCATTTCATTACAAGTATATTCGTAAGAAATAACCATTAATCGTAGGATTATCGTGCATGTATCGTGCCATATCGTAGTCCTTCGTACAAGTATCGTATGTAACCGCGTTTAATCCTTCATAATCGTGGAAATATCGTAATCAGTTCGTAATGCTGTGGCCTCAGTTCATACTTAAATCGTACAAACATCGTACTTTGTCGCACAGACATCGTAGACACCCCGTTCTCGCAGCAAAAAATTCCACACGCTATGGAAAAATCGCAAGACTAACCTGGCGATGAACGACGATTTTCAACATTTTTTAATTCGTGGGTAATCGTAGCATAAATCGTGAAAGTGTGACACGGCCTTATATACCCGGTAGTTAAAATAGTGTCAAGAGATCACTTACCGTATTTAATATATTTAATATAAATACTTCAATTAGAAATATAAAATGAATATTATATTTAAAAACTTAACACAATGACAGTATTATAAACCCAAGTTCACCACAATGAATAAAAAGCATTGTACGGGAAATCCTAATCGGACATGTCCCTAAACATTATTCAGTTTAAGGGGGGATTCTTCTCATATTTCTTGTATTTAGAAATTAATAAAATTTTCACAGATTCAAGAAGACATTACCACTGGGTGATGGTATCAATTAGATTAAATTTGACCGTTTTATTTTAGAAGCAAGGTCTGGTCAAAGTCATTATCTTTTTCCTTCACAATAAAAATGAAAAGTTACTGTTGCCAATCATTCAACGCCTACTTCTATTTCAAAAGTTTAAATACTTTTCTTTTTGCATAAAAAGATACTACCGTATAAGGTGTTTCAGATGATACTACCAAATCGACATGACTAATTCAACTAAAATAGATATTAGCTAATCCGAATTTCCTCTACTTTTCTTAAATTTCTAGGATATATTAGTTATTTTAATATGCTTCATATGTTTAAATTTTTATTATTTTCACATATGGTAAAGTAGTCATATAAAGATACAAATTGACACAAAAACAAAAAATGTTGACCGTTTATACTTAGCGAGAAAAAACACTTTTTACAGATTTTTTGCTCAAATCTGTACTTAGACTGGAAGCTTTTAAAAGCTAATAAAATTGTAGTTTGTTTGAAAAATTATATTTATTTGATATATTTTAAAACTTTAGTCCCTTATTATCAATTTTACTTACATTTGAAATTTTTTGTGAAGTCTTTGATTGTTTAAAAATTTTAACGAAATTCATTGTTAAGAAGGCCCTTACATCTAAATCTATAAGACCTATAAGCGAATATACTTTGAATATCTCATCTTGTCAGAAAACAGACAAGAATCCCCCCTTAATTTTAATTTTAGTAAAAATGTTAATATTAAGTATTTTAATGTTTACACTAAAAACATTTCTACATTAAAAATACTTTTAAAAAAATAACACGAAGACAGTATGTTATAAACCTTAGTTCATCATTCTCCACAATAAATAAAAGCAGTTTAACTCGATAAATTTGGTAGTAACAATACGTACATATATATAAAGTATAATAGGTCCTCTTGTTTATAGTATTAAGAAACTGATAAATAATCTATTTCTTAAAGTAAGGCTATGAAGCAACCTGATATATATACACATGTTTCTGGATCACAGAAAGTGTCTTATCTCTTCATAAATTGCAATAATTGTGACCAGGAAGATAAAAGTAAAGTAAATACATATACGATATTAAAAGTATATATATATAATATATTGTGTACAACATAAATAGTAGATACATACACAAAATTAAATGTAGATACATATACATATACAACATTAGAAGTAGATAAATATACAACATTAAACGTAAATACATGTACAACATTGTAAGCCATTTTTTTAAGAAAAAAAGATCTTTGAACATTAAACATTAGACTAACCAGGTATTTTTATACTATAAATATACGTCGTTGGACAGTCTCCCTCTTTATTTTATTCGTGAATACCAAAATATCAGAAAAGTTACTTGTCTTTTGAAAAAAAAACGAATAGAAATTGCTAATCTATAAGTTGGACAATGTTTTAAATGTTATTTTAACCGTTATTATTAAGGTCTTCCGTTTCAGACGGAAGACCTTATAGTGATTCTACTGTTTCTTTTTATTATTATTTTTTTTTTCCCCTTTTCTTGTCGGAGCGTTTTCTCAGAGATGGCTGGACGGATTTTCTTGAAATTTTCAGGGATGATAGAGAATGAAAATACCCCTAGGCGTTTTTTTCATTTTTTCAAAATTCACTTCCGGTCGTCAGATATGTCCGATTTCCGTTTTTTTCAAAAATATTTTGTCCCAGTCATATCTCAGAAAAGGTAAGAGATTAAGACACCAAACCTATACGGTTAATAGATCTTGAGGAGTAGGCAAAACCATTTGGGTTAAGAGCGTCAGCCGTCACTTCCGGTCGTCACAGGAAGTGATCAAAGAAATCGAAATTTTCAACTTTTCTTTTTTGATTTTTTTCTTTCATTACATTGTTGCATCTTATTTGTAGATTCGAAATATGTTAGTCTTACCGGAACCAAAAACGTCAACTTCCGGCTATAAGTGAAAAACTGCATAATTTGAGTATTTTACTTTCCCATAAATATTTTTTATACATAATGTATTTGAACTGATTTTTGAATATGTTATCAAGACTGCAAATGTCTAGAGTAACGTCAAATATCTTTGTAAAATTCACTTCCGGTCGCGCGTTTAAATGTCCGCAAAATGAGAACTTGTCCGAGTGAGATCTCAGAAACGGTAAGAGATTTAGACACCAAACTGATAAGAGTATTAAACCTTGAGAAGTAGACAAAACAATTTGGCTTAAGAGCGTCAGTCGTCACTTCCGGTCGTCACAGGAAGTGATCAAAGAAATCGAAAATTTCAAATTTTCTCTTTTGAAATAAGACTTGCATCATATAATTGTATCTTTTTCACAGTTACGAGATGTCTTGGTTCCACCGGAAACAAAAAACGACAACTTTCGGTTTTAAGAGAAAAACTACATAATAGGGGTTTTGAATTTCCCCCAACATATCGCTTATAGATAGAGTTCTTTAAATGATTTTTATATATGTTATTGAGACTGCAGTTGTCTAGATTGACATGAAATATCTTAATAAAATTCACTTCCGGTCGCGTGTTTTCTTGTCCACAAAATGAAAAGTTATTTCAGCGAGATCTCGGAAACGGCATGAAAGTAAAACACCAAACTTGTAGGAGTAATAAAACTTGGTGAGAAGGCAAAACACATAGGGTTAAAAGCGTCAGCCGTCATTTCCGGTCATCACAGGAAGTGATCGAAGAAATCGAAAATTTCAACTTTTCTTTTTAAAATTAAAATTTTCATCACTTTATTGCTTCCCTTTCGCTGTTTTAAAATATGTTAAATTCCACCGGAAAAAAACTTTAAACTTCCGGTTTTAAAAGATAAACTACGTTATTTCGTGGTTTAGCTTTCTCATAAATATCACTTATAGATAAGTAATTGAAATGTTTTTTTTTTTTTTTTTTTTTTTTTTTTTTTACATATGCTGTAGATACTGCAAAAGTCAAGAGAAAATTCAGAGATTTTTATTCAGTTCACTTCCGGTCGTGTGTTTTCTTGTCCTCAAAATTAGAATTTGTTCTCACAATTGTTCGGCAACAGTAAAAGACTGAACTCTAAAACTTTCAGGACTTATAGTCAGTCATCAGTTCATTTGCTTGGTGTAAAAATCGTGTGTCGTCATTACTTCCGGTCGTGAGAGGAAACGAAGCAAAAAAGTATATTTTAAGTTATTTGGTTTCTACATAAGTTTTAGGCTAATACCGACGTTGGAAAAGACATGTTCATGCAAACAGGAAGTCGTATAACGGAAGACCTTCTCATTACTAGTAATGAGTTTCTAGTTATCATTATTATTAATTTTAGCATGTGCTGCTATTAGAAGTCGTGTGGCCAGTGTTTATATTTTTGGTGGTGATCATCATTCGTCAAGGCACACCACCCGTGAAAAAAGATACATGTAAGTATTATTTACTTCTTATTATCTACTCACTACTTGATCTGAAGTATTCTGAATGTAGGAAATTTTCATTGTGGTATTTCTTAGAATTGCGATTGCTCTGATACATCAAGCAAACGAAATTATATCCTCATTAAATATACAAAATATATACAATTGGACGTCACAAAGCTTAGTTTACAGTACATATAACAAGGATATATTTTACTTTTTTGCAATACAATATAATATACTATCACCTTTCACTATGAAGTTGAAGTTAAAAATACATTTCCTTCAAATATTAGAAAATATATTTGGGGGGATATATCAGTGCCAAGTTATGAAGAAAGTACTCATTAATGACGGGAATTTATTAAGAAAAAATGAAGATATGTATATTTTGTGAAGAATTGTAATGTAGTGTCTGAAATTAATTATTTCTTATAAAATACTCGAATCCATCCAGTATCATTCGTCGAAAATCAAAATCCGTCTTTAGAATAAAACCAAAGAAAATTGGTGTAACATACGGTAATTAAAATCCACAGGAGTAAACTGTTATTAAAATATACAGGAAACACAAAAAATTTTGGAAACACGCTGAATTTTCTTTTCAAGCCTACATTCTTATAAAGTCTGACACCTGGTTCTAATAGTTCTATAAAGACTAATGTCCATTATATTTGTTTCACAATAACACTCTGTTGATTTCTATCAATCCAAAAATTGGTACCATAAAATTTTGAAAGTAAAATGTGAAAGCTAGATTTGTCTGTATAGGTTCTTACAATGAGCACGCTATGCCCAGCGCTGGACTGGTTCCATTCCTACAGTCCACAGTCTGCAATTTACAGAATCCATGTGAAGCACGGAGCAGTATAGAAATAAAACAAAATAATATGAATAGGTAAGAGTTCACACTTTAACGAAGAGGGAACAATTCACATTTCATAAAATATTTATTCTAAAAACATTTCGATCGAGTTTTGATGTGCAATGTAAATACATGTACATGTATGCTGGATAAAGAAACAATGTGTGCAAGGAATGTTTCACGGGTTGCTAAGCCTATTTCTATAATTATAATCCATTCAATTATAACGTGTTTTGAAAAAAACTAAAACAATATCATTATTAAATTCATATGGGCCTAGAAACGAATTATAAAGCGAAATTTCAACTCAGAATCAACATTACTAGTATGCTGAATTGCATTTTATCACGTGCCGATCAATCTCAACAAAAGTCTGGCCAGAGACACAAATGCTATAGATAATATTGAAAACAATTTGATGCTATATATGTATTGTAATATATATGTTGTTGAGACAGTTCTTATTGCACAAAAGTTTAACAGTTATTATCAGGTAATTATCAGGTATTGTGTCGCCGTTCCTGAACTTTTTTTTTCGCTGAGCTTTTGCATTTTTATTTCATTGTGGTCCACGATAACACTAGACTAATGACGAACTTCTAGTGCTTCAATGATTACAAGATTCGAGATTAGATTAAGTATAAATAAAACAAATACAAAAGTTTAATCCTCAACTTCTTTTCTCTTTTTCTATGTCGCCCCCCCCCCCTTTTTTTTCTTTTTTGGGCCAATGAATGTTTATTTTATAAAATTGTCCTTTATACTGTATATTATGATATGGAGAGAAAAAATAGCTTCAAGAGTAAGTTACACAGCCTGAGGTGGTATAAGTTCGATAAACTTTATTCACAAAGTTTCAGTCTCTTTTTTTGGGGGGGGGGGGGGGTTATTACTTTTTAAAGAATTTTTAGATTTTTTGAACCGAAAATATCATGTCTCCCACTGATACCTTTATTTGAGATGCATGCTATTCGGTTTCAATCTTGATATAGGACAAAATTCTAATGGATAATGAAGTACGATGTACTTTAACGAAAATTATTTAAAAGTCATAGATATTATTCAGAATGAGCTCCCGTATAATTGCTCAAGAAATAAAAAAAAAAAAAATAAAAAAATCACTAAAAGTCAAATAAAACGTAGAGAGTTTTGACATGTTTGCTTCACTGGATAGATTTACAGATTTCAACTTTTGCCTGTGATAATGATAGAGATCCTGATATGTGAGACTTGAGCTGTTTTAATTATTTTTGTAGACAAACCTACCAATTCTTGTGGTTAGTAAATTCCTTACGATTTCGCAATATCCGTGTGGGAATTTTCTACGAGTACATACTAGGTGAATATTAGGGATGGATTGATTCTTTTTTTTCTAAATAGTTTAATATTGGGGATGATTTAACTCGTATATCTGTAGAGCTTTTTAAAAACTTATTTGCATAGAAATCATTGTTAAATTGAAAAAAAAGTTGAATAAATTATTCATCCGACATATGCGTCTGGTTTCCCCCCTGTGTGAACTTTGTAAGGAGTGTAGGTATGAGCAAAACAACATCGTGCATGGATGAATTCGTATCAGAACTAATTTTTTGCATTTCAAATGTTAATCTAAAAACCCTCACATCAAAAGCAAAAAATAAATGAAAATTTCAAAAGAAATAGATAGATCTTTCTTTAATAAAATCCGAACAGCTTCACGTACAGTCTCTCACAAGAAATATATATAGTGAACATATTCCCTCTTTTTTAAAGTAAAGACATAATTATCAATCATGATGATTTAAGGCTATCCTTAATCCCATTCAATCCCATTCAATCATTTATGTCGAAGAATTTTACCTGTCAAATCAAACCTTTCATGCTTTATGGTTACAAAATTTAAAAATATCAACATGAAAAACATATCTATATACACCACTAAAAGGGATGTGCATTTTTCACCATTTATCTGAAATGCTACTTGCCTTTTATAAAAGAAAGCCTTATTTTAGTCACTTCTTTCAGTTTTGCTGCAGCTATACAAGATTTGACTCCACATTTCTCAAGCGAACCGACCCTTAAGGCCTTGAAGTCCGTAAAGACCGGCGTCAAGCTGGCCAATGCCATAAGTGACATCTCAAAGAATGGTTCTCTGTCAAACCTGATGAGTGAGTTACAGTGTATATGTAATCTTAAATTTATTTTGTACCCCCGAATACTTATAATCATAGGGGAAAAGGATACAGGGGTCCAGGGACACAATGTTTGCCAAACAATAGGAAAATCATTTCATTGATGCAAATTAAAAAAAATCAGATGAGGCAGTCTTCATGAATATTTTGGTAGAAAAATCAAACATTTGTGTAGAATAAATGTTATTTTAAATAAAATCAATTATTGTTTTAAGTTTGATCACAAAACGAGTGGAATGGAGTGTATAACAAAAGTCGAACACTCTATTTATATATGATGAATACTTTTTTATGATTTACACATATGAATCGGTTGATTACATAATTGAATTACAATTTTTCAGTTTTGAACCATGAAATTCGCAAGAACATGGGGGATCATGCTTAAAATAATACCTCTGATTGGTCAAAAAAAAAAAAAAGATTAAAAAATCAAAAAGCAACCATAACAATTTTTTTGTACTGTATCAGTTAAATTTATAAACTTGTACATGTACTTGACGTAAAATTTATACAATATTATACTAGTTTCATTAGTACTGAAAGTACTAGTATATACCATGTACAAACCAAAGTTAGCTCAATTTATCATTTTCACTTAACAGTTCATGACACATTTTTCTTCATATGATTTTAATTTGTCTTTGCGCAATCTTTTTGAAAGTGTGTCTTCAAAATAGGAGTAAAAAGAAGGTTGCAAAGCCAACTTTACATTAAAAGTACATTTTATGACAAAAGCATTGTAAAAGTGCTTGAAGACCACATTACGCAAACCAAATTTAAATGCCGACACTTGTTCCAGAAGTTTAATGACGCAGTGATTAAAGTATCTATTTCATTCACAGAATCAAAGTAAGGATTTTTTCATCGTTCGGGTTTAATCCCTGCGTGCACCCATTTTTAATTTTTGATTCTTTTTTTTATTACCATAGAATACTTTCCCGTAAATAGATATTGCTTGGAACAATGTCATACTTTATTAATGATAAAAACATTGCGTTAAACATAAAGTTTAAAATGTTATCCAATGAATCATTCCCTGAGCTATTTCCTCCATGTTCTTTAGTTTCCATCTTTTGTGCATCGTACACATACAATAGCACAGCACAAAAGTAAGTGAAAACAATAGCACAGCACAAAAGTAAGTGTTTTATTTCAACATTTCCATCTGAAAAACGGGTTTCCCAATTGCATAGTATTTACATCAATACGTTTGGGTTGTTTTAGATACTAATTAGTAAAATCGTTAGCTATACTATTACGGGTTGAATAGGATTGTTTATTGTTGCTCACTTCAGAGACAATAAACGGATTTCAAAAGCTTCATATAAGTTTGATTAACTTTTGAGAAATTTGCTATAAAGAATCATGAACTATAAATTGTTTGGACATCAGGTGGGGGGGGGGGGGGGGGGGGGGTCTGTGTATACGGTATATTTAAATCACAAATTATTCACAGCATGATATAAAATATATTAGTTTTATATATTCAAGAAAATAATAAAAAATTACTTATTATTTTATTTTATTAGTAATTTACAAAATAACGATTGTTTACTTTGCAGACGACACAAGTTTTCTGCTGAAGAAATTTTTTCGAGACCCTGACAAGATGAAGGACATATTCGTCAATGAACTCGGAGTGATGACTAGTGACGTAGCTGACGCACTGCTCAACGCCGAGCTCAACATTCCAGAGGTATCAGTCGTCTGCAAGATCAGACTTATGGTGTTGAATGACTAACTTTATCCCTGATACACAGAAAAAAGTAAATTAACTTAGTCCAACAGGTGACACATGAGTACAGTGGGTGTGCTAACAGTATCATTACGACTGATGACGCTTCTCACTTGACAGTAACAGATGAGACTATTCGAACACTCTGTTAGCAATATTTCACTCCCTTTCTCCGTTGATTGCTTCCGGTGTCGTTCTAAGTGACATTTCCGGGGTAGAGCTTACATCAAATGGTCCCTCTTTTACTGACAATACGCAAATTGTCAAGGAAATTACTCTTAAACCATGTCTCCGACCTATCATTCTGATATCGATAATATTAATTTATAATTAAAATCATTCATTATTTACAAGGCATGTTTCCTTGTCCTACAAACAAGAGGACTATACGGACAATACTCATTATTTTCTTGTTGCATTCTTATTCATTGCAAAACATTCTTTAATGAAGCTTTAAAAAAAATTACCTGCGTTGCATATACTATGGTGATCTAATGGAATTTAAGATCTATTTTGAATTAACCTTGTTTTGAAATATGTAAAACAGTAGCATATGTGTTTTATCAGCTTATTTACCTCTTGTCCCGTAAACTGGGTATCCAAAATGAATTGTCTTTGAAAAGTAATCTGCCACATATATAATTTGCATATTTTAGTGTATACATAGAAATACGAGAACATAAAAGTGAAATGGTCATAATTTTGCTCAATTATTACGACGTACATTATGAGGGTTGTTTGAAAAATTCGCGAACTTCTGTCATAACTTGACGTCATATTATATTCAAATTTGGTAGACGTGGTTTAACAATGAATTCGAATGATTTATATTAAAAATTTCAGATTTAGTAATAAATCGATATAATTATATTTATATAAGAAGGGAATAAAGCGAAAATGGAGTCAAGGAGCTGGTCAAAATTTAGTAATTTACAAACAAAACACAAAATAATAACTGTATTTATGAAGCAATATACCCTTATCACCTGCATATAGAGTCTCGTCTCCCAATAGATTCGTTACACAAGAGCATGCTCTTCGTACGAACAATTTCTAAAACAATGCAAGCTATTGACAAACAAGTTGATGAAACAAGGTTATCAACAGTCTCGTTTAAAGTTAACATTTTGCAAATTCTATGGTCCATACAATGACTAGTCAGCAAATACAATCTATCATTAAGTCGATGACTGACTTTTTTTTTCATTCAAGTTGTTCTAGTCCATTATTTTCATACTCAACTGGCTACAGATTTTTCCGTTTACCCGATCATGACAGGAGCACATGGCGGGTGTGATTGGTTGACAAGGGATGCTTACTCCTCCATGGAACCTGATCCCACCTCTAATGTTTATAGGGATCCGTGTTTGATCTGCTCCAAATCTGTATTGTTTCAATGGTCCTTTGAGCTTGATAACTGTTCGTTATCTACATATTTCGTATCTCTGAAATTCAGACATTCAAATTAAAAATTGCTAGGTCGTTTCATATGCCAAATTGACTGATTTTGATTCGCTGATAAGAAATTTATTTCAGAAGATAGGTAGTTCTCATTAAAAAAAAAAAAGATGACGACATAGGAGCAATTAGCTATACAATTTTTAGTGTTGCACTCGGGGAAACTCCAGAACAAATTATGAAAAATACTGGCTGGAGGAAGCAGGGAATATGTCAAGTGAGCTGTGAATTGGAGTATAAATTGCACAGGTGGTTTTTGAGTGGTAGAGACTGTATCAGACGATGGACGATCTTTGAGGAAACGGATTATCAGTAAAAATCTGATCAAAAGAGTTAGTACGTTATGGAAAGAGATGGGTGCTTTACTGTTGCGGATCTTTTGGAAACAGATTTACTCGGTCAAAAATTTGAAAATGAACTCATGGTACTGGAACAATTGTTAGGAAACTAAATATCAAGTAATATAGATACATCTTTAATGAGTGGGTATGACTGTGTGTGAAATGTGTATAGGGAGAGTATTTTTGAGAAACTTGTGACGCTTTTTTTTTGACGTTACAAGGTTGTCAACTTGCTCCGGATCCCTGGTAACAAAACATGTTGATTTAAGAAATTAAATAACACGATTTCCATTTAATCGCATGGAGTGAAACTTCACACATCAAAAATTCAATAATTTTACTTATGATAATGTGCTGATTTTGAATATTTTGGAAATAATATGATAAAGATTGACATTGTCCGCGAATTTTTCGAACACCCCTCACACGAGTTAAAAATATTGTTGATGTTCATGTATGTAAAAATGACTTTCTAAAGAAAATTATCATTATTTTCGACATTATCAAAATAACATGTATTACATGAGATGCAGAACTGAAGCTCTACGGAAAAGTTAAAGTTGACAGACCGGTCTATCAACCTAGGTTTTCGCTTCAGTTCTGCAGCTAGCATTTTCACCAGTGTGACAGTAAAAGGAGATTTCATGAAAGACTTCTTAAGACCACGCGTAATTTAATAATACGGATAGCTTCTGGACACATTTTTGCACAATAAAACCTAGCTGCTTTTCATTCTTCTGATACCCAAACCTTTTTCCTAACCATGTAATACTCATATTCATTTATTAATCATCATTTGATTCTGAATATATCTTTCCTGTGAGATGTGAGGTTTTCAATTTTTGCCGCAATTTTGCAGAATCGTCACAATTTTAGTCAAGAAGAAATAAAGCATAAATATATGTGAAATTTTTAAAAGAAACCCTGCTCATATATACATTTTACAATTTTATTTCTCAAAACCCATCTAACAATATTCACTTTATTGTCGTATCCCCAGGTCCTTCACAATATAGGTTCTATAGACTTCCGTGATATCGTTTGTGATCGAGACAGACTGATGGAATACATGATGTTCCGACTAGAGGTCAATGTGACGTCAGTGTCCACCACGCTTTGTTCCATCCCCGAAAACAGGATCCCAGAGATCACTAACGTGGTGCAGAACCAGATAGATGTGGCGGCCATTATACGAGTGGTGAGTACGATTATACAAAGATCGGAATCGGAAGTACATAGTATGCAGTGTATGGAATGAATACTAGTATATCCTTATAAGGAATAGTTTTCTTATCCTAGTTTTTTCAGCTTACATGATAACCCAGCCACTGGGATTATTTCATCTTACAAAAAAGGAAAATGATACGTAAAATAGAAAAAATAATTTTATATCTTATCGCTGGAACTTTTTGATATGACTAATCTCAACATCATTTAACACTATGATATGACTAATATAAACATCACTTTACACTATATGACTAATCTCAACATCATTTTACACTATGATATGACTAGTCTCAACATCATTTTACACTATGATATGACTAATATCAACATCACTTTACACTATGATATGACTAATCTCAACATCATTTTACACTATGATATGACTATTATCAACATCACTTTATACTATGATATGACTAATCTCAACATCATTTTACACTATGATATGACTATTATCAACATCATTTTACACTACGATATGACTAATATCAACATCATTTTACACTATGATATGACATATATGACTAATATCAATATCATTTTACACATGCTTTAGTCTAAGACACTGACCACTCTGACGATGGATTACACGTTGACGGACGCGCTAGAAGACATCGCCACAATGACGGACCTCCTGTATGGAACCCCCAACTTCATGAGCATCATCCGAGACCTTCCTAACCTCAAAGATCTACCCAGTATAATGCACAAAATTCCAGGGCTGGTGGACTCCATCATCAAACTGGGTGTCACCGATCTTTCCTGGTAAACATTGTTTTGCTCTAAATCATTTCGCTAAAAAACTTCTTAAAACATTTTTTAGAAAAATTAATGTAGGATTTGTTCTGATGAGCAAATAAAGAAAATACTACTAGTAGTATATAATAAGAGTTGATGAAAAATAATAACTTCTATACCATATGATTGTAAAGTCTATAGTATTAATTTTCTTCAATATTGACATATTTGAAGGATGACGGATCTAGTCAAGTTTCTGGATCCAATCATCGATCGTTTAGACCCTGATAACGTGGGATGGAACGTCACTAAGGAACTAGTCGGTGTAGTCTTAGACGTCTCAAGTATCGCAAACGGAAGTACGTAATTCCATGGATGTGATTGTTTTTCCTCTTTTCATGTGTCTAAATACAGAATAAAATATACTAGTATAGTAAATAGAAAATACAAAAATTTTAGGTATTCAAAAAATGGGATTTATCGCGGGGGGGGGGGGGGGTCCTTTATACTTGGACATCATCAAATAAATGGGTTTGACTTTTCCAGAGACTGTTAACATGACGGACCTGATTGAAAAACAGAAGGAAGTGATGGAAATGTTAGAGTCGAGAAACATGAGTTTGGATTGGTTATCCACAGTACCTAACGTCAACCTTGACAACGCTGTAAACGTCATGTCGGCTCTGTTCAGTGGCAATCTTACAGGGCTTAACGAAACGTAAGCCACTTAGAATAAAGAATAAATCCATTGAAATTTATCTTTTTTTATTTTCATAATATACAGAGGAATTATTTTATACCCTGCGTGATATGTACTCACATAGACGGTTTGTTTAGAACTATCCTGCGTGGTTTGAACGAGATCCAGAATTTCACCGAGATGATTATCGGGAACAACAGTCGGTTCATCATGGACTCGATTGATGGCACCATGGATATTCTGTCCACCGTGCTGGATGCCATGCTTGGTATCTGGCTTCCTCACTTATGCTTCTTATTGATCTTTTTCGATTGAATCTCGAAAAGAAAATCTGTATGAATAACACTATGGTCTCTGGGAAATAATGGTACATAATGTATATGATTTGTACTTTTAGAACTAGAGAAGAGCTTAAATTCAACCTTTGTGTACAACCAAGATATAATGGATGCCTTTACAACATTAATTGAGAACGGACCGAACCTGACAAAATCCGTGGTTATGGAGTTCATAGAACCACATAATTTATTGGTATTGTCCTTTTTAATAGATACAACATTTTTAAAAAAAACTTTGACAACTTACAATTAAAAAATGTTTTCCTATGTTATAACAATAAAAAGTTTCTTTTTCGTTGTCAATTGTTTCTTCCTAAGACTCATGTGAAATGTTTTATGCCATTTTTTCCTTATTTTTTTTTAACCAGGCCATAGTAAACAACACCAAAGACTACCCTGCTATTTGTAAACAGATTGTGGAGAAGAGTCTGCCTTCCAAAAATAGCCACGCCCACATCTCAAAATTGGAAAACAGTCTATGTAGTCACAAAATTACCAAAAACATTGAGACTAGTATGCAGATGTGGGAGGATGTGTTTAATAAACAGGTGCGCAGTTGCAGATTTAAGTTAAACATAAGCATCAAACAGTAACACATTACATCACGTTACATCTTCCATCTTCTGTACCTGAAGTTTGCGTATGCCATACATTTCCACGAAAAAGGCAGTTCTGCAAGTTATTGCCAAATTCCTTGAGAATTAACTGTCTTCTTCTATGATTTTTTGTCCTTGCTAATATCAATATTTTTATTTCCATTTTAGATCCAGCCTATGATAGACAATGTTGTAAACGGTACTGTCAGACGTGTGGAAATGGCCACGATCTACCAAAAGGCCAAAGCCCTTGTCTCAGGGGTGGATGAGCTGTACGGGAGGGGGAGCGTGTGGGAATCTATATTCTTGAGGATGAGTCGTCCCTCCATCGATCCTAGGACTGATGAATGGCAGGCATTCTTCAGAGACACACAAACATATCTCATCCAGGGAAGGTACAACCGTTTTCTCTCTCTCTCTCTCTCTCTCTCTCTCTCTCTCTCTCTCTCGTATCCTCAATGACACATTAACCAGACTGGTTCAATGCAAAGTATGTGATTTACATGCGATTTAGTCAAATATTTGGCATTAATGCTTATTCTTCCTGATTGCAGTTGGCCAGTGGTAGTTGTCATGACTGGGCAGTACCTAGAGAATTCACCGATGTGGAACACTATTGGTCCAATAGTAAAATCCATCAGTGTAGTCATGCAAAACCAGATGGAGCAAAATAGAAAAATCGAAGGTATAATATGTATAAAGTATGGATATAAATGATATTATTCTATATTCTGTTGGTTTTGATTTTTTTAACACCCCTCGGTAAAATTTATACTTTTTCATCATCCATTTCAGAACTAACTCGAGAAAACTCAACTATGATGACCCTCATGAAATTTGTGGTTAACTATTCTCCTGAAATCGCAACAGCTACCATGAAAATGATGCAGAATGCTACTATGGTATCTAAATAAATTATATCTGCTTGATTGAGACACTGTCATATTTGTTTTCACTAAAATTATCTTTATCACAAAAACAGTTATTTACAAATATTGTCTTTTATTTTTGTAGATCCAGACTTTAGCCACACAGGGTTTTACATTGGAATCTTTTTGTGACAACCACATGCTGAAAGAAATGGGAATGCCTAGTTATGTACCAGTGGATACTGTAGAAAACAAGATATGTACCACTAACTGGACGGCCATGATGACAGAGGTGGTGTCTATTGTTGACACAAGCTCAATGAGTGCAGAGGTATGTGTTATGGGTTTTTACTTTGAGAGAAATTTATCAGAATTTGCACTATTTTTATTTGGATGATTTTGGTGGCAATAATATTTTTTTATGTTAACAAATTATACTGTATACAATGGGGTTATGAATCATTTCAGTTGTCAAAAAATTGAATGCTACCAATTTTACGTAATTTCTGCCACATTTACTCAATTGCAATTCAGGAGAAGTAATATTGGAAGGGGGCACTTTTTTCGAGAATAATCTTTAAATTTAGCGCCCCCCCCCCTCCCTTTTTAATTTGTCGAAAAGAGGGGAACAACCCCCACCCACAAAGAAAAAGGACATCAAGTTTGGGCTTTTTCTGCTTGTCAACGTTTTTTCAGGCACTTCTTTGGATTTTCAATTATTTCTGACACCCCCCCCCCCCTGCCCAACCTTCCTTGAAAAACGCCAGTCCTTGGACATGTTGGGGTTGCACAATTTTTCAATTTTCCCAAATTTAAAAAAAACACAGGCTTAATTTATCAATTTTGATAAAATTTGATAATTTAAATTTATCATTTTTTCCCTAATTTTAAAAAAAAGCAGAGGTTTAAAGAATGATCGCCAAATGATTCCTCGTGATTGACACGTCGTTCAATATCAGGCGAAATAGAGTTTCTCAACCGGTATCTTATATTCGGTGTTTTCTCTCGAAACTGCATGGGAGAGAAATGGGAAGACAAAATTATACGTAAATAGATTTAGATTTCCACATTACAAAGGGATTTTTAGTTCCCTTATATTTATTTTCATAAAAATTTGTCGACAAACCAAACCCATAGTTTTATTTGGATCGGGTTTGAAATTCCGATTTTGCGGGTAGCCTAATGCAAAATCATGTTGACTTACTAGCAGAAGTTTTGAGAGAAGGGCATTAGTTAGCTCCTGATGATGACGCGGATGCCTTCGAAATTTAATTTTTGTCAAATTTTGTTATCTGTAAATGAAAGTTTAAGTTGGAAAGGCGTTGGATGGATTGATTGATGAAAAGGTATGGGATGCTATCGAAAATATCTCTGATGAATAGAACAGTGTAGAGATTTAAAATCAAGTGTTCATAGACCTTTTTGTTTTTCTAATATCGTACATGTGTTTTGAGAGTAATTTTCTCAATGCTGGGAGCGAGATCTGAACAATGTTCGTTTAACAAACAAAAGAATTGTGCAATGTTAAGCAAAGCTTCAAGTTGACACGTTTCGGTGAAACGTATGACAATAACACTAAACAGACAAAGATTAATGGATATTTGGCGAATACAGTTCTATATGTAAAAATTATCAGTTTGTTTTAGGCCTATTTATGCTGAAAACAGTCATAAAGAGCTAGGTTCACATTATGCATAAAATGGCCCTGTAGACCAGTCTAGACGAACTCCAAAAACAGCGTTTCCAGAAGTAAGAAATTGAGACTGAAAAAGTCTTCGAAAAAAGAGTCCACGCATGCGCACACACACAAAAAATGGCGATTTTTCGGCAAAAATGATGGGTCTACAAAAATTGTCCGTGCAAAGTTTTGGAAAGTATGGCAATTATACCAGTACTCAGAAATGCTAAATAAAAGACTTAGGAAGAGATCGTATTTGTCAGATTTTTGATTTTATTTGCAAAAAAGGAGATATTTACTTTCAAAGTTAACGTTTCAAGTCAGATCAATTATAGAGAAAATGATACGTTTTGAGAAGTAAATATGCATAAAAAAGGGATATATCTGCAAAATGGGACAATATATATTGTAACTGTTAAAAACTTGACTGAATTTTACACATAAATTAGCATTCCGGTTTTTTATTTGTGTACGACATCTGAATTGGACGCGTAAGTTTTTACCATCGTTATTTACCGATTTTTTTATCATATACGAACAGATATTATTATGAACACATTTTTAAAACTATTATCTATCAATATAAAGGCTTTAAAACCCACTCTTCTAGATATTAAGGGCACAACATATCTTCTAAAAATGAACCTGTTAATACTCCTACTCCGTGGTGAAAAATGCCCATTTTCTGATTTAAATAAATACAAGTTGGGTGTCTTCAAAAACAAATAAAAGCACCTTTAGTGTAGGAACGACATAAAATTTAAATCAAGGAGACAATAAATATTTCTTACCGGCAGTATTGAATTTGATGTCGTATATCCAATTCACTCATATGCAAGAGTTTGAAGCGATAAATAAGTCAATATTCACAAAATAATTTAATAAATGCAATTATCCATTCAACAAAAAATAAAATGAAGTAATATTGCACTAGATACAGCCATTATGCAGCCGAATATTTGGAGAAAGCGAACGATAATCCATCGTTTGTTTACATCGGACGCCATTTTGGCGCAATGCATGATGAAGCCAAAGACTTCGTTTTCGGAGTTCACGCTGTTTTTGGAGTTCGTCTAGACTGTAGACATGGTAGATATACCAATTTATTGACTAATACCCCATGTACCATTTTCAACATTAATATAAAGTAGAGACTTAGTGCTTACAGTTTATACAACAGAATTTCCTTTGAAGAGCCCAGGCATTGAAAAACAGGTTGTGTGAAATTGCAATGTTATTGAATTTCGCAGAAAACAGGTGTTTTTGAAAACCTTCAGCAAAGAATTAAAATATGAGCACACCCCTCGATCCAAAAATTAAAATATGTTTTATAATCTTCATTAACAGTTCTTTTACAATATATTTACACATTTTGGATCGGAGGTTGTGCTGTATATGAAATATTGAAAAATGGCATCATAATTTGGCTATTTTTGAAGAAATATTCAGGATATGTGAATGATGACGCAATTCATGACGTCATAATACATTGACTAGAAAGAATATTACGTCATTTTCAGTAGATATTCATTCACCAAGTGCTCAAGTATTATTTATTGCCTTGTTGACAAAAACTATACAGTTTCGAATTTTCAGAAATTCACGGGCCAAAAAAGGCCCTAAGTGGCTCTTGCTCTTTACAGGGCAAAAAAAGCTATGAATATTGAAAATCCACTTTAGAACAGGTGCGGGTTAAAAAATATATCAGATAATTAAAAGTTATAACTTTCATAGATATATGTATTAAAGGTAAATGTGTCAAAATACGGTCTACTAATTGCTAATTCTAATAAGCTTACTGGGGCTTTGCTCCCAGGCTTACATTAGACATTGTCCTTCACCAACTTGGGACCTCGAAGGTGCCCAGACCCCTTGCATCTAAACCTGGCCTGGTTTGTCACATTTTTCTCCTCTCCTGTTACATTTGGTGCTGTGCCATGCTCTGAAATTGACAGGTAAAAGACCTGCCAAGGAAGAGCCTGGGTTTGTGTCTTCTGGGGCAGAGAGCTTTAAGGAGGGAGGAATGTGGCAGTCAGATGGATTTGATCACCGGTGGCCAGATAGCTCAGTTAGTAGAGCACCTGATTAAATATTCAGGGGGTCAGGGTTCGAATTCTGGTCTGGTCTGTCTCATTTTTCTCTTCTGCTGTTACATAATATTTATGGCTAGAATAAAAAATCTTTATCTTTTGTACAGCTGTATATTTATATCCCAATTAGGATATTACATACATGTATAAATGAGTTATTATATCCCAACCTGATGAATATGGTTATTTCAAGTCAAGCAAATTTTATTTATACAGTTTAAGAAATAAATATGAGCTAAGATAGCTCTTTAACCAGCTTTACTCATGTGTTTACCTAAATTACTGGATCACAATGTAAAATTATTTTAAAGATTCCATGGAGTACTATGCTGAACAAAAAAAGATGCCATAAATTGAATGATAATTAAAATGCTATCATTTTTCAAAAAATCCTGACCAAGTGTTACCTTTGAATTTTGTTTGATTTATGATTTCTTTTAAATGTACATTTTTTTAATGTTGATATGCTAATTTGATGTAAGAAGCAGATTTATTTGAATTGATTTTTACAAAAATCTCAAACATATTTTTACTAAATTCAGATTACAAATTATGTGACCAACAAGAACGCCAGCACAGATGTTGATTGGGCCCAGATGGTATACAATATACAGAGTATGGTGTCAATGGAGCAGAACCTCGTGTCATACATGATTGAATCCATGTTGATGTCCTTTAATTTCAGTAAAATAAGTGAAACTATGGAGGTGGTGATGAACCAAATAACGGAGCCAATGATGATATCCAACATGGCATCTAACATGAGTGTTCAGAATCTTATGAGGTATAGCCAGCTTGTAGACTTTAATAGCTATAAATATGAAAATTTTATACATCAGAGGAGTGAGAGTATTCTATGGTGTATTTACTTGATGGTTTATATTCAACATAAATTTTGATAATTTTTTTTTTAAAAATAGCTTGCAAGTATATTCCATTTGAATATTGTCTTAAGAAAAATGATTTTGCAGTCTGAGTGCTGGTTTTGTGCCAACTCTGCAACAACTAGATGTACAGCTAGAAAATGTAACAGAGTGGAAAATGGTGAAGTACTATGTTAATGTGTGGAACAGTATCTCCAAAATGGCTCTGGAATTCCTTCAAGGTCAGGCAAGATTTGCAAATGTTTGCAAAAATTGATCATTAAAATTTTTTTTTATCATTTTTGAAACAAAAAAGAAGTACATGTACAGTGTATTAAATAAAATTACAATAATTGTTCATTTTAATTCTGAAGCTCTGCTTTTTGAACAGATTCCATGTCAGATTTGGATAAATATTTGATGGATTTATCTCCAACTTTTGCGGACTTTTTGAACACTGTAAACAGCTCCACTCCATCACTGTTTAAAGCATTGGAAAGGGTCACACTTCACCCTGGCGTGGTGAGTGAGCAGAAAAAAAACTGATTTAGACTATTTCTACATTCCTACAAATACTGTAAAAGTGGAAACTTTGATGATGTGGAAACCTTGACTAATTTATAACAATTGTCAAAATTTTCACTCATCAACTTTCCAAATCCTTTTAAAGCTAGAGCACTGTAAAATATTATTACTGGTGCATTGTCAAGGTTTTCACTCGCTATATATTTCTAATATACTAAAATCATCAAACTTTCAATCCTTCAAATTGACCACTTTTACAGTATTACAACACCAATAATTTTATATACCGTAAATCTGGAAATTTTTACGGCGATTTATTTTTGCAAATCTGGGTCAAAAAGCTGTTGATTAATTTTTACGTTTCAAAATTTTGCAAATTGTCATTGGCGCTGAAATTAAAAAGCTCTTAGAATTTTCATAACAGTTTATAAGTTACGCATGTACAAACAATATTAAATGAAGCAAAAGTTCCATGATCAGATAAAAATATTAAAAGAGATAAAACATCTTGACTGTTTAAAATATTGAATGTAGTGAAGGAGGATTATCACGGGTAATTAGCTTGTAGTGTAAACGGGTTTCTTAAAATGACCACTGCTTAAGAACACCTGATCACCGGGTTAAAAATAGACACCAGCTGTCAGCCAAATTTTTGTTAAAATTTTTTTGTTGTTGATTTATTTTTAAGAAAAATATTTTTGAGAATGCAATGCACTCGCAAATTTGCTAAAAATTTATCTACAGTAAAAAATTTCAGATTTACGGTAAAAGATAATGCTGTGAAACTGTTAAATAAATATGTTGTTGAGATTTTTCTCTACCTTGGTTTTGACTCTGTCACACAAGTTTTGATTTATGCTTGATTATTTGCATGGTTATAACTTTCATACAACACCAGTGCTTCCACTTAACATTTAATTTCTTCTTGATTGGTCCAATTTTTTTTTCATACAGCTGTTACAGAAGTTGCTGACTACAAACCTGGCTGAGGTATGTCATGGAGTGAGGGTCTCTGATCTCCTCGACAGCCCCTCCCTGGCACCATATGAGGATCACCTGTGTCAGGTAGACTGGACCCAGGTGTACAGGGAGGTTCTAGACAACACTGGTCTGTCAGCAATCTTTAATGACACAGTAAGTTCTGTTCACATCATATGTGTGGCACTGTTAAAGCATTTTCTGAGAAAATTAAGTTCTCTTAATGCATGGAATTGGCTCAGACTCTGTTTATGTTATTGGAGAAAGTGTTGTTGTAAATGTGCTAGACATTTTGTAAACTGTTTCGAAATGTCCTTTCTTCAGAAAATAATATGATATGCACATACAGTAAGTATTTGAACTATTATATAATTTTTTTTTCCTTGAATTAAAAATCTAGTTTATGTTAACAGATGGAAACTGCAATTCATGAAAAAATATATGTCAACTGGAATGAGACATTCCATCAAACTGAGCAGCTGTTTGAAGAAGTCTGGAGAATTCTCTCTCATCCTTCTAACTTAACTTCCACTCTAGACAAATTCTACAATATACAGCTGGGGAAAACCAACATGACATGGGAAAGTCTACTGTCTTTGTATAATACAACACAAAACATGAATTTGACTAAGTAAGTGTAGAAGAGTAGGACTGAAATATTTTATGGATTGACTCAACTTTAATTTACTGTAAACCAACTACATGTATTATTGGGTATGATCAACTTCAGCATCTTTAATTGTCACTGGAAAACCAGGCTAGTGACTACACCAATACTGGTGCTTGAGCTTTGTTATTTTATAAAACTTGACACAGTTAGTTACTGGTTAAGAATGAGCTTGAGTTGCTCAATTCTCACTATATACATTTCTGGCATGTGTATATAAGTTGGTTTACAATACATGTATTAAAAAGTTGTGAATTTTTCTATACACTGTACAACAGAATTGAGACATTTGATGAAATTTTAGGCTTTCCATGAACTGCTCTCTACAATACAGAGAATTTTTTTAAGTCTTATTTTCAGATCTTTTTGTTAATAATTTGTTGTAGGCTTGCAGAATTGGCAAACCAAATTCCAGCAGTTTTAGAAATGTTAAACAAGCTCACTGGGAATTCCTCCATGATTTCATCCTTATTGGACATGCAGCCACAGTTTCTCTACCAGACATACTCCATTCAGCAGTTTATTATCAACCAACTCCAGTATTTTAATGGTATATTTGTCTTATAATATGTTAAGAAGTTACATATATGTAACACATGCATCTTTAATTTTAATTCTGTTTCTATTTAGACACAACACACGTAACTCTGTCTGTATATCTGAACTCCTCTGAGCTGGAGCGACTCTTTAACCAGCTCTCGGATTCTCCAGCAATGAGTGGGGTCCTGTATAGGATTATTGTCAATGTTGTCTTTGATCCCTCAAAGGTAAGTTTGTGTTCATGCAAGTTTGTGTTCATGCATAAAACTTGAATTAACTGTTGTATGAATACTATACAGTCAAACTTTGCTAACTGGAACTTGATATAGCGAAGAAAACAACAGACAGATGTCGAAAAGTTCTCGATATTGAGGTATAAATACAGAAAAAAAGTGGTTGGGACTTCTACATCACTTCAACATATCAGTTGTATTCAAGATATCAATGTTAGAGATATGGAAGTAAAAAAAAAAAACATAGTTTTTATTGATTTGAAATTTTATTTATTTTAAAGATGACAAACCTGACTAGTTCAGTGGACAAGTTCTGTACGGAGCCCGGATTCCTGACTCCTTTTGTGTTACCCAGTGATTTCCAGTCTGCAGAAAAGTTGCGGAATTACATGTGTGACACCGTTAACATGAATGTAACAGCTTTATTACATGAGTTGTCACAAACACATGGCCTTCCTCAATTAATGGAATCATTAGAGGTATATTAGAAATTGTCAAAATTCCTTTGAAAATATGAAATTCCATGTAAATTGCATGCAGGGGGTGGGTTTTTTTATTTTTTTTAGAATATTTGATCGTAGAGTTTGAAATCATCCAAGCCAGTTGTTTTTACTCTAATCATAAGTTTTTTTTGAGCTACGTTTATATTTTAAGATAAATTTTTAAATAAATTAAAATTATTTATATATAAATACTTCTCATTACAGAAGACTGATAACTTTCCCACTATCAACATGAGTTTGATCATTGAACAATCGGAGAAACTGTCCAAGTTGATTACAGACATAATAATTCACCCTCCAACCATCAGCCTCAACGAGAAAGATGCCTGGTTAAATGGATCTCTCTACACAAAAGAGTTCACAGACTTCTTACAGAGACTCACAGACAAAACGACTAGCACAGATATCATTCAGAATGGACAGTATGTACTACATCTTTAATGGATCATATTATCTGAACAAACAGATTCTTAGAAATCTTGCTCCACAAGGGCAGGTAGTCAAGTAAAGTCAGATACATGTATATCTGAGGGACATTAAAAAAAACTCAGACTTTTGTCATAACCTTTTTGTTTAATGTCATATTATGACCAAATTCAGTAGAAATATTTCAATAAATCTGAATAATTTGAAATAAAAAATTCAAATGTATCGTGATATATTTCAAAATTATTTAAAAGATAAAACTGCAAAAATGGAGTCAGGGAACAAGTCAAAATTAAGTAATGTAATCACAATACTCTATAATTTGTCTTAAGTCATATCTCTTTAAAATGGTGTGTAAACAAAATCAAAATTAAATATTCAAATTATATACATTACTAACATCGAAATACTAACATTAGTAACATGGTAACTGATTATATACTTTGTAGATGAATTAATCTGATTGTTAATTTGATGCTGTTTTACAGATTGGCAGAACTATTCCCAGCTATATTAGAGATGATAACTAAGATGACTGGAAACTCCTCTGAATTTTCATCTTTTATCTCCATGCAGTCACAATTCATCTACCAGACGTATTCCATTAATCAGTTCATCATTAAACAGTTGCAGTTTTTTAATGGTACTGTACCTAATTAAGATAATTCAGTATCTCAATGGTTTTATTTGCACATCTAAATGTCTCATATTGCAGTATTTGAATAATGTGATACTTTCAGCCAAGTACTTGTACATATTCATTTGTTCAATTCAGTGATTTCGTTTTCAGATTCCACACACATCACACTAACCACCTATTTAAGTTCCCCGGAACTGACCCGATTGTTGAACCAGATCTCAGACTCGCCAGAAATGAGTGGAGTGTTGTTCAGGACACTGGTCAACATCATGTATGACGCACAGAAGGTGAGAAAATGATGTGTTGGACTGAAGGTCTGACCTTCTTCAGAGTTTGAATCTTTTTTTTTAATGTGCTCTTGTGGAAACATAGAGTCTCTTTCTTTGTTATTTTAGAAAAAGAGTTAAGGATAATTGTAATCTCGTATATTTTGATCAGTGTATGCAAGAAGGATTGGACTCACTACCAATAAAATTAGAATCTAACATTTAATATAATCAGAAATAGTAACCTGTGTGAAAACTGCTATAATGATATATATACTGTGTAGTGTACAATACTGTAGGCCATACGACACTTTTACAGAATTTATTGACATCATGCGATACCGAAATACCTTTTGTATTTTTGCAGACACAATACCTTACAAACAATGCAGAAAAGTTCTGTACAGAAGCTGGTGTATTAAATCCAGTGGTGGATCCAAGCGACATCCAAAAAGCAGAGAAACTGCGTAATTATGTGTGTGATACCCTGAACATGAATGTCACAGCCCTCTGGCATCAGCTGTCAGAAGGCCATGGAATACCACAGCTTATAGAAGCATTACAGGTAGATATAGTCTATTTAGTGTAACAGAATTCATAGCTGAATTGTTTTCATACATTTTGTAGTCAAGAGGCAAACAGCCAATCCCCAACTAGAGCATTACCAGTAAATATTATCAAGATTGGTAAATCACTAGCTAAATTGTGTCAGTACCACGAAACTATTATATGAGTCATAAATATGATTGTATTTTTAGTTGGTTATGATACAACAAAACTAAATGATTTATTATTGTTTAATTGTAGAAGACTGATGGTTTCCCGTCTATCAATACAAGTGTAATCACTGAACAGTCAATGAAGATGTCCAAGTTGATTACAGATCTAATAACTCACCCTCCCACCATCAGCCTGACTGATAACGATGCCTGGTTAAATGGATCTCTCTACACAAAAGAGTTTACTGATTTCTTACAGAAAATCACAGACAAAACAACCAGTACAGACATCATCCAGTATGTCTAAAGCATTGATTCTGAAATTTTATTGTCCATTTTGCTTTTCACAGTTTTCAGTAAATCTTTTTACTGTGGAATTTCAGTTTTTAGATCTAAGAAAACCATTACTTTTGACAAAACCTTTTTTTCTTTCCTTATCAAAGCTCAATAAATAATGAAAGAGTGTGAAAAATTTGAATTGAAATTTAATATATGTTTATTAAAAATATACACACCATAGATTCACTTTTATAAACTGTTAAATGAACTGAATTGTCTACTTTGTAGAAGTTTGATGACAGCTTCCTACCAGAAGCCAATAATTGACTCCATTACTGCACCCCTGGCAAATGTGACAGAGTTCCAGACTATTGTACAGGTCACTGACTGGTTCCTGGTAGAACTCAAAGACAAGATTCTGGCTGGAAGCTCTGGTGAGTCCACAAAGTAAATCTGTATAAGATAGAACCAGGAAGAATCACTTGCATGCATCAGAGCACATATTTAATATTTAGACCATAAAAATGCAGTTATTTCAGGAAAGAAGGGGAAAAAATTTATATTTCCTTGGTAACAATATTTATCATTGTGATTTCAAGATTTAAAAGAACCCATAACTTTATTTAATGATCTAAAGTTGTTAATTACTCATGGAAATTTCTGTATGTTGCAGATGCTATGAAGGATATCATTGCTGAGTTCAAAGGTTATCCACAAATGGAGCGTCTATTGAATCTTCTTGACCAGCTGCCAAGCTTCTACCAAACCTTGCTCTACAACATTGTCCATCATATGGAGAAGGTATGTAGGAGTCTTCATGAATTTCAAAAACATTTGAGTTTTGAAAGTGTAGTTGAACTTTGGTATCTCGAACATTGATATCTTGATTGACATGGTTATGTCAAATGAATTTGAAATCCCAGCCCCTTATTCTTTAAGTATTTTACCTGGATATTTGAAATCCTTGGATATCTCGCAGTTTTTTCTTGGTCCCATAGAGTTGACAAGGTTATGAGGTAACGAGATAACAAAGTTTGACTGTAATAGGAAAGAATGTTCTTTCTCTCTGTTTCAGGTTTCTAAATTGTTTATTGCAGTGTCTAACGGTTGGCATGGGTTTTGTATTGAGACTCTCTTTACATGTACTTTTCCTTGTTTTAGGTGACTCGATTATTTACTGCAGTGTCTAAGGGCTGGGATGGATTCTATAATGAGACAGATTATTTCTTTAGATGTACTTTTCCATGTTTCAGGTGCCTGAATTGTTTACTGCAGTGTCTAAGGGCTGGGATGAATTCTGTAACAAAACAAATACACTGATTTATGATGATCCATCACAGACTTTTAGTGCTAAAGCATTCCTTGGAGAATTGTGTCTGTTGGACTTTGATGAAATGATGACTGAAGTTTCAAGGTTTCAGGTATATATCATACACATGTATGATTATTTACTGATCTTAAATATGAGTGACATTCTGTTTTATTATTCAAGATTCATAGTAAGTGCTCCTAAGAACACAACTTACATATACATAAACTAGACTTAATGAAAACTAAGTAATATTGATCTTTTCTATAATGCCACTTTGTTTATCAGGTGTCCAACAAATCAGCTGCTTCATCTTTGAATGTTAGCGCTGGATTAGAAGACATTATCCAAAAGGTAGAAGACATTGTCAAACTTATGAACACCTCAGCCATTGATAATCTGCCCAAGTTCATGCAGCTGGAAGTCTGGAACAGTGCCTCCTCCATGATGGCGAAATCACTGACAGATCCTCAGATGATGTCCACGTAAGTATTGTAGTAGAGTATTGTAGAGTAGCTAGAGTAAGTATTGTAGTAGAGTATTGTAGAGTAGCTAAATTAGGTATTGTAGAGTAGCTAGAGTAAGTATTGTAGTAGAGTATTGTAGAGTAGCTAGAGTAAGTATTGTAGTAGAGTATTGTAGAGTAGCTAAATTAAGTATTGTAGAGTAGCTAGAGTAAGTATTGTAGTAGAGTATTGTAGAGTAGCTAGAGTAAGTATTGTAGTAGAGTATTGTAGAGTAGCTAGGGTATTTTAGTAGCCTGCTTAGAGTCAGATTTCCTTTGGTTGATTTACAAGGTTGCTGTTAGATCTAACAAATTTTCACGTTTTCTGTCTGACAGTTGGATAAGTGGAGGAGTGAGTAGTCTGACAAGTGTGCTGACCATGATCGATGGAGGTAAACAATTGCTGCAGGTCTTCGATGCCTCGTTCACACTCACAAAAGCTCTTTGGACAAGATTCAGCAATCAGAAAAATGGTAAATCTTGCTTTCTATACTCTTTTTTTTGTTTCAAAAGTGATAATGTCTGTAGCACTTCCCAGTTCTTTTTACCTGATTTACATGAAATAATACAATGAACCTTGAAACATACTCACTTTGTGATTTTACATTACAGAGTCTGTGCTAGACCTGATGGTTCTGCTGAATGGAGCAAACAATACACAGAAATTGTGGAAATTAATACAACAACCAGGTTCTATTGAGGTTCTCATCCACTCAGCCAATACACCACAGGTACTGTAAAAACATTACAATAAAAGCTGGAAAAAATATATGTCATAGATGAAAGGAAATCTAAGGTAGAAGTTAGAATTACATTATTTAAATAAAATGTAATAAGATGTTTTTTGTAAGGGTACTTTTTTGACAGAATTCTGATCCAGAATGTAGAATTAGAGAAGTAAGATTAACTGTGTTTTCTTTGTAGTTTAACCAGCTTGTTCAGAAGAACATGACTGAGGCTCTGCTGGACCTATGTGATCCATCTAGAGGAATGTTTACTCAGATCTTCACTGTGCCGGCTGGAGTTATGGCCAATAGGACTGACCTACAGAGAAGACTGTGTACAGTCAATCTCACACAGCTGGCCACAGAGTGGGAGGATATCATAGATCTACACACTGTTAAACTCATGGTAAGATAAAAAAACAAGTAACCTAGTTAAATGTTTAGTTTATTTAGTTACAAAGGCATAGCAATCATTTCCTTAAACACAAGGTGGTGAAAATGTCCTATATTTTTTATGTAAAATAATCAAGGTACCGGTAATATGTGAAATCATTTTCAACTTAAATGATTATTACAAGTGCACAGTACCATTCTCCATTGTGTAATTAGGACTTCTTGGCAAAAATCTGTATCATCATTATTGTAGGTATGTTGTGTTATGACTAACTAATTTTTTTTATGCAGGTGGATCCAAGTCACCAACCCTCCCTGAACTGGACAGAGGTCACCTTATTCTTTGATGAGATGACTAAGACTATATCAGAGTGGCTGGTACATCCACCTCTAGTGACTGGTTATCCCAGCAGATGGTCAAATGAATCCTATTGGCTCAACTTGTTGATGCAACAGCCAGCTTCCTCTGGATCATTGTCCAACATTACCACTCAGTAGGTCACCACATACTTTAGCAGAAAACCTATATACATTTATATGCATGAAATTATGGTTAAATATTTTATGGGGATTTCCATTTTAAATAACTGAGTATAAATAGAATATTTTTGCACTTTTTATTTCTACTCTGAAGGTTGAAAAGCATTCTGGATGCCATGTCACCATTCTTGGACCAGGAGCCAATCAAAACATATGGTTTGTTTCTGGAAAAATTGCTCAATTTAACCAATCATGAATTAGATATGATGGCAGGTAGGAACTTCACAAACTTACAGGACCTGGTGCATTATGTCCCTGCCCTTGAGAAGTTAATGTTAGCATTGAATCTGAGTGAGGAAACAGCAGAACAGTTAATGATGGCTCCTATTAAAAACCCGTCAGAGCTTGTTAAGATACTGACTAGTGACCAACCTCTAAACATGCTTTGCTCTGCAGATTTCTGGCAAAAACTTGTCTCCTGGTCCAATAGTTCCAGTCCTGTGTCGTCAGTGCTATGTCATCTGAACGAATCTGACGTAATTAAGGTCATCATTGACTCACTCAAGGTAACAGACCTTGTCAAAATTCTGGAAAATGAGACATCAACAGAGAAACCAAATTGGATGAATATCATTGATGAAGTCATGCATATGGTGAAATCTGTCGAAATATTAATCAGCAATTCCTCCTTCCATCTAAATATAGAAAGTGCTTTTGACAATGTAATGAAAGCTTACACAACACAGAACAGTGTTGATGATTTCACCGCCCTGTTTAAAGTATACAGCGAGCTGGCTCTGATGTTCAACAACACAGAGATTTGGCAGAAGGTGAATGAGTTCTTACAGACAGGGGAGATATTGATGACCTCGGCAGTCAGGTTCATGGACCGACTGGTCACTCTGGACTCCAGTGATCTCACAGGAATGATCCTAGGCTTGATGAAGCCATATAAGGTACAGTGGCTTTATTCTTTCTGGATATACCCAGGAGTGTAAATGTGCTTTTTGTACTTCACTGCCTTCTTTTGTTTTATCCAAGTTAAATAATCTGTACATACACTTTACTTCTGATACATATACTGCAAATAGTTGTAAATGTTCTGAACTGGCCAAAATTTTATTTTAATGAAAAATAAGTAAGGAGACAGTACCCAGTCTCATTTGTAACGGATGTTTTGGGATGACTAATTAGTGAATTTGAATATTTCTATCATCATGCATTTAGAAAGACATTCATTCGTTGTGAAAATCTGAATGACATTTCTGAAATCAGAATTTCTTACAGCTTTCAGACCTGTTTACAAAGGAAATGGATTTGTGGGGTGTGTACAACTTAACATGTAATGCCACAGCCTGGAGAGAATTGTTTCATTTTGCTCCAACCACCAATGTGACAGCTTTGGCCAATTTAGCATGCTTTATGAATAAAAAAGAGGCTTCCCAATTTATTACAACTCTTATGATGGTAAATACTATAATTTTAGACAAAAAATAATCCTGCTATTTAACAATTTTGATTCATGATTATCAGACGAAATAGTTTGGATGATATGTTGAAATTTTTTTTTTTGTTTTACAGAGAAATCAAAGCCTTCCTGCAGTTGATATTCAACAATTCTTGAAGACAGTAGAGAAGTTTAACGATAAGTTTGCGATGTTGCTGAATGGTTCCAGTCACATGGTTGACATCAACATGACATCATTTCTACAACGGCTGCAACAGGAAGTGGCAGTACTCTCCAGTACAACGTCCCCACTTATGATGGAGAGGTAATACAATCATTGACAAATTTATAGTAATGCAATACAGGTAAACTTTGTTATCTCGACATCGACGGGACCATCGGAAAATGTCGAGATATCCGAGGTGTCGAGATAGAGTTGAGACTTGACGTCCAAGATTTCATTGCATAGCAAAACAGACAAGCTTATTATATGTACATGACTTTAATATAGACTGTAGCTCAACATATTTCAGAATTCCCTCTATTATTAAAAATCTAGGAAGTTATTTTAAAAATTTTGTTTATAAAACGTGTTCTTTATCGAAATCTTTCTCAATTCACAAAGTTTCAGCACAAAGTTACAGCATTGAGCTGCATTCGCGTGTTACTTGCCTTTTCATCAGAACAGGATACGAAATGCGCTCTATAAACTTCGAACCGTATAAAGTCGACATCCGATATACGGTAAAAAAAAATTGAATGCGGATTATTTTTTTCTTATTTCATTCTGGAAGAATGTACATTAAAATTAATTTTTTTAAAGAGATTTGTGTATCTAAACTAACATAGTGATGTTGCACGAATTACGGCTGATTCGGTCAATCGTGTCATTAATTGGATTGTTTCCTGTTGAATACATTTTAACTACAAAATATCAAAACATTTTTTTTTAATTCCTTAGTTTGAATTTTTCAGTGTGTTTGTTATTCATGGTAATTTAGTTATCTTTTTCAAATTTAAAAGTTATGTTACGTTTCGATATAAATAACATTCTGTACATTTACGCAGAATCGTGTAGATTTAGCAATGATATTACCCAAGCTCAAATAACTTCTCAAAGACGCCGAAGGGGCTTGATATTCACCTAAAAACACAGTCTATAAAATTAATTAGGCAGCGTGCAGTCAAAACATGGGTGTGAAACTTTGAGGACGTTGAGATACCTGGAGTCGTCCGTGCGTGATGAGAGACCCTATCTGACAAACAGTTAGGTTCAGTAGAGCAGAAAATTGCCGATGTCGACATATGCCAGGTAAATTTTGCACTTGGGACTGTGAATATACGTCGAGATAACCCGGGTTGTCGACATTACCGAGGTTGACATAGCAGAGGTTTTGCAAATCATTTATATAGTAAATACTGCCGGGACCGCGGAATGATGTCGACATATCCCAGGTTGTCGACATATCCGATGTCGAGATACCGAAGTTTACCTGTATCTATTAAAGTGATTTGAATTTGGGGGTTTGTAGAAAAATGGATGTATATTCAAGAAAGTTTTCAGTATTATTTTTCTTTTGAAATTCTTGTTATATGAGCTGATTTGGAATATTTCAGCCTAGATAAATATTTTACTGCTATGAACTCGTCAGACTGGGGAGAAGTTACAGCTGTGGTGAATGGAATGTCATTGTGGCTCAAAATGTTGGCTTCTAAACTGGAAAATATTGCAAGTATGTTGTTTTAATTCAGTTTATGGTTTAGTCTTAATACATGTACCAGGTACATGTATTTTAAAGAAGTTCACATTCAAAATACATAAGATATATCCAAAAATGTTCATTAAAAAGAGAAATGTTTTATGATGGTAAATATCAGGCTTTATTATGCTTGTTCTGTTCAGTTCTGTTTCTTCATAAGGCCAAATAAAAAAATGTGTGTGGTTCCGGTTACCCGACCGTCCCTATTTTATACCCCCGACCCTAAACTTTTTTCTGACAATTTTCATATTTTTTTCTGGAATTTTCCCAGATTCCTATCAATGGCTCCGGTTTAAGTTTTAGTTTCAGCAATGACGGCCTACTTGCAAAACATAGTGCAAATGTTTAATAGTGTTAAATCCAAAGCAAGCTAGCATGTAGGTTTCCCCTACTAATATTGACTAGTATATTATCTCACCACATCTAAATGCCATTTGCAGAGCAGTGATCGGTATTATTTAGAAAAAATTTTTTAAAAAAATCATTTTGTTTAAAAAAAAAAAAAAAAAAAAAAAAAAAAAAATCCCGACCTACCTACCCTAATTTTTTTGGAAGTGTAACCGGAACCACACATTTTTAGCTCACCTCGACGAAGTCGAGATGAGCTTATGCTATACCCCCGGCGTTGGTGTCGGCGTTAGCGTCGGCGTCCTGGTTAAAGTTTTAGGAGCAAGTCCCATTCCCAAGTTACTATAAGCCCTACCTGGACCAAACTTGCATGGATGATGCATCTAGAATGGACACTGCCACACTTGCTTCGGATGCTGGATCTGACCTAGATTTTCCAGATGAGTGACCAGGTTAAAGTTTTTGGAGCAGGTCCATTCCCAAGTAACTATAAGCCCTACCTGAACCAAACTTGCATGGATGATGCATATAGGGATGGACACTACCACACTTGCTTTGGATGCTGGATCTGACCTAGATTTTTCCACATGAGTGACCAGGTTAAAGTTTTTGGAGCAGGTCCATTCCCAAGTAACTATAAGCCCTACCTGGACCAAACTTGCATGGATGATGCATCTAGGGATGGACACTACCACACTTGCTTCAGATGCTGAATTTAACCTAGATTTTCCAGATGAGTGACCAGGTTAAAGTTTTTGGAGCAGGTCCATTCCCAAGTAACTATAAGCCCTACCTGAACCAAACTTGCATGGATGATGCATCTAGGGATGGACACTACCACACTTGCTTCGGATGCTGAATCTGACCTAGATTTTCCAGATGAGTGACCAGGTTAAAGTTTTTGGAGCAGATCCTTTCCCAAGTAACTATAAGCCCTACCTGAACCAAACTTGCATGAATGATGCATCTAGGGATGAACACTACACACTTGCTTCGGATGCTGAATCTGACCTAGATTTTCCAGATGAGTGACCAGGTTAAAGTTTTTTGAGCAGGTCTATTTCCAAGTAATTATAAGTCCTTCTTAAACCAAACTTGTATAGATATTGATCTTGGGATGTACACTAACTAGAAAAAATATGATGTGAGATTTGCCTTACTTATAGATAACCTTCGTCGAGGTGAGCTTCGTAATCTTTGATTACCTATGTTTTTGTTTGGCCTAATAGTATTTTTATACAGACTTGGATACATGTATTTAATTGAATTTCTTTACACAGATCAGCCCCTGAGTCTCTCAGTGATCCTGGGTGGGGCCAGTACAGACCCTACAGTGAAGTTTATACTGAGTAATGAATTCCTGAACAGTATAGGGGATATCAAGGTTAACCCTCAGAAGGTAAAGAAGTCAGAGTCCAGGAGAGCTTGTACAGTTGTTATTTTTTTTCTCTGTGAACAATTAAATCAAAATTTTACTCCTCATAATTTTTTTTATAATAATGATAAATTTTGTCTGAACACAATAAAACATGGTATGAAATTAAACCAAAACTGTAGGAGGAGTACCATTTGAAAGAATTATTTCATGCATTTATCTATTTTTAATAACAATGACAACACAATTCATCAATACCTGACATACAGAATTACGTGTATTCATGTAGAAGTTCTTATATTCTACTTGTGTAAAAATTGGACATTAAGTTTAGTAAACATTAGACACATAAAACTAGAAAAATGTGTATCAAGTTCATGTGCTAGTAGTAGAGCTACAGTCTCATCAGAGACTTCTAATTCTATGCAATTTTATATAGGAGTGATGGGGGGTTCAGAGACTTCTAATTTATATAGGAGGGGTGGGGGTGGTGATGGGGGAGGATCACATTCAGTGTTTATGACTGAGTATTTGTATTCTTGTTACAGTTGTCCTCAGCCCTTCAGAATATGAATGACTCGAGCCATGTGTGTGCGGCAATCCTACTGTCTCTATCCACCCCTGCTAACAATGCCACCTTGCTCCACCTCCAGAATTTACTCTGCAGCCTTAACCAGTCCTCTGTACTAGAGGCAGCTATGACTGGGTTCCTGGCCAATCATCAGTTTGCTAAACAAGTAAGTCTACTGACAAATTATTTTTTGTAAGCTTAGATGTATTCCTTGTTTGTTTGTACAAGTAGAATATGAGACTGAGAGAAGTGCTGAAGATTGATGGGGCTGTGATGTTGACTTTTTTGGAGATGAATGGGGCAAAAAAGTTACAACTTTTTGTTATGGAAATTTTGTTTTTGCTTTAATTTTGCAAAATAAGATAAAGAAATAGAAACAATTATTAAAATAGAATTTTTTCAGTATCTTTATTTAGAATGTGGATATTTTTTAGTTTGAACGTTTTGGTTTTCTTATAAGATATAACACATCTTTCGTTTCAGTTCCAGGCTGTGATAGATGAATCTATGAGTGGACAGTCTGCCCTGAACATGAGCGCTTATAGTGAGGCTGCAACAGAGTTCAACATGGCCATTCAGCACCTCGTCATGAAAAATTGGACAGGGCAGAGTCTGGACAACATCTTCAATATGTCTGCACTGCTGAATTCTATCCAGCGATTAGAACAATCATTCCAAAATGAAATGAATGAAAATCTTCTGAAAATGTTAGTTTTTTAATCAGTCTTAATTGTTAGCCTGTCTTTTTCACATGTAATTTCATTGGATCAATTTTGATATGATGATTTAAATTCTACTATTGAATATGTAAATCTGATTAGATATAGGTCTAAACTTTATTTTAGAATTTTTTGTATTTTGTTGAGTTGTGTTTTCAGGGCACCAGTCTTACTGCAGTCAACACTAGGAGCTGTTCCAGACCCAGCAGTCGCTAAAACTGTCAAGACAGTCAACATGTTCCTAGAGTTTGCCAATGATAAACTGAGGTTCTTAAAAGGTAAAAACAGACAGAAATCATGGCTACATTACAACCTGTAGAGGAATTCAAAATACTGGATATACATGTAGTATTTTGCTGAACTTAAAAATTATTAGGGCCCATTATCAAGGTGCTGTATAGTAATCATTGACATGTATGTTGAGGTTTTCTCTTGTCTTTTTTATAGGATCTTTGGGAATCAGCAATGTCTTCCAGAACTCCTCTGCCTTGATAGATTACTTCAATGCTGTGCAGAAACTGACAAACAATGGAATTCAAGAAGTCCAGAAAATGAATTTTACCCAGGTACATGTTTAAGCATTACTGGTGGTGTAATTCTTATATTTGTATGTATCTACAGTGTCCAAGACATTTTGAGCTGTCAATCTGACAGAGTGAAATTTGCATGATAAATACTGGTACACAATTTTATCTGAAGTAACGGACTCTTGAAATATACTGTAAATTCCTTATTTTACGCGAGTACTTAATATCGCGAAATGGCCCAAGGGCGTCAAATCGCGGGAACAATAATTCGTGAATCGGTGATTTTTCTAGAGATTTTACATACATTAAAGCACCATAAAAATAAAAGCGAGTAATTTTATTTCGCGAGTGGTGCTTCTCGCGTAATTACGCGATAATTTATTCCTCGTGTATATTTAGGAATTTACAGTAACTGATCACAATTCTTTACATGGTATATATCTGTAAAATGTTACATTAGCTATTCTTTTGGGGAATACACTGTACATCCTGCAGTTCACAAGTTAACCTGTTTTCACTTTTGATTTCCAGCTGATAGATTCTTTGATGAATGTTGGTTCTATTGAGAACCACTGCACACATGGGACAATCGGCCCATACTTTGGATTGACACCAGATTCCCCATGGATCCCCATTCTGTGTGCTGATTATGATCAGCTTTTAAATTCTTTAGATAATCTCACAGATTCTTCGTCCATTTCAAAACAGGTAGGAATTAAAATTGATATATTTGAAAGACTTTTTAAAGAGAAAAAAAAGTGTATTTTCATTAGATACTAAGGTAAATGATAAATGTCCTTGGGATAAAGTTTAAATTACTTATTTTGAATTCTTTTACACAGATCATGTGAGATTTAAGACAAATTTTCATTCTATTGTGTTTTGTAACATATTTTTTCTTCCCTGTGAAGTTGATGGACATTTGGAATGCCAGCAGTGCTGTTGTGGTAGACTGGGGTGACCTCAGTAAAAACATGGACACCTTTAGCTCCCTACTGACAGAGCTGGTCAAGACCCCGCCCAGTTTCACACTGACCACTTTCCTAGACACCAACCACACCATGAGCATAATCTCAGAGTACATCAACAACCCTCAAAGGTAGGGAGGGGGTGTATTCCATAAAGCTAAGAATCAGAGATGTAGCTATTTCCTAATTGAAAAACAGGGATCCATATTCCTATTTTCAAGAAGTAAACACAGATATTTAAAACAAAGAAAAATCTGAAAAGGTTTTTACCTATTCTAAAAAAAATATGACATAATTTTGTAAAATATTTATTTTAGGATTGTTGAGTTTATGCTACAGACCAGTATAATGGACAAGCTTCCCCCAGTACCGGAATCTTTCAGAGGAATGTATAATGTCCTTACAGAAATGTTGGCATTTTTAAATGGTCAGTACCAAATACACATTCTGTTGTCCTGATTTAAGTAAGCTGTTTATGTTGAATGTAGGATATTCAAATGTTTTAGTAATTTTGCTTCCATTGATTTTGATGAAATCACAGAATTCTGCAAAATTGGACAATTCAGAAATTCACTGTTTTTAACATAACTTATTGCACTCTTGTTGTAGACACACAGAATGTGAATGGACTTGCAGATATCTTCAGAACTTGGTCTTCACTGAATACTCGATATGAACTGGCTTCTAGTCGCTTCAATAAGCTTGTCATCTTGGTGAGTAGAAGTGCCTTTTCATTAAAGTAATTAACATACAATCGTGCAATTTTTAGCATACCAAAATGCATGTATCTTTATTAAAGAAAGTGATGAAGCTTCACTACATTATATGTGAATCTTTCTTATTTAAGTGTACAGTGTTGTATGGGGAATTAAAATTTTAATGTGAAGTGTCTTTTTACAGAACAAGTATTCATTAGTTTCAAGATAAAAAAAATATTGATTCTTAATCTGCATATGATTTTTGTCTTAGCTTGAGGACCACCAGAAGATGTCAGAATTCTCCTCTGTTTTCTGTACCCCTGGAATACTATCTCAGCTCCAGAATTACTTTTCTAACAATACCAAGATAGTATCGGATATTTTGTGTACTAAGTCAGTAGATTCCTGGTACAACGAACTACAGAAAAACTCCATGTCACAGGACATTTTCACCAATTATGTAAGTTTTGTATAATCAGCAAATGTAATCACTGATTTATTTCCATTGGCACTTCTTACACATCACTTCATATCATTCAATGCAGTCAGTAAATATCTTCATTTTAAAGTGTGTTCAATCATGCAAAACTGATTTTATATGTAAATCTTGAAAGAAATTTGACATGAGTATGGAAAACCATGTTTCACAAATTAATGCAGGCAAATGAAATATGTCATGAATTAACTCCAGCTCTTTTATTTCTAGATACTGGCTATATACTACACAGAGACAGGTGTAGAGCTGATCCCAGATCCAGTACCAGTAGCCTGGAGTGAGATGCTTAACGAGGTCAAAAAGGTCATGACAGCCTTGACCTCTGGAAATCAGAGGGACTGGGAAACTTTCCTCAACCAACAAACCTCTGTCAACGACACCATTCAACAGTAAGATAATCTACACAATAAATTTTTCTGTTTTATAGAGGTAACAGGTGTATGTGATACATCATTACATCATGTCTATTTATAGAATTATGGACTGGTTGAAGTTCTTTGAACAAGAGTTTCACATGGGTATTGGAGAGTTCTTCAGTGTGTTTGTGCCAATCAGTAACATGTTCAACAAGCAAATTGATAGAGTCAAAGGTTTGTATTTGACGAAAGAATTTTGTGTCTGTGTGTGTGTTAGCAGCTGAAATTACAAATTCTTTATAGTCCATAGCAGGCCATGTCTTTTCTGTGCATTGGTGCAGTATTCATATTCCTTGTCACTATTGAGTTCTGTTTTTTCAGGTTTTGGTCACAATATTTCCCTTTCTGCATTCCTACCTGTAAACAACACACATCTGGCTAGTTTGATCGGTGATGAAATAAATCACCCTTCAGCTGCTATCCTTGTGTCAGCTGTGGTCGCCCCAGAAATGGTATGAAATACATCACATTTCTTGGGATCAGGTTTTTAGGTCACCTGAGTCACTCAGGTGACCTATTGCTATCCGTTCTCGTCCGTCGGCGTGCGTCGTGCGGTGTGCGTCGTGTGTTAACATTTGAACATTTTTAGCTTCTTCTCTGAAACCGCTTAACCAATTTCAACCAAATTTGGCATATAGCACCTATGGGTGAAGGGGAACAAAAATTGTGAATTTCATGGTCCCTGCCCCCCTGGGGCCTGAGGGGTGGGGCTAAAACCACCAAAAATAATGCAATCTTTAAAAATCTTCTTCTTTACTCCTGGACATCAAGCAGTCAAACTGTTGGCATCATTGTAATAAGCATTGAGTCCTCTACCAAAATTGTGAAATTCATGGCCCCAGGGTCAGGGGTTCTGGTGCTAGGGTGGGGCTATATAGATCATATAGGGAAAGTGCATTATTTCTTTGAAAATCTTCTTCTCTGCTCCTGGGTATTAAATAAAGTATCTAAGTACATAGTTATGAAGAACAAGAGTGCCTCTTTCAAAATTGTGAAATTCATGGCCCCAGGATCAGGGGTTCTGGTGTTAGGGCGGGGCTCTATTGATTATATAGAGAAAATGCATTAATTCTTTGAAAATCTTCTTCTCTGCTCCTGGGTATTAAATAAATTTACTAAGTATATAGTTATGATGAGCAAGAGTGCCTCTTTCAAAATTGTGAATTTCATGGCCCCTGGGTCAGGGGTTCTGGTGTTAGGGCAGGGCTCTATTGAGTATATAGTGAAAATGTATTAATTCTTTGAAAATCTTCTTCTCTGCTCCTGGGTATTAAATAAAGTAACTTAGTACATATTTATGATGAGCAAGAGTGCCTCTTCCAAAATTGTGAATTTCATGGCCCCAGGGTCAGGGGTTCTGGTGTTAGGGCGGGTCTCTATTGATTATATTGTTAAAATGCATTAATTCTTTGAAAATCTTCTTATCTGCTCCTGGTTATTAAATGAACTAATTTAGTACTTAGTTATGATGAGCAAGAGTGCCTCTTCCAAAATTGTGAATTTCATGGCCCCAGGGTCAGGGGTTCTGGTGTTAGGGCGGGGCTCTATTGATTATATAGTGAAGATGCATTAATTCTTTGAAAATCTTCTTATCTGCTCCTGGATATTAAATGAACTAAGTTAGTACATATTTATGATGAGCAAGAGTGCCTCTTCTGAAATTATGAATTTCATGGCCCCAGGGTCAGGGATTCTGGTGTTAGGGTGGGGCTCTATTGATTATATAGTGAAAAGGCATTAATTCTTTGAAAATCTTCTTCTTTGCTCCTGGGTATTAAATGAACTAACTTAGTATATAGTTATGATGAGCTAGAGTGCCTCTTTCAAAATTTTGAATTTCATGGCCCCAGGATCAGGGGTTCTGGTGTTAGGGCAGGGCTCTATTGATTATATAGTAGAATTGCAATAATTTTCTCTGCTCCAGGGTATTAAGTACATAGTTATGAAGAATAAGAGTGCCTCTTTCAAAATTGTGAATTTCATGGCCCCAGGGTCAGAGGTTCTGGTGTTAGGGTGGGGCTCTATTGATTATATAGTTAAAATGCATTAATTCTTTGAAAATCTTCTCTGCTCCTGGGCATTAAATAAAGTAACTTAGTACATAGTTATGATGAGCAAGAGTGCCTCTTCCAAAATTTTGAATTTCATGGCCCTTGGGTCAGGGGTTCTGGTGTTAGGGCAGGGCTCTATTGATTATATAGTAGAATTGCATTAATTCTTTGAAAATCTTTTTCTCTGCTCCTGGGTATTAAATAAACTAACTAAGAACATAGTTATGGTGAGCATGACTGCCTTTTCAGAAATTGTTTCATGGCCCTTGGGTCAGGGGTTCTGGTGTTAGGGATGGGCTCCATTGATTATATAGTAAAATTGCATTAATTCTTTGAAAATCTTCTCTGCTCCTGGATATTAAATAAACTAAGTACATAGTTATGATGAGCATGGCTGCCTCAGAAATTATGAATTTAATGGCCTCTGGGTAAGGGGTTCTGGTGTTAGGGCGGGGCTTTATTGATTAGATAGGGAATTGGCATGAATTCTTTCAAAATCTTATGTGCGCCTGGGTATTTTTCAAACAAAGGAAGTGCATGGTTATGATAAGGAAGAATGCCTCATGGCCTTTGGGTCAGGGGTTCTGGTGAGGGGGAAAGAGCTCTATTGATTATATATAGTGAAAATGCATAATTTCTTTCAAAATATTTTTTCTACTACTGGTTATAAAGTAAAGAAACAAGTGTATAGTTATAATGAGAAAGGGTGCTTCTTCCAGAATTGTGAGTTCGTGGCCAATGGGTCAGATGTTCTGGGTAAGGATGGGGCTTTATTTATTTAATTTTATGGTGAAAATGCATTTCTTTGAAAATCATCTATGCTTCTGGGGATGTTCAAGGCAAACAGAGTAAAAGTTTTAATATGCAAGGGTATTTTTACCAGATTTTTGAACACCTGGACCATTTAGTCAAGTGTTCTAGTCCTGGCCAGGGCTCTATTAACTTGTATTCTGCTGAGCAAAGTTATTCCCCTTTGCCATTCACCTTTGATAATTAATCAGTGTAAATAATGTATTTGAAAGCTTAATAGAATAAGAGAATTATGCAAGATAATTTATTGTGTAATGAAAATGTACTTTCATAGATTTAATGACTTGGAAAGTCAGATAGGCAGATAGATACTAGACCAATTATTTTGTTGATGCTAATCATACTATTTTTCTTGTTTTTGGGCAACAAAGGTTCATTTTTCAGTTTATGGATCCTCTAAATTGTTGTATTGTACTCAGGTGACCGTTAAGGCCCTTGGGCCTCTTGTTCTTATAGTCTTACCCTTTGCATTCACAAGTTGTACTTTCCATGTGATTTTTTTTATTCAAGTGAGGTTGACATTACGTTACTGCTTCTTTTTTGAAGCTGATGAATCTAATTGGGAATGGCATTTGGAATGAAACTATTTGTAACCTGACCAAGTTCCAGGATATTTTCACTTTCCCAGCTGAGACAGATGTGAAGAAGATTCAGTCTGACCTTTGCAAGGACATCAAGGAACCGGGCTCCTTTATTTACAAACTCATGAACGATTTGAATGTCAAGGACATCATAAAGGTACATGGAACAGTGGAGTCCATTACTTAGTGGAAAATTCTCTTTGTTTTTTTTTTTGGTTTGTTTTTTTGTTTTTTATGTTTTTTTTAGAAAATGGCATAAGTTTTTAGTTGTGAATATGAGTTAAATATGTCAAACGTTTAAGTACATGTAAAAATTAACTATTTTAAAAATGTGCATATGTACATGTAGTCAGAATTAAATTTTGAGATTTTTTACTTATAAGAGTTAATACACAAATAAAGAAGATTTGCCGTAAACTTAAGATAAAAATAGGGTCTATCTCAATTTATAAGTTGTTTTATTTTTTGTCAGATTGTGGATAATTACACACCAGTGGAATGGCAAAATGCTGTCATAAAGCTAGTAGATAATATCATGTACCTCCAGAAAATTGAAGTTCGGGATGATTTGTCTGCCTGGATCAGACCAATGATGGATATCTTCTCTACAGATCTCATGTCTACAGTGTAAGTATTGTCCAAGATACAAGAAAACACCAATTATTGTACTGAAAGTGACACCTAGTTTAACAACAATGACTGACTAATCTTGTTTTTTTACAGTGATCTAGAGAGCACCTGCAATAACTTGGTGATGTATGCTTCTGATTCAGCGGCTTATAGACGAGAGGTAGAACCAGTACTTATAGCTGTCACATCTAATCTTCAGACCACTAAGATACAGCTACAGCTTCAGTTAGGTTAGTCCTGATATAGAGCTATAACCAAATGTAGTCCTCTTGTATATAATCCAGTATTTGGTTTTAGGAGAAACTCTTTAGTTATAAGAATAGTAGTAGAACTCTGGATTTGTCAGTTTCTTTTTTAACCATTCTTCATATATGTTTTTTTTTTTTTTAGAACTTGAAGATTTCATGTGTGATATATCAAGCATGAACATGTCATCTCTACTTCACAATTTGGAATCAAAGAATATTTCACACCAGATTCAAGAGGTAAACACATGTCAAAAATTACTTGATATTATTTATTTGGTATATGCCATAAAATTCTTTTAATTTTTGGCTGAAGTTTCATCAGATATTGAAAATCATCACAGTTGCTGAATCAATTTTTGTAATTTTTTCTTGAAAATATCTGCAATGTTTTTAAAGTATATTGGCAGCCATGAAAAAAGCAAACCTTAAATTCATTTTGAAGAAAAGATCTGTACAACATGTATATAAGTAAAACATGTTTGAAGTTATTGCCATATACATAGTTTCAACAATTTTTTTCTCCCTGTTTTGCAGTACATTAATGTGATGACTGGCCAAAACACCAGCAGATTTGAGTGTCATTCAACGTTCAATACTATGAAGGATATATCAGAGTTGTTTCAGAGGATGATCAATCAGACTTTCAAGGACAGTACCAGGACAGTGCAGTGTCTGGAACAAATAACAATGCTGCCATCCAAAATCTTTTCAGGAGATGTGATGTAGGTTTTGGAGTCCTTAAACATTACTGAGTTGAGGTCTAATGATCATCTGATTTATATTTTAACTCATTCTGGAAATCATGATTTTTTTTTGCCTGTTTGGCAGTGTCAGGCAGATATGTAATAAGATTTTAGTGCTCTACTTTTGTACAATTTAAACTTTCTGCATACTAGCAATTAGACTTTGTCTGTGAAACAGTTGTGATAAGGTTCAGAGCAATAAAATTACTGGATTCTTCAAGTGACCTACATTCCTGAGTGTGACCTACATTTCTGAGTGATCAGATTAAAGTTTTCCCACAGGTTTATCTCCGTGTAGCTTTAATTCCTATGTTGTCATGTTATATTTATATTACAGGGAGTCCATTAAGTCTGTGTCTCGTCTGATGGTGGATGGAATGTCAGTGCTGAATCAGCCATTTATGCAGAACAATGAAGTCCTTAACATGATTACATCTGTATTCCAGAAACTAGCTACAGAAGATTTAAGTAAGTCATGATACATTTACTAATTTACTGTATACAGGGCTCTTTTTGCCCCATGTTATTTTTGCCCTTTCATGGTTCCAAACTATTTTGCCCGGTTTTAAATTTACTCAGACACAGTTGTATATGAGATAATGCTGTCTTCTTTAATAAGCCCTATTTTAAATTCACTCTATTTCTACAAGGGCAAAAATAAAATGGAGTAACTACATGTAAATGTTGTAAACACACCATCAAATAGCATTTTAAAATTCTTAATGCAGGCATCAAGTATTTTACATGTAAAGATTTCCAAAGTCATTCATTCTGTCTGAATGTTTTTGTTTTCTTATATTTTAGCATGTGTTGAACCATTCATATACGTGGACACATACACATGTATGTGTGTAATGTACATGTTATGTTATGTACATGTATGTAATCTAATTTCAGCATCAGCTGGAGTTTTGGTTTCCGATCTCCTAAGTTCAAACTCCACAATGGCCGAGAAGTTACAGGATATCTTAGACTTGGCACCAGAGGCTGCCTCTGTGTTCCTTAATGCTACAATCAAACCAGACTTTGTATGTTCAAAATGTTCCGACTTTGAATTTCAAACGCTTTGCTGGGCTTATTGTTGTTGCCTGAAAAAGAGTTCAAACAATACTTGATAGAATTTTAAAGTCTGATTTTTAGGGGTTTTGTTTGCCATTTGTATAATCAATGGAATGGGAAGGTGCCTAATGGGTAAAAAAAATGATTTGTTGTAGATAAACTTGTTAATAAACAATTCTCAAGAGGCAGCAGAAATACTTTGTAACCCAGACAGACTGGAGAAGTATGTAGAACTTCCTGGGGAGCTGATGAATTCTGTCCAGAATGTCTCGTCTGTGTTGTGTGGTACAGACCCAGGACAGGCGGCAAACACAGCTAAAATTATAGGAGACCTACTGACTGTAACTGCCAAAGTTGTTAATGTAAGTACTGACTGTAACCGCCAAAGTTGTTAATATAAGTACTAACTGTATATGTCACTACCAAAGTCTTTGACATAAGTACCAACTGTCGCTGCCAAAGTCATTATCATAAGTACTGACTTACTGCTAAAGGGGTTAACATAAGTATTGACTTACTGCCAAAGTTGTTAACATAAGTTCTGATTGTAGACCAATTATTATTTGAAATATCTTCACAAGATAAATGACTCAGTTATACATGTACTAACTATTCTGTCAAGCAATTTTTGATCCAAAGAAGTCATTCATTTAGAAACATCAACAAGGATAATATTAATTCTGAACTAGTTTTTGTTAGTAGTTGACTAGAAGATGTTGTGAAGAATTGTTGCTTTATCATATTCCAAAATAAATATACATAATGAATAATAATTTAGTAGGATGCAGTCTTTGGATACCTCCATTTATTCTGATAGGGTATCTTTTAATTTTGTATATTGTATCTTGACGTACCGGTACACCAATGCTCTCTTTCAGACCCAAGACTTTGGGAGCCCCGCCTGGTGGAACCACATCAGTGCAGATATTACAGATATTATTGGGAAGGTTCAGAAACTAGGCCTCTTTAACCTGACTTCTATTGACCTGGACAGTGTTGATCTGAAGACAGTTTTACCATATATACAGGAACTGATCTATAGGAATGGCCCAGATGCTCTTGCAGACAGGTATAACTTATAAGCTATGTTACTTAGATGAACAGACCAGTGTTTTATCAAATCTTGGCAGTCTACTAGCCCATCTATTTGTCCACATTCCTGAGGTTATACAGTGAAACCTCGTTATCTCAAACTTGATGGGACCGAGAAAATACTTCAAGATATCCGAGGATTCGAGATATCTAGGGCAAAATACTTGAGGAATAAACGGTTGGGACTTCCAAATCACTTCGACATATCCATGGTATTCGAGATATCAGTGTTCCAGATACGAAAGTTCAACTGTAGTTTTAAAGCAAATATTAAAGAAATTATGTTCATATATCATAGTACATGTATCTATCAAATTTGCATTACTTTGTAGTTGATTTAAATGATAATGAATTACTTAAAGTATATTTGCTTTTAACTAACAGTTTGGTGGAGCTTTTGAATGATTTCAAGCCCATTATGAATGACACCTTCATGATAAGTGTGACCTCTGACATTGAGGTCATCATTAGAGGCCTGACCTCACTCAAGGCCATCAGAAACTTCATACCAAGGACAGGTAATCTTACAGCTATCCAAATGATTTATGAGATGATACTGCTACACAATTTTCTCAAAGTCAGTCAAATACTGCAAAAGCATAGGTTTTGATAGAGATTACAGGCAGATATTTCCATCAAGTTCTGATAAGCAGAATTGCAATGTGATTAAAATTTCCGAAGTTTTGTTTTAATGAAGTGTAAGTTATTTGTTACTTTGTTTTGATGTGTTATTGTCTCTTTTCTGTATAGTGTTGATTAGGACAGTGTTGAAGGATCCAGCAGCCTTCCATGACTACCTGACCCAGAACTTGACACTGTCAGATGAGGATGCCACCGCCATCATTGAGGGAACCATCAACTATGCTTCTGTATGTATCACTTTGGCAAAGGGGAGCAAACTCAATTTCAGCAAAACTCAGTTGTAACGCAGTCACAGGGACTTTCAGTTTTGCTTCCTTATTACTAAGATTCTGCACGTCGATATAAGGAACAAAGTGCAAAGTCTTCTAGGGGATTCATAAAAGTTTTCTTATATCCAAGATCTCCTTGTAAGGAAGTTCTTTATAAGCAGGATATACTGTACATTGTTTTAATTTTTATATACATGATCATGTACAACTAGATTTAAATCATTTTTAGAAAAGTTAGATTTCACCTTAAACATTTCTTAAAGACACATGCACATGTATTATATTCTCACATTTCAGCTAATGAGTCTGAAGGTAGAAGATTTTGGAAACTATGTCTGTAATGTGACCAGCCTTGACATTCTGTTGAATTTGACATCCACAAAAGTCAGCATTTCTGACCTTAGTAAGACTTTGTGTAACATTGGAGAAGCCAAGGCTGTTTCTTTTGTGGAAAGTATGTTGCAGAACATGGATCTTGGAAAACTTGTGCAAGAGGTATGGTATACCAGTAAAAAAAATGCACATTCACATTTCACTTATGGGATTAAAAAGCACAAGCACAGTCTCAAAGATCAAAAAAAATATATAATATTAGTGTCTGGTAACTGAATCAGTAACAAAGCCTATGAAATTAAAGAAAATTGGCTATATTATAACTATTCATTTAATTAACTCATACATCTTTCAAGTTCATAATCTCATTTCTGAGTATCTTGTAAATTTTTCAGTATGTCAGTATGTCATCTGGTAAGTTCCTGAAGCATGCTCAGTTGACCCCCTCAGAGGTTCAGGATGCTGTGAAGTACATGAGTGACAGTAGCTCTCAACTGAATGACCTGGCCAATCTCTTTAACAATAAGTCCAGCCAACTTGGCTTCAGCATGGGAACCTTCGATGCTCTCCATGGTATGTGGTTATTATCTGTTCAAGAAATAAAAGCAAGAAACAAAAAGTCAGTATCTATGATACTTTATCTGAACTAATAAAATTTTTCATTTTTCAAAAAATTTCAAGAACATTTAAGATGGGTCAAATTTGGAATGCAGATTTTTTTTACAAAGTATAAAGAAATTCAACCTATCCTGTAGTTAAACCTAATCTGTGATAAAAGTGTACGCCACGCCTCTTGTTTTGTACATGGATCTTTGTTTATTTAGGGTCAGGATCCTCCTCCGTATCTTCACTGTATGACATGATCTGTGGGACGGGGAAAAGTACTGCCATCAAGGACTCCACTGGAGTATCCTCCATCTCTTCCAAAACCACAACACCTACCACTTCCCTCACCCCAGATCAACAGGCAGAACAAAAGACCCTGCCAGGTGCGAGTCCATTTAATATATTTCGTACCATTTTAGAACAATTTTATAATGGAAATGAACAACATTTTAAATGTTAATTAAGATGTCAATAGATTATGATTTTCAACCAGATTTTTGAGCTTTGTATGCTCTGAAAAACTTGTGAGCATGTTGGTTTGAAAGAGCCAATTATTTTTTAAAGACATATATGAATGTAATACAATTTTATATAAGTTTAGAGTTTTTTATGTTAATTTTTTTCATCTTTAAGGTGAGTTCTGTCAGAACATGTATGAGACGATTATTCAGATGAGCCATGGACCAGTAATTTGGTCCTACCTAAAACCCCTCATCATGGGCAAAATCCTGTACTCCCCAGACACCCCAGCCACACGCAGCATGATTGAGAAGGTAAAGGGTTGTACAAAAGTTACCAAACTAGCTATGAATTTTACAAGAAATTTGATTGCTCCGTAGAATGTAAATTGTACTTAGTGTGATCTAAAGGAATTTCCTCTGATCTCTTGACTTATCATCATCAGATGTACAACAGCAGTTTCAAAGTGTTGGCAGAAGTCAAGGATTTAGCAGAGCAGTGGTCAAATGGCACCCAGGATTTAGGAGAGTTCCTATCTAACACTGCAGCTATTGCAATGGTTAAGGTAACAGTGCTGATTTGTATGTAAACATGCTTGTGTATTAGAATGTAACTGACTTAAAGGTGATAAGTTACCAATGTTTCTTTTTTTATAGAGTCTGGATGGTAACAATTTCATAAACAACCTACTTGAGTCAACTCTACAGGTGTCCTCTGCAGATGTGATGAATGGTTTCTACACACTGGACACCCTCAGTAGTAACGAGGTCCTCAATATCTCCTCCTTCTTCCGACTCCTTGCTAATTACACTCAGTGTGTGTCCACAGATAGATTCGTACCTATGTCAACTGAGAGAGATATGGAACTCATGGCAGTACAGCTACATCAGAATAATACATACTTAGCAGGTATTTTTCTTTACATCAGCTTTATTGTTATTTTTCTGGGTTCTTTTATATATCCAAATGGACAGAGTTATACAGGTGGTCAGAACTTAGCATATTATAACACTTTTTAGATTCATGTATTTAGGCCATTTTGGAATGTTTTACAGGTATTGCTTTTCAAATGGAAACAACAGGAAGAAAGAAAAGACAGGCCACAGATTCTATTCCTAAACATGTGGTCTACAAAATCAAGATGGACATTGAAAATGTGGAGAGCACAAGAAGACTTAAAGAAAAGTAAGTGAGGGGAATGAGAAAGAATTGGATCATGTCCTTAATGCTTGGGTTAATTATATCTGATGATATGGAAAGAGATGGGTTTATAATTTTGATTATAATTAACAGATTCTGGAGGCCATACCCAGAAGACGATATGTTCCTTGAGATGAGATATTTCCGAGGATTTATTCAGCTCCAGGACATGTTAGACCGTGCCATTATAAATCTTCAGACAGGATCTGACGTCAATAACACAGTGTTTCTACAGCAGTTCCCCACTCCTTGCTATGTTAATGATAAGTAAGAATGAGAAGTAGTTTTACAATCAGTAATTTCAATATTTTTTTATCAGGATATAAGATTCTCACAAAAATATTGGAAAGAAAGAATCGTATAACACATGTAAAGTGTATGTGATATAAATTTCAGCACCAGAATTTTATACTTGTAATTGTTGTTACATTTGAGAAATTTGATTTTCAATAGATATATGGAGCTGTTGAGTTCTTATCTTCTGCCGATCATGATGACTATAGCGTGGTTGGCAGCCATATCAGTTGCTACTAAAAACCTGGTGTACGACAGAGAAAACGGCCAAGAGGAAGTAACTCTCTTTTTTACTTTTTACCAAATCAAAACAGATAAATGGTCTCTGTTAAAGAACTGTATGTGTAAAGAGAAATAATTGGAATTCATTAATATTTAGCTTCAGGAAGTCATACTTTTTTTTATTTACAAATTAATTGACTCCTGTACTTTATATTTTAGGCTCTGAAGATAATGGGTCTGAACTCTGTCATGACCTGGTGGGTGTGGTTCTTGTCGACCATGGTGGTGATGACCATCATCTCCCTGATCTGTCTCCTCCTGCTAAGGGTAGGGGGACTCTTCACCTACACAAACTTTGGCATTATCATCCTCTACTTCCTGGCATTCTGTTTCTCCAGTACAATGTTGTGGTAAGTTTACTCCCTATCTTTATGTTATAAAAGTTCAAGATAAATAACACTCTAATTTACACCAATTAAAATTATTCTTATGATTTTTTTTTTTTTTTTTTTGTTGAAATTTTATGTCCTCTCTCAAATTTTGAATATTTCATTGATTTGAATTTCTTTATCAGTGTATTCAACTTTTTATACTAAAGATGTCTATATGTCACTAAAATACTATTTTCATACAAAAAAACTGACAAATATATTAAATACAACATGTACATGTATATGACAACAGTTGTCACTTTCCCACCAAGCACATTGTAAATCTTGACAAATCATTACATTTAATCTTTGGTATTGTTTTGTGATACAGTTACATGGTGGGTGCGTTCTTCACTCAGGCCACGCTAGCCATCCTGTTTGTGGTCATCATATACCTCCTCTCTTATCTCCCCTACATCATCCTCATCGCTATGTCAGCCGAGATGGAGTTCTGGCAGCAGATCCTGGCTGTGAGTTATATATTATTGGTCTATTTGTATGTCAAACTTTAACTAATAAAGATGTAATAAAGATTTTTGATAGAAATAGTAGGAAAGATATTTAGTTGGTTTCAGTTTTTGGACATTGATTTTTCTCCAGAAGAACAGAAATGTTTTGGTTCATTAAATATCTTTATTTTATAGAAGTTAGAAAATTTATACTGGAATAATGTAAACTTGGATTGGGAAATTCACATTGGAGTATGTGTAGACTTGAGGTGTATCATACAGATGTAGTAAGAAATGAAGTCTTTATTTGTAGTGTCTGTCCTCCACTACAGCCTTTGGATTCGGATCACAGTACCTGGCTCACTATGAGATCCAGATGACTGGAATTCACTGGAATAATCTGGATTCCAGTCCTATAGAGGGAGATCAGATGAATTTCCATTGGTGCCTGGTGATGATGGCCTTGGATGGAGTAATCTATCTCCTGATTGGTTGGTACGTCAGAGGGGTCAAACCAGGTCAGTATCTCATCAAGTGTATTTGTAATCAACTTTCTGATTTGATTTTTATTTTACAGCTGTTCTGTTTTTCATAACCAACACAATTAATATATATTTAATATCAAACTTTTATTTTTAAATTGATTCTCTATTTTTAGGAAAATATGGAGTTCCTGAGCCTTGGTATTTCCCATTATCTCCCTACTACTGGGGATGTATCAAATCCACTGTAAAATCGGCAGACAAATATAGAACAAGCTCTGGCACTGGTGAGACTAGGTCTATTAAGGAGTGATATGTATACATGTATTATAGCTTATGTATACATGTATGTTGAATATTCATCATCTCTGTTTACATTCTCGGATATTTATTGGAGGATATGTATGTGTTGAATATTCATGCTCTCTCTTTTTACATTCCCAGGTACTTTATAGGAGGATTATGTACATGTATATACTGAATATTCATGATCTCTGTTTATGTTCCTAGGTGCCTTATTGGAGGAATACAGTAAGGACAGAAAAGTAGGAATGTCTTTAAGACACCTCTCAAAGAAATTTGGGAATCAGGAAGTGGTCAAAGATCTCAATTGTGACTTCTTTGAGGGTCAGGTGACTGTGTTGCTGGGTCACAATGGGGCTGCCAAGTCCACTACATTGTACGTACTTGATTAAATTGACATTTTACATGTAACTGGAAAGTATTTCATGATATTATTAATTTGATTTCATTGTGTATAAATCATGATAAGATTTTACTAAGAATTGATATGTGTGTATTTGATCAGGAACATGATGTGTGGGATTCTGCAGCCTACTCATGGTAAGGTGTCGATATACGGACACCGGGCCAGACATGGGGCTAAGAAGATAGGAATCTGTCCTCAGTACAATGCTCTGTTCCATTAGTAAGTCTTTTTGTTCCTTACCCATTGTTGTACTTCATAGCACTTGTAATATTTGTACATACAATGATGCCTATTTACTTCTTTGACTAGAGTGTTGTCTTGGACTGATACAGTGGCTCCCGTTTTATCCAATAGTCAAGTTGTCAGTCTAATTTTATCAGAATAGCCGATTATTAGAATAGCCGATTGCTCCATACCGAGTCCAAAGATAGATGTATAGAGCTACATGTACTGATAATACATGTAATATGATATATTCTTTCAGCATGACAGTTCGCGAACACTTGGAGTTTTATTCTGCAATCAAGTCTGATGCTTCCAAAAGTAAAATAAAAAAAGAGGTTGACAGGTAAGTTTGTGCACAAAAAAAAGTATCTGTTAATTTGGTTACCATACACATATTTCAAAATCATTATGATAACTTTTTTTTTAATTTTCTGTTAGTTTGTTGCACGATGTTGACCTATGGAATGTTCAGGATGCAGTGGTGTCTACATTGTCTGGTGGTATGCAGCGACGACTCTGTGTAGCTCTAGCCTTCGCTGGGGATTCTAAGGCAGTCATTTTGGATGAACCAACAAGTGGGGTAGATCCTAGTGCAAGAAGAAGCATCTGGAACCTGCTGGTCAAACGCAAAATGAGTCAGTACATTAGAAAACCATTAAATATGCAGTTTTCTTTAAAATGCATCATTTTCATCATACATAATCCAGAAATGTTTGTTACCTATGTAAACCAGCTCTTTTCCTTTCACTTTATTTTGCTGTTAATTCTTGGTAAAAATTGAGATTATGTTTATATGTGTACATCTACAAACATTTGTAATTTAAACAATAATTCCGGTTTCTCAGACATTGGTTTTTGACAAGAAAAGAATTTAATAGGAAGTTTTAAATAGCTAAGCTTTAAAATGATTTTCCTATAGGAAAGAGTTGGTTTATTTTACTGATACACAGTGTTGATTGACAGAATGTTTATATTTGTTTACTAGTGGGTGGAGATGAGGGTAAGTTAGCTGGTAGAAGGGTTTTTGTATAGATAGCTCCTAATGTTGGCATTCTGGTTTATAATCAATAACACCATTTGTTAAAGCTATGATAATTAGCAAGAAAAAATATCTTGCATCCATTATGACCTACTCCAGGGAAAATGAGAAACATATATACATGTATATACCAAAAGTGAGATACAAGTAGTGCACCCAAAAAAGCACTTCTTAGGAATTATACAGTGAAGCACTGTTTTACACATAGTCATTGTGACCCCTTTTCAAACAGAATTTGATGGTTTCTTCTTAGCACACTGCGGGTCTTGAAGTTTTTTGTCATGTGATCAAGAGGTATGACTTAGATTAATTTGACAGACAAAAAGTTGCATGCACAGTAGGTATTTTTTCAGGATATCATAATATTGTTCTTAAGTGTATGATGCTTAACCATGTCATACCAAAATTAGGTATAAAATATGATCTGGACACCAAAAATTAACTGACAGAAAAACATATAGATGAGAAAGACAGTATCATGAAACAACCCATCAGAATGCTGTGTATAAAGAAAAGAGCATCTTATATAAACTCATGATGCATTGTGCATGACCCAAGCACAATCATTCCAGTAGACTTAATATTGTACAATAAGTTTCCAGTGTATATATGCAGTGTATATATTGTATATTAAAACTCTTTGTCTGGTATGCATGTGGATTCTGTATTTTAAAATGATGAACTGCTCAAAACAGTATACAGATACAGGTATTCTGTTGTAAGAATGAACTGGAGTTAATCCAGTTCAGGACATAATCGTATGTTAAAATTTTTCTAAATATTACTTAAAACCATGATTTTGAAAAGATGTTTTAGAATTACCTGTATGTACATGTACCATCATCATTTAATGTGATTAAAATTTACGTACAGGATGTACAATCCTGCTGTCAACCCACTTCCTGGATGAAGCAGACACCATCGGGGACAGAATCGCTGTGATGCACAAAGGCCAAATCCTGTGTACAGGGTCACCCATGTTCCTTAAGGAGAAAGTTGGCAGTGGCTATCACCTCAGATTTGCTAAAGCAGGTACATACCCTATGAAAAACCTAAAAAAAAAAAAATTATGGCAGTTTCATTGAAATTTCTATTTATTTAGTTGTACAGGTACATGTTACTCTTGATGGCTTGAACTTTGGTCTCTCAAAGTTTTTGATTGCTTGAAGTGAATCTCCGGTCCTGATTTTTCCCCTATATAACTAAGCAAAGGATGACTGCACTTAAGGACATGCGAAATTTGCGACAAAATAAACTTTCAAAACAAGCATTTTTCTTTTCATTGCAAGAATGGTCAACATCCAATCTACAACTTTATCTAATTACGTTTAATAAAAGTGTGTATTTACGAAGTTCGAATCTGTTTTCAAAGGCAGGGGTCATCACAATATCTTAAATCTCCGTTCGATAATGAGGACGCCCACTTTTTTACTGACTTTATACATAGTCAGCGCATGTTTGTCTATTGTTCTTCGTTTAACAGTAGTTGTATATTTGCATAAATAATAATGTGTCAAAAGGAGATTAATAGACAAACATGCGCTCATAGTTAAAAAGAGAAAAAACTGCTTCTTATTACATTCGCTCTCTGTGTTGAAACCAAGGATTATGACATGTTGAATATTATAATTCACCACGTGGTTTCTTACTTCATGTAACTTTGTGAATACTAAATTCCGTCACGTGACTTGTAAGGTAGCATGTTTTGTGCTAAATAGGACATTGTGTTCGAACACGATAAGTCATCTGGCATTGAAATAAAATCTGCTTTAATTACATTGACATGCTTATATTGTTAATTTCGTTTTGAAACCTTTATCGGAAGTGTATTTGTGCCATCCAGAATGGAGAGGGAGATTGGAAAGAGTGATCACGTTCTTTTTTCCAAACATGTCATTGTTATTTATCAAGTCTAATTTTAGACCAAATCTTACAATGTTAGCTCCACCTCTCATGCATATCTAATGTTCAATCAAGGGCAGGTAAGTGTAAATTCACTATATTTGGAAAGCAGTAAGGACAAAAAACATTAAATCATTTTATTGTATCACAGTCTAAAATCATTTTAAGATTTAAATGTGGTTCCAAATTGACAGGATTCTTTCATAAATATACAAAAGTGAAATAAGGTTTAGATATAAAAGCAACAGAAGCAACCGAAAAAGACCCAAAAACAGGCGTTAAGTGCAGTCATCCTTTACTCTTGATCTCTCAAACTCTCAATCTCGAGAAACCCTTGAACCCCCAAAGTCAAAATGCAGTCACGATATGCATAATTTATTGGAATTTTAGTTTGATGTTCGTCTTACATAGAATAAATATGACAAATTACAATTTTTGCTATATTCAGTTTAAAAAATATTCACTACAAAAATACAAAGAAGTATAAAATCACGAGTTTAAGATTAGCACTTGAAATAAATAAAAATCATTACATCAGGTAAGACTAATTTTAAAAGCTGTCAACCAGCCCAGAAAATTCCAGACTAGAAAAAAATCAAACTCTTGATCTTTCAAAGTTTTTCCTTGGTCCCGCAGATTTTTGGGTATCAAGAGTTACCTGTATTTGCACTAAAATCTTCAAATTTTAACAATAACCTTGTTAAAAAATATTTTGAATTTTGAGACTGTGGTCCATGTATTATTTTCTTATAGGCCAATACAGATAATTGTAATTATATTTTTGTCAGATACCTGTAATACTAATGAGGTATTGGCAGTGGTGAGGAACTTCACACCAGAAGCTGAAATCGTCACTGAGGTTGGATCAGAGGTCATAATGTCATTGCCATTCTCCAACGACCAATCAAATCAGTTCTTCAAATGTCTATACAACCTAGACAAGGCGGCATCATCACTCGGTGTAAACAATTATGGGGTCTACGATACCACACTTGAAGAGGTAGGAAACCAGACAAGTATATGGCTGTCATATAAATAAAATATTTGTAATAAATAAAACTTCTTTTCAAAAAAGGCAAAAAAAGTTAAAATGGCATAATTTATGAAGGCAGGATACGAATATTGTAAATGTCAAGGCAAGGTACGAATATTGTAAATGTCAAGTCATTATAAAAATTATCTTGTTTAACTCATATACATGTACCTGGTAGATGTGGGTTTAAACCAAAAAATGGAAGAAAAAATGATGAATCTACCCTGAATTTGTAAGTATTTTTTGATAAGGATTTTATGGATGGCTTGAATGGTTTTAGGTGTTCCAGAAAGTGTGCTCTGTAGCAGACAAAGACATGACCTTAACAGAACAAGTCCTACAGGAATGTCGTCAAAAACCCAAAATGGAGAACCCAGAGGAGGAACAGGCTGAGGACAAGGCATCTGAAAAAAGTCAGTGTCTAAATCTGTTACATATCTGATAGCTTATATCAAGTATGAAAGTAGATTCTCAATCCCAAAAAGTCAGTGTCTTAATCTGTTACATATCTGATAGCTTATATCAAGTGTGAAAGTAGATTCTTAATCCCAAAAAATACACTTCTCCTAAATGAATTTAGTGCTTTTGTCATCTTTTGATTCTAGCCTTTTTCTTTGAACTCTTAACAACAAAAGAAATTTTATATCTAGTAGTTCTACAAGTTTCATTAACAATCTGTTTTGATGAATTACATGTGTTTATTCAGGTGCCAGTTATTCAGTGCATTTCTCTGGATCTAAACGGAAGGGGCTGATTGGACACAAACTGGGTCAGTTTACTGGCATGCTGATCAAGCGTTTCCACCATTACCGACGGGACTGGCGTATGTTTCTGTCTGTATTCCTGCTCCCCTTGGTGTTTATGACTGCTAGTCTGGGTCTGATGGAGCTACAGCCACAGATAGGAAACGCCCCAGCCAAAGTCCTCACTCCCCCGCTGTATGGACCCAGAAGCCACGCCTTTATCAAGTCAGTATAAAGATGGAGATTTATTGTTATTTATTTAATGTTGTCCTCAATTCAGCTCTTGGTAACTTTTTCAAGTTATCCTTTGCCGATTTCTTCTTTGTCCGCTTTTTGTCTTTTATGATGAGTAACAGGTACATATAGTTATAGCCGTCATTTATTCTTTTGATTTGAAACCAACTGGTGACTGACATAAATTGTGATTTGAACAATTTTTAGAGATAATGTCAACAGTAATATGACCAGGTATATGGTAGACAGCATCAAGTCCCGGCCTGGATTTGGAACCACCTGTATGAAGGATATTAACTTTGGGTAGGTAACCACATGCATATGAAACTACCTGTATGGGTAGGTTACCACATGGAACCACCTTTCTTGTGTAAATTCTGTAATGTACACATGTATATAGTACATATATCTGATGTTCTCTAGAAAAAGCTGCAAAGCTTTCCCAGAATCTTCTGCCTGAGTTATTTATGACTGGTTTAACAATTTCAGACCTCCTTTTGAGTGTGTTACACCAGATGCAGGATTTTCTACAGTGACAGGTGGACAGAAGTATGACAACTGTTCCTGTGTGGACAACAAGTATGTCTGTAGTCACAGAACAATGTACCAAGACGTCCCACTCATGACAACACGGACAACCACTCAGCTGTATAATCTACAGGATAAAGACATAGACCTCTACTTACTACAGACCTCGCAGAGATTCCTATGGAACAGGTAGGTTCTGGTGTGTTGCTCAGTAGAGAAAGGGATTAGTCACTATGAAGTTCCATTTAACTACAGTGTTCAATTTCTCAGTCTTTTCATGCACCAAATTTATGCTTTCATTATTTTCTTTGATTTTAGTTGATTTCGCTTTTTTTCGTAACCCCTAACTGAGTATGATTTTTGTAAATAGTTAATTTGTTTTATTTTCAGAGTTTTGCATTGTTTTAAATCAGGCTTAAGTTTTGTGAGGAATGTCTTAATTTTAGGTTTGGTGGACTTTCCTTTGACCCAGTTTCTGGTGACCCAACAACAATGAAGTCAACAGTTTGGTTTAACAACAAAGGGAGACATGCTCTACCCTCCTTCTATAATGCCCTTTCTAACACAATGCTGAGAGCTACATTGTCTGAGGCTGGAATGACAGACACAGAGAATTTCGGTAATCTTAAGATGTTTGAAAAGATACTGCAGATCTACTTAAATAATATACTGTAAAACATGCTTATAGCGAAGTGCCAGGGACGGACAATTTTGCTTAGTTATAAATGCAATTCTTTATATCTGTTAAGTTCACAATACTGTTTAAAACCATGGGAAAGGAAAATCACTTCGCTATAAGTGAGAATGCATTATAAGAATGAGAATGCATTGTTCACTATGAGTGTGTTTGACTGTATACAAACTTTCCTGTTAAAATTGTATTTTTAAAAGATTTTTATTCCTTTTCATCTAATAGATCATAAAGCTGTACAATTTAGTTTCAAATGATATTTTAAGTACAAATCATTTCTTTTCTTAATGATGGAGAAATTGAGGGTAGTTAATGATAATCTGTGTAATTTCTTTTTGTCCTATCAGGTATCACTGCCATTAATGAACCCATTCTGCTTCATGAACAGCAGCTAACCATTGATACACTGTAAGTTTACAGCACTGTTTTATGTAGATCTTACACACTCTGCAGTAAAACTGTAAAATGACTAAAATTTAAAGCATAACGAGATGGTCGAACAACATTATAAGATATCATTATTGAAAAATACAACAACAACAAAAAAAAACAAGAAATATACAAGGGTTTGATTTAAAAAATGAAACAGATTTGATCTCTTTCCACATATAAAGACTGATTGATGTATTTTGTCTTCCAGAACAAAGAAGGCCTCTGATGTTGGAATTGGACTGTTCATGTTGGTGGCTTTCTCCTTTATCCCCGTGGGCTTCACCATGTATGTCCTGAACGAACTGTTGAAGAAGGAAAAACAACTCTTGTTCCTCAGTGGAACTGGTCCCCTGCTGTACTGGTTCACTGCCATCTTATGGGATATGGTGAGCCATCAAGACTTTAAACATGGGCTGGATTCAAGCCCTTAGTGGCTATGTATGTCTATGTAGAGCTGCGATCTTGAATGATATGCTAGCCTAGCTGCTACATTGGAATAACAAGCATTAATTCATGCATTCAATAGACCTAGCAGATAGCCTAACTGCTAGGCTTAATATCCACTATCTTGAACACAGCCCTTGTTAATCAACTGTTGGCTAGTTATGGTATCAGCCTAGAGAATATCTGACTGAAGTTTACATAGTAGTACAAATCAGTTCTATATACTATAAATATGTAAACGTTGATTTTAATAACAACGAAGAATTAAAGTCTGGGTTCAATTAATATATTGTATATTCCATCATATGTACAGGTCATTTCATGTGTAGTTCTGTAAATAAAATATTTAACAAATAATTCACAGACAAACAAACATACACAAACATCACACAAAACACTGAATTTTCTGGCTAAGGGAAATAACTCCATTTTCCTCATAACTTTAAGGATAAAAAAATAATCATTTCAGGCATTATATTATGCAACTTCATTATCATAAAATAATTTCCTTTTAACTATAAACATTTCCACTCATAGTATCCAAATGAAATTCTATTTACAATACAAATAGACATCACAATATACACAGACTTCACTAAACACAAATCTTACCAAATATATGGTATATGAACCTGATCTTTCCTGATCCTTTAAATTCTCAGTCAGTCATAACTATAATAAATTATCACAAAGTAAGTCTGACTGATTATTGGCAAAATATATTTAAAACTCATAAAAAATAATATTTTACAGAAATCTCATTCACATAACTTTCACACATCATGCTCATAATTACTAATGTTAAAATGTTAATGAACTGACCTGTTTAGTATATTGTCCGTAAGTCCATAATGTCTGGTATACAAATTGTCAATAAATTATTTAGGAACTTTGGAGTCGGTAAAAATACACTGCTCACTCTAAGGGTCTTTTTTGAATGTCTAAAAAATTACTACAATAGAGAGCTTCTCACCAGAGTAGCCAATCAAATACTTGGGTTCACCCATGCATGAATAGCATGCTTGAGTTAATGAAAACACTATGGAAAGCCTTAGTGTAATAAATATACACAAACGCTCTTACTTAGTACTATTTAAAGTATGGAAATACATTAGGGACAAAAATTAAAACAATAAGTCAATGCTGTATTTTTATTAGATAGTGTCTTTATTGATAAAAACACAAGGTCACAAATATTTAGCTATAAATGTCTTAATTATGTAGCCTGTTTTATGATTTTGACCCCATTCTATTTAAGTTCCTGTACTGTCTCACTGTGGCTCTCACCGTTGCTATCATGGCCATCTTCCAAAATCCTGTTTACTGGGAGAGGTCCAACCTAGTAGCCAGTGTGCTCCTTGTAATCCTGTATGGGTAAGTTATATCTAGTTAATTAAAAGTAAGTCTTTCTCTGGCCATAAAGGCCAACACTTCAGCCATATGCTCAGGCTAAGGTTTTGTAGTTTTGTTTTGAAGTTGGGATACTTATGTGCATACCAGTACCTGAGTCATTTGCCAGATCTAATATTTATTCTAGGGTGTAGTTTATTTTTCTGTAGAATTTTAGATGCTAAACTGGAAAAATAATTTATCATACTTGATAAATACAATTTTAGTAGTATCGGTTCATTGCTTTTAATCTGGATACACTGTTATGACTTTGTGGTAGCAGCCAAGTATTGTGACCCACATGTACATGTATCTTTACAAGTCCTAGCCATCTTTTGTGTGTCTATTCTAGCTGGGCATCAATCCCTCTGATGTACAGCATGATGAAGCTGTTCAGAGATACCTCCACGGCCTACATGGTTCTTTTCTGTGGCAGCGTGTTTATTGGAATCACCACTGCCTGCTGTACATTCCTTCTAGAGTACTTCTCAGATTCAGAGGTATGTCAAAATGTTTTTCTTGCATTAATGTTCCAACATCTGCAAATTAAGTGTAAATTTTTGAGTTTATATGTTCTTTAGTTCAGGCAAGCTCTCAATTAATTTTCTTTTCTATGCATCATTATATGTATGTATATTCTAATTCTTCTGTACTCTTATTTTCTATATGTAAACAAGTGACATGTCCCTTACTTTTTTCCAGAAAATTCAGGAAGCATTTGAAATCCTGAGTTATGTGTTCCTGGTGTTCCCTCAATTTAGTTATGTAAATGGCTTCCTGAAGCTTACAGCCAATCAGCTACGTACAGAGATCCTATCGACGTTTAAGCAGGATGCTTATGTGGACCCGTTCTCCTTTGATATGCTGGCCTGGAACTACATTGCCATGGCAATACAGGGTGCTGTGTTCTTCATCATCACTCTACTGACTGAGTTTTCATGTCATTGTTCAAACAGGTATGTACAAGAATTTGTATAAAAGAATGTATGATTGATAAGTAATATTAAATGGCAGTATTTGATATTAACTGATTAACTTGAGCTGTCTGGTTAAAATAAATCTACTTCTGTGAAATTCATTCATAATAGGATCCGGAACATCACATCAGGATTGCATTATATATACGTATATATGTGGTGCTTTATAACGGGGCATTTAATCATTTCTAACAGTCTACTGATGCTACACTTTTTGTATGTGCAGAGTTCCTCACAGCTTATACCACGAGGAAGAGAAGGAGGATGAGGATGTGGGTGCTGAGCGAGCTCGTATCAGGGAAAGCACGACCAGCGGGAATTCTGTCACCGTGTCTAATCTCTCCAAGGTCAGGTTATCATGTCTACTATGGTAGATACACTGGTCAATAAGGACTATCTCTCATAGGTCAAAGGGTTATTTAAGACTTGTGCAAAAAATGAATTACAGTCAAACCTCGTTATCTCGAACTCGAAGGGACTGAGAAAATACTTCGAGATAACCGAGGATTCAAGATATCTAGGGTAAAATACTGAAGGAGTAAGCAGTTGGGACTTCAAAATCGCTTTGACATATCCATGGTATTCAAGATATCCTTGTTAGAGATACCGAATTTCAACTGTATTTACCCATACATTCAAATTTCATTCATGAACTTTAACACAATTTTTGTAATATCCACGTAAAATTATGTGAATTGCAGGTGTATAGACGTGGGGGACATGACTTCCTGGCTGTGAACCAGCTATGCTTTGGGGTGAAGAAGGGAGAGGTAGGTCAGCTGAGATCACTGAAGTCAGACAAAATTGAACTTTTTGTTTTTATTCATGAAAAACCATCAAAAATGTGCTGGATTTGTTAACTTTTACTGCTGTTACTTCGAACATTTTTAGCTTCTTAATTGTAATGCAAAGGTAAACTGTTAAGTTTCATGTAATTCCATCATTTATTGGAAGGGGGGGGGGGGGGAGATCTCTTTACCTGCCTACATGTAAATAAAATTTGATTTCTGTTTTTTTTCCTTATTATAATTGATAATTCGTCTATATTTACTGGGTTTTTTTATTACTGTAAATTTATTCATCTTCAGATGCATTTCAGATAATCATTTAAAAGTTTTGGATTATTATTAATAATGTATCTTTTAGTAGTATTTTTAGATAATTATGAATGATCTTTTTATTTGTAGTGTTTTGGACTGTTAGGTGTGAATGGTGCAGGTAAGACCACCACCTTCAGAATGCTGACAGGTGATATCAAGCCATCCAGTGGGGCAGCTTTCATAAAAAATCACAGGTAATGTTTTAACTAGTAACACCATCAACTTCTTGTACAATAAAAAGTTTTTCATCAAAGAAAAAAGTTTATTAAGCAAAGCATTTATGATTCTATTGAATAAGCTGAAAATGTCATTTAAAATTTAGAATTTTAAAATTTAGGCTGTCTAACAATAAGATGAAAGTAATAGAGATTTTTGTTTTCACAACAGTTCAACTCGAGAAGTCAAATTTAGAAATTAATATTATATGTTTAGCTTATTGAAGAGATTTTGTTTCCCCCACACAGAATTGCGTATGGAGAGTCCAGTTTGGGTCGGGATCTGGGATACTGTCCCCAAGAGGAAGCACTGGATCGTTATCTGACCGGTGGGGAGATGTTACACTTCTATGCCAGGATGAGGGGACTACCCAGAAGCTATAGAAATTACGTAAGTTTTCAATGATATAGAAATTATTTAAGGTCAAGATCTAGTAAATAAGTTTAGACAGCCTTTTGGTGCTATTAGATTTATTAATTAATTTAGACTCACTTTACAGCTACATGTATCATTATACCCCCCCCCCCCATGAAGTTGGGGGGGGGGGTTATACAAGAATCACTTTCTGTCTGTCTGTGCATCTTGTCTGTGCTATATGCTTACTGGAGAAATTTTTGTATTGGAGAATCATTGGAAACTTGGTACAAAGATTGATTGTGTGTCAAGATTTTGACCCAAGGCCATTCCAGCAAGTTCAAGGTCATTGACAGAAAAAGTATGAAATTTTTGTCTGGTCTTTGGAGAAACATTAAAATTTCATACTTCATACAAAGATTGAATATGACCTGAAGATGGGTCATGACCTTAAAACAAGGTCATTTGATTAAGTTCAAGGCCACTATAGAAAAATATTTAATACCTGCCCTGACCATATGGTCATTGCATTGGAGAATATTAAAGGTGCATACTTACCACAAACATTGCATATGATCTGAGGGTATAAATTGATCATGAACCATGGTCATTCCAAGAAGTTCAAGGTCACTAGGAAAAAAGTGTTTTTTCATGCCCTGTCTAATAACTTTCAAGTTAATAGTTGATTCAAGGATTGCTTATGACTTTAAGATGTGTCATAATTTTTGCAAGTTCAAGGTCACTGGCAGAAAAAGTGTTAAATTTAGGTCTGTATATAACTTTCTGATGGTTAACCATTAGAAGTTGATACTTCACACAAATATTACTTATGTCTTGAAGATGTGTCATGACCTTGACCTAAGATCACTCCAGCAAGATAAAGGTCACTGGCAGAAAGAGTATATAATTTTTACTAGAAGTTGGAACTTCCAACAAAATTTTTTGTGAGCTAAAAGTGTGTCATGACCTTGACCAATGTCATTGTGGGAAGAACAAGGTCACTGGCAGAAAAAAACTATAAGTTCTTTTCAGGACTTTAATTTTCTAATGGAGAAACTGGATGCCGTATTTCACTCCAAGATTAATTATTGCCAGAGGTTGTTTCATTTTTTTAACCAAGGTCTTTTTGGCAAGTTCTAGGTCAAGTTTACAGAATTGTGAAGGGGGGGGGGGGGTTATTATTTTGTGAGCTCACTCACTGTACCTCTAGTTAAATTATGTAGAATATGAAGCATTTTCATGGCATTCACTTTGAAATCATGTGGAAAAGTTATCTGGATGCTCATTATCAATTTCATGCTGTTTTAATAAGAGGTCAAGAACCTGTAAATAAGTATTTTCTGGGAGACTGTAGGCAATCTGGATACATTTCATGTATGTTATATGGACAAAATTTACAGCTGATTTTCCTCATTTTTCCTTACGCCCCCCCCCCTTTCCTAATTTTGTTGAGTTCACCAATATATTTAAATTTTGCCATGATTTACATTGGTAAAATAGTAAGATATGGTAATTAAGCATCAGTGAAGAAATTTACTTTTCAAGTTTGAGAGACCTGTAGGCTCTTAGATCTTGACCTTAAGTTATTAATTACATGTACATCTGCACTGATTTTACCAGTAGCAAGAAGTGTTCTAAATAATTGCTGTTTTTATGTATAGACTGTGCAAGACTTGATCCAGAGATTAAAGTTGGCATCCTTTGTTGACAAGCCTGTCCATACATACAGTGGTGGAATGAAGAGGAAGCTGTCTGTAGCCATAGCTCTACTGGGAGAGCCTAATGTTGTCTTCCTGGTCAGTGTTTGACTTACTGTAGGCTTTTTTTTTTGTACTCCTTAGAACTGATGTTTATGAAATTGTATCAACCTGAATATATTTTTCCCATCAGGCTTAATTAGCATTAATTATTTAACCTCCCCACCTTAAAATTTTTGCTGTAGATGTGTATGTCTTTGTATTTGACAGCTTGAAAGATTGAATTCATTAAATGTTCTGTTACAGGATGAGCCAACTACAGGAATGGACCCTACAGCCAAGCGTCAGGTGTGGAATTGTGTGCTGGCAGCCATTAAGAATGGACAGTCTGTTGTCATGACATCACACAGGTCAGTTTATACTACATATTCCGTTATTTTAGCAGAGTTAATATATTTCCGACTCTGATTAAGAAAAAAAAGTTAAATTATTGATGCCATTTTTGGATCTGAATATCAAAAAGAGTCATACACGTTTCTTCAGGTTGAGGTAACTATGCTTAGATGTTTGGTTACACAATATTAAAATAAGTATTTTGTTTTTAGTATGGAAGAATGTGATGCCATTTGCACACGACTAGCCATCATGGTGAATGGGAGCTTCCAGTGCATTGGCAGCTCACAACACCTCAAAGACAAGTAAGTTTTCCTTAATATTAAAATGTTTGGATATCTTTTATTGAATCCAGAAACATTAGTTAAATGATTCTATGTTGTAAACTCTCTGATCTGTAGGTTTGGAAGTGGACACACAGTGACAATATCCCAGTGTGGTCTTCCATCAGAGAGAGAGGGATTAATGAATTTCTTTGAAGCAAGGTTCCCAGGGTCAATATTCAGGGTATGTTAAATTGTATGTATTACTATTCAAAAATGAAATATTGTCGATGTCATTTTTAACCCCAGTTGAAAGTATCTCGCTCTCTCCTACAATTTTGCTCTGCATGTCAAAAAAAGTGTTCCTGGTGAGTTGTTATTTCAGTATATTCATAGAAAACTGATGAAAAATTTTGTCAGGTACAACACCAGGGTATGCTAGAGGTCCAAGTGCCAAGTAACCACACCTCTGTAGCAGACGTCATCCAAGTTCTGGATGAGCAGAAATGTCGAGGAGTCATTCAGAACTACTCTGTCTCTCAAACCACACTGGATGATGTGAGTTTATTTTACATATACTTTCTGCATGATTACTAAACAGGAAATATTTTGTTAGTTTAGAGTTGATATACATGTGAAATTGGAGGTGTTACTTGTGACATCATCAGGTATATCTTTTGTAATTTCTCCTCTGATACACTTTTTTTTTTTTTTCAGGTGTTCCTAAGCTTCTCTCGCGAGCAGACAGATGGGGTGGGAGCCGAAGGAGAGGATTCCTATACAGACTTCAGTAGTGATGCCAGCGAAAATGTCTCACAGATCAGCAGCTCTATTGCAAAGAATCAGTATGCCTACATGAACCCAGGTTATGCTGGAGACAAGGGGGAGAAAATGGGGCAACTGTCAGCAGTATTCATCAATCCTGAGGAAGAGTTCACTGCCCTTTGATCCATTGACATTCTGAAAGTAGTTTCTAATTCAGCATTATAAAATTTTATCACTAATGTTGCTGTGTTACAAGGATATTTCAAATATATTCAAATAGTTCTGTGATATCGGTGCTTCTGTATTGTGTTAAGGTATATCTTTGATAATTTATACCCAACCTTGAATATATTATGGTTTTGATGCACAAGACTGTAAATATGCACAGCAGTTCATGTGAACTTTAAGATATAAAATTCAGGAACTGAATCGATAGTGCTATGTCTGATAAATTTTTTGTCATCCAACTTTAAGTCTGAAGTTTATCTACTCTACCAATGAAATCCATATGTGCAGTTACAGTGTAGTAGCTGATCTTCATTTATTTATTATCATGCATTGAACTTGTATTTTATTAGCCTATTACGCAGAGTAAAACCTCATAAAAGATTATATTTTTATGTATATCAATGAACCAGGGTAAAATTACGTGTACATGTATATTTCAGTGGGGATGTTTTTTTTCTGTTGCATTGATAACATGAGTCTTTATACACAGTATACTGTAAAAGTGAAAGTTTTGTGAGGGTCATTTTTTGTAATTTCTGTTTACCAAACTTTACACCTTCGGGGTTATTTTTGCAAAAATGCGGAAATATTATTAATCATGCATAAAACAAATTACTATACACACTTCTCATGTTTTGCAAATCTTCTCTAATCCCAAAATTCACAGAGATTACCTTCAAATTTTCACATTTACATTATATAAATACTGTGGTTTTGTCATTTTTCATTGAATACCAATTTTTGTTGTTGTTGTGGTTGAGCCATAACATTGGGTGATAATGAACTACATGTTATACTAATTATAGAATGGGACAAAGTAGCTGTTCACAAATTTACATACCAACGAAATATGGCCAATATCTGCTCCCAAAATCAATTTTTGATGGAAAAATCTTTATGGATATTTGCAGACTTCAGAGCATCAAATATTTTCATCAACCATGACATCATATGTTAGACATGACTTTAAGAAAATGATGTAAATTGAGAATTCCAATGATTTTGAAAGAAAAAAGTATATTTTACATTGATATTTTGATTGGAAGTTATTGAGCCAATGTCAGCTAAGACTTGATCATTTGATATAATGTGTAGAATGATTCATGTATATCAATAAATATTTGTCTAAATATAGTACTAGAATAAGTTACTCTGTAAATACTATTGTCAAAATTTAAACAAACTTTGAGCAATTTGTCCTCTTCTTAAAAAATAACAAAAAATCCCAATAGTTTGTAATGTCAAAGGGACAAAAAATGCTTAATATGGTCTTCCATTCCATAATATATTTTGATATATTCAGATTTCTAATACAATATACTGGTAAACAAATATGCATGTTTCAAGAGATTTTCAAAATATGACTTTTATGGGGGCAGGAATATGCCTTTACCATGTATAGTTCTTTGATCCCGACAAAGATTAATGAAACCACAGGGTGTAGTCCTAATTTATAACCCTTTCATTTTTATGTACAGTTCATATGATCTATTTTTCAGTGAGATATTGTAAAATCCTTATCACTTTCTTTTTTAATGTTGTTCAGTTTTTAGAATGTCTTTGTAGCATATTATCTACAATTAACAATGCAATTTTTAGTGATATGACTGTTTTATTCTATTAAACTGGTTATCTGTAAAACATAATCGTATTTCATGAACAAATATCCAGTACTCCATTTATTCTCCACTTTATCTGTAATCATTGGCTTTTTTTTTTTTTTTACAGAGAACCAGTTTATAGCTTGTTGTCAATTATAATATATATATGGTGCAACTTTGGATACCAATGCAAAATGCTTTAAATAATTTTAATTACACTAATTTTACAAGCAAATCATTAAATAAAAAATATAGTTTCCTAATTTGTGATTGTTGTTATTTAAAGCAGGAGAAAATGTATGCTAGCTGGACAAAGAATCGAACACGGGATCCCTGCATTACTAGTTAGGTGCTCTAACCACTGAGCTACCCATGTCGATATCCATACCATTACATATGTATTCAAAAAATTTATGATGTGCTAGAAAGGTTTGATTGTGTAAGGCTCCTCAACTTTAAACTGGTCATGGTAGCCTATATGTAGAGTGCTTGCTTCGTGATGAGGTCTGTGTTCGATTCTTGTTCCCAGCACTACATCAAACATACGATGTATGACATAAGTAATGACTTTTCCTTTGCCAAGTGCCAGGCATTTAATAGGTGTGAAAGTCATGGATCTTTTGAATATGACCTTCAAAGTGTAGGTTCCTGTAGGCATTGGCATGGTAAAGAATCATCACTGCTCAATGGCCCTGAGTGCCGTCTAAATTTGAAGTCCGACGATATTTGGTGATGTCTCTATTTTTGCAAGGGAGGTAAAAACAATCAGCCCTAGGAAAATGCCTTTCTTAGCCTTTGAGTAGAAAAAATAGCTTGCAATGAAAAACTCTTAATTTAAGCAAATAAAGATCAAAGTATGGTTTACTGTCCACTGTGTCATCTTGCAGCCGATTTTGACGTAAATCATATAATGATAATTTTAAAACTCCATATTTTAAAATTTAAATCCACAACGTTTACAGAAATAAGTTTTTAGAATGCTACTTTTTGCAATTCACCTCAACTACCAGGTAAGTCCAGCATAAAATTGTTTGTTTCCCTCACAGAATTTTTTGAAAATCTCTGTTTAAAAACAAACCTATGCCATCCAAATAAACAAGAACCCCCTCTACAACAGAAGAAAAGCTGAGTCTAAATACTATGTATTATCCTAGAAACCTACCATGCATGGAAAAGGCTCAACTCAAGCTCTTTCTAATATTTTTAAAACTTGAAGTTTTAAATTTATCAACTTCAGATTTATACAGTAGTAATTTAAGCTTCTCAAATTATTTCACATTAAAATCTGATTGATATTTACACGACTGTATATACATCAAGGTGATGACAATGTTACTTGCAGAAAATTAGATCAAGTTTTGAACAAGAGGCCCATGGGCCACATCACTCACCTGAGTACTTTTGCTAGGAAAAAAGCAGAAATCAGTTCAGTATTGAAAAGTGTATATAAAGGTGGTGCTGGGGGAGGGGGTGGTGGTGATTTGAACAAATGTGAATCTACACTACCTGAGGATGCTTCTATATTTCTTTGACTAATCATAGCTTTAGTAGATTGTTCAAGATTTTTCATATACATTTGATCTTCCATTGTGTCCTTGCCCTATCCCAAGGGAACATGATTTCAACAAACTTGATTCTACACTATCTGAGGATGCTTCTGAATTAAAATGAATGTGATAATCATGGCTTTGCGGTTTTTGAGATTTTTCGCACATATTCCTATGTAAAAAAAAAAATCATCACCCATTGTGGCCCCACCCTACCCCCAGAGGTCATGATTTGAACAAACTTGATTTTACACTACCTGAGTGTGCTTTCATATATTTATAATATGACCAATGATGGCTTTGCTGTTCTTGACTGGAAGATTTTTAAAGATTTTTCCTATGTATTCCATTTGTAAAAATTTGATTGCCCATAGTGGCCCCGCCCTACCCCCATGGGGTCATGATTTGATTCTACACTACCTGAGGATGCTTCCATATGAATACATGTATAATCAATCATGGCTTTGCTGTTCTTGAGAAGAAGATTTTCAAAGATTTTTTCCTACGTATTCCTGTGTAAAACTATGATTGCCCATTGTGGCCCCACCCATCATGGGGGTCAAGATTTGAACAAACTTGAATGTACACTACCTGAAGATGATTCCACATAAGTTTCATCTTTTCTAGCCCAGTGGTTCTTGAGAAGAAGATTTTTAAAAATGTTGTTAATTTTCACCAATTTGTAATTATCTCCCATTAGAAAAAGGTGTGGCCCTTCAAGGAAACTTTGTGGCAAATTTGGTTGACATTGGCCCAGTGGCTCCTAAGAAGAAGTTGAAAATGTGAAAAGTTTACAGACAGACAGGCGGATGCTGGACAAAATGTAATTAGAAAAGTTCACTTGAGCCTTCCGCTCAGGTGAGCTAAAAATTGGTAGATATAATATCTTTTATGCAATAGCGCAATATTCAAGTTTATGTGACTTTTGGGTCCAATGGTCAATAAAAAGAGTCTCAGCTCTACAAGAATTAAGCTTCTGTAATTTCTTCAGTACAAGAACCTTTATTAAGATCCTGCCACTCAACCTCTTTGACTTATACCCTGTCTTATGATTTAAAATGGCTAAAGGCATCTTTTTTGATTCATCATTATTTGCGTATCATATTCTGTTTTATTATTTGTTCTACAACATAATTAAGTACTGTCATACTCAAAGACCATTTTCGATGAGAATTTTGTTAATTCAGTTTAAGATCTTATCTAAACAGGATACATCTAAGATCAAAGGGGTTGAATGGTTTCTGACTTTCTGTTACCAATCAATACTATCGGTACTTTGATTTCACGAGAATTTTCAATTTGTGTCGGGTTTGGTATACAATTAATATTGAAAAAGCAACAAGTGCGTTTGGAGGAGGTATAATATGTATGCTGTTTTGGATCTCGTAACCAGCCTCTATAACCAGGCAGAGCGCATGCGCGCAATAAATTTCCATCGAGATCGGAAAACACCAGGGAGGAAATTCGGAATATATAATGGAAACTAGTAATGCGGAATGATACTATAGTCAGATCCAGAAATTTATGCATAATTCGATCAACTTTTATTTAAAAAAAAAAAACAGAAAAATAAATGAATCAACTTTACAGTTAGTTTTTATTTATTCATTTTATTTATTTATTTATTTATGTATTTTATTTTATTTTATTTTATTTATTTATTTATTTATTTATTTATTTATTTATTTATCAATCATTCTTATAATTAATTAACTAAGTAACTGATTAATTCATTAAAAAATGTATTTATGTATTTTTTTTTAATTAATTTATTACATTCTTTCGTTCATTTATTAATCATTCCATCCATTAATTAATTGTCTATTATTTAATTCTTTCATTTATTAATTTGTGTGTATGTTTGTTTATTTATTTATTTATTATTCTAATAATTAAATGATAAAATAAATGATCAATTCATTAAGAAGTTCATTTATTTGTTTGTTTGTTTATTTATTTATTATATTCATTCTTTCATTTATTCCTATTCTATTAATTAATTAATTTATTTATTTATTTATTTATGCATTTATTTATTTATGCATTTATTTATTCGTATGTTTATTTATTTTTTTTCTTTATTTTTTATTTCTTGATTGATTTATTTATGCATTTATCATTGATCACTTTTATAAATTAATTGTTTTTACAGGGTTTGTATACTTATTACCAGGGTTTGTTTTTGTTTTGCCATAGTTTGTATACCATCACCAGGGTCTGTATTTCTATCACTAGGGTTTTGATATCTATCACCATGGTCTGTACATCTATCACCATGGTCTCTATTTCTATTATCAGGGTCTGTATTATCCATCACCAGGGTGTGTGTATCTATCACCAGGGTCTGTATTATCTATTACCAGGAACTGTATATCTATCACCAGGGTCTGTATTATCTATCACCAGGGTCTATATACCTATCACCAGGGTCTGTAATATCTATCACAAGGGTCCTTATACCCATCACCAGGGTCTGTATACCTATCACCAGGGTCTGTATAGCCATCACCAGGGTCTGAATACCTATCACAAGGGTCTGTATACCCATAACCAGGATATGTATGCCCATCACCAAGGTCTGTTTACCCATCACCAGGGTCTGTATACCCATCACCAGGGTCTGTAATAACTATCACCAGGCTCCTTATACCCATCACCAGGATCTGTATACTATCACCAGGGTCTGTATACCCATAACCGGGATATGTATACCCATCACCAGGGTCTGTATACCCATCACCAGGGTCTGAATACTTATCACCAGGGTCTGTATTATCTATCACCAGGGTCTGTTTACCCATCACCAGGGTCTGTATACCTATCACCAGGGTCTCTATTATCTATCACCAGGGTCTGTATACCTATCACCAGGGTCCTTATACCCATCACCAGGGTCTGTATACCCATCACCAGGGTCTGAATACTTATCACCAGGGTCTGTATTATCTATCACCAGGGTCTGTTTACCCATCACCAGGATCTGTATACTATCACCAGGGTCTGTATACCCATAACCAGGATATGTATACCCATCACCAGGGTCTGAATACTTATCACCAGGGTCTGTATTATCTATCACCAGGGTCTGTTTACCCATCACCAGGGTCTGAATACTTATCACCAGGGTCCTTATACCTATCACCAGGGTCTGTATACCCATCACCAGGGTCTGTATACCCATCACCAGGGTCTGAATACTTATCACCAGGGTCTGTATTATCTATCACCAGGGTCTGTTTACCCATCACCAGGGTCTGTATACCCATCACCAGGGTCTGAATACTTATCACCAGGGTCTGTATTATCTATCACCAGGGTCTGTTTACCCATCACCAGGGTCTGTATACCCATCACCAGGGTCTGTATACCCATCACCAGGGTCTGAATACTTATCACCAGGGTCTGTATTATCTATCACCAGGGTCTGTTTACCCATCACCAGGATCTGTATACCCATCACCAGGGTCTGTATACCCATCACCAAGGTCTGTATACCCATCACTAGGGTCTGTATACCAATCACCAGGGTCTGTATTATCTATCACCAGGAACTGTATATCAATCACCAGGGTCTGTATACCCATCACCAGGGTCTCTATTATCTATCACCAGGGTCTATATACCTATCACCAGGGTCCTTATACCCATCACCAGGGTCTGTATACCCATCACCAGGGTCTGAATACTTATCACCAGGGTCTGTATTATCTATCACCAGGGTCTGTTTACCCATCACCAGGATCTGTATACTATCACCAGGGTCTGTATACCCATAACCAGGATATGTATACCCATCACCAGGGTCTGTATACCCATCACCAGGGTCTGAATACTTATCACCAGGGTCTGTATTATCTATCACCAGGGTCTGTATACCCATCACCAGGGTCTGTATACCCATCACCAGGGTCTGTATACCCATCACCAGGGTCTGAATACTTATCACCAGGGTCTGTATTATCTATCACCAGGGTCTGTTTACCCATCACCAGGGTCTGTATACCCATCACCAGGGTCTGAATACTTATCACCAGGGTCTGTATTATCTATCACCAGGGTCTGTTTACCCATCACCAGGGTCTGTATACCCATCACCAGGGTCTGTATACCCATCACCAGGGTCTGAATACTTATCACAAGGGTCTGTATTATCTATCACCAGGGTCTGTTTACCCATCACCAGGATCTGTATACCCATCACCAGGGTCTGTATACCCATCACCAGGGTCTGAATACTTATCACCAGGGTCTGTATTATCTATCACCAGGGTCTGTTTACCCATCACCAGGGCCTGTATACCTATCACCAGGGTCTGTATACCCACCACCAGGGTCTGTATACCCATCACCAGGGTCTGAATACTTATCACCAGGGTCTGTATTATCTATCACCAGGGTCTGTTTACCCATCACCAGGGTCTGCATACCCATCACCAGGGTCTGAATACTTATCACCAGGGTCTGTATTATCTATCACCAGGGTCTGTTTACCCATCACCAGGGTCTGTATACCCATCACCAGGGTCTGTATACCCATCACCAGGGTCTGAATACTTATCACCAGGGTCTGTATTATCTATCACCAGGGTCTGTTTACCCATCACCAGGATCTGTATACCCATCACCAGGGTCTGTATACCCATCACCAGGGTCTGTATACCCATCAGCAGGGTCTGTATACCAATCACCAGGGTCTGTATTATCTATCACCAGGAACTGTATATCAATCACCAGAGTCTGTATACCTATCACCAGGGTCTCTTTTATCTATCACCAGAGTCTATATACCTATCACCAGGGTCCTTATACCCATCACCAGGGTCTGTATACCCATCACCAGGGTCTGAATACTTATCACCAGGGTCTGTATTATCTATCACCAGGGTCTGTTTACCCATCACCAGGATCTGTATACTATCACCAGGGTCTGTATACCCATAACCAGGATATGTATACCCATCACCAGGGTCTGTATACCCATCACCAGGGTCTGAATACTTATCACCAGGGTCTGTATTATCTATCACCAGGGTCTGTTTACCCATCACCAGGGTCTGAATACTTATCACCAGGGTCCTTATACCTATCACCAGGGTCTGTATACCCATCACCAGGGTCTGTATACCCATCACCAGGGTCTGAATACTTATCACCAGGGTCTGTATTATCTATCACCAGGGTCTGTTTACCCATCACCAGGATCTGTATACCCATCACCAGGGTCTGTATACCCATCACCAAGGTCTGTATACCCATCACCAGGGTCTGTATACCAATCACCAGGGTCTGTATTATCTATCACCAGGAACTGTATATCAATCACCAGAGTCTGTATACCTATCACCAGGGTCTCTTTTATCTATCACCAGAGTCTATATACCTATCACCAGGGTCCTTATACCCATCACCAGGGTCTGTATACCCATCACCAGGGTCTGAATACTTATCACCAGGGTCTGTATTATCTATCACCAGGGTCTGTTTACTCATCACCAGGGTCTGTATACCCATCACCAGGGTCTGTATTATCTATCAACAAGGTCTGTATACCCATCACCAGGGTCTGTATACCTATCACCAGGGTGTGTATTATCTGTCACCAGAGTCTGTATACCTATCACCAGGGTCTGTATACTTATCACTGGGGTGTGTATTTTCCTTCACCAGAGTCTGTATACCTATCACCAGGGTCTGTATTATCTAGTACCAAGGTCTGTATAGCTATCACCAGAAACTGTATATCTAACACCAGGGTCTGTATTATCTATCACCAGGGTTTGGGTATCGATCTATCACCAGAGTCTGTAAATCTATCACAAGGGTCTGTATTATCTGTCATTAGGGTCTGTATGTACCCATCAGCAGGGTGTGTATACCTTTCACCAGAGAATGTGGAACTATTACCAGGGTCTGTATGTCTATTACCAGCATCTGTATTTCTATAACAAGGGTCTGTATTATCTATTAAAAGGGTCTGTATACTTATCACCGGGGTCTGTATTATCTATCACTAGGGCCTCTATTATCTATCACTAGAGCTGTACATCTATCACCAGTGTCTGTATACCCATCACCTGTTTGTCTGTCCGCAAAAACTTGCCCATTACTTTTGATTGGTTGGACCTATGGCTTTCATATTTCACATGTGCATTCCTTGTAATAAGGCCTTTGTTTGGGTTCAAACATATTTGACATTTTGACCTTGATCTTGGAGTTTTGCCCACTTTTGCAAGAATTTACCAAACTTTAACCTTGGCTATAAACTTTTGAACAGTTGGTGCAAGGGCTTTCATACTTTATATGTGTATTCATAATAACAAGACCTTTCATCGGATATAAAAAAAATTGACCTTGACCTTTTAGTTTTACCAACTTTTAAAAATTTTAACCTTGAGCAGTTAGTATCAGGGCCTTTATTTTCCACATATGTATTCCTTGTGACAAATCCTTTCTTTGGGTTCCAACATATTTGAAATTTTGACCTTTACTTTGGAATAAAACCTACTTTTGAAAAACTTTAATCTTGGCCATATATTTTGGACAGTTGGTTCTTATTCTTTAATGTTTTTCATGGGTATTTCTTATAACAAGGCCTTACCCTGGGTACCTTTAATTTGACCCTTTGACCTTGACCTTGCAGTTTGACCTACATTTAAAAAACTTTAACCTGGGCTAAACCTTTTTAATGGTTAATAGATATATTCACTGAGCGTCCTTTCTTTGGGTAACAACATTTTCAGCTATTAATATTTGAGTTTGAGTTGCATTTGAGAAACTTTAACCATTTCCAAAAGCTGCCATACAGGGACATCAGTGTTTCACAAACACATCTTGTTTTAATTTGAAATACCAAACAAAATTAAATTGAAATATTCGATAAGAACCATTATAGTTATTTTCAGCTATTAATATTTGAGTTTGAGTTGCATTTGAGAAACTTTAACCATTGCCAAAAGCTGCCATACAGGGACATCAGTGTTTCACAAACACATCTTGTTTTAATTTGAAATACCAAACAAAATTAAATTGAAATATTCGATAAGAACCATTATAGTTTTTTAGATAATTTTGTTCACTAAAGAAGAGAAAGTCCTTTGCTGTAAAGTGAGGTTTATTTGTACGTTTATTTGTTCACTAATTTGTTTATTTATTTTTGGCCTGAAATGACCATGTTATAGACCGTTCGAGAAATTAATACGATATGTTCTTTGACATCAAACATATCAAACTTTCATGTATACTTAGCTTTAAAGTCTGCATTTGGACTGTGCGACTTTGTAAAAATATATTTTAATGAACGCCTGCACTGAAAATTTAAGTTTAAATTTCAATTTAAATTTAAGGAGCTATAACCTAGCGATTACATGTATTTTTATTGGGGGGAGTGGGTTAAACTCACTATTTATAACAAGGTGTTGTCAGTCTAACTATCATGATAAATAAATAAGGATGGCTAAATAATTGTCTGGAATGTGTTGCTTGGAATTTATTTCAAGGCCTAAACATGTAGATCAAAGTGTAGGGAAATGTGGACCAATAATAACGACCCCCTTATAGATTTTCAAGGCTCCTTCTTCGGTGTTAATACTACAAATTTTATTTATTTTATTTGTATTTACAATTCATCAAATTATAAGTTCAGATTAACAATTTGTTATTACAATTTTTTATCTTTTATAAAACAAGTTAACATTTTATAATTGCAAATTATTGATTTGTTGTTATAATGTTGTATAAATATTTTCCTTCCTGCTGAGTTAATGTTAAAGTATGAATTTGAATTCCCCCAATACCGATGTACAAAAATCACCGTTACAGAAAACAAGATGTGTTTGTGAAACACTGATGCCCCCGTATGGCAACTTATAGCGAAGGTTAAACTTTCTCAAATGCAAATCAAATATGTTGGTACCCAAAGTAAGGTCTTGTCCCGAGGAATAAACCTGTGAAATATGAAAGCCCCAGTAGCAATAGATATGTATAAGGTCAAAGTTTTTTTTCAAAAGTATGTCAAACATCAAGGTCAAGGTCAAATGGTCAAAATTAATGGTGCCCAAGGAAAGGCCTTCTCCCAAAAAATACACAGGTGAAATATGAAAGCCAAAGCACCAATCGTTCAAAAGTTATGACCAAGGTTAAAGTTTGTCAAAAGTAGGTCAAACTTCAAGATCAAGGTCAAAGTTGTTGGTGTCCAAAAAAGGTATTGTCACAAGGATTATATATGTGAAGTATGAAAGCCTTAGCACCAACGTTCAAAAGTTATGGCCAAGGTTAAAGTTTGGTAAAAATTTGCAAAACTGGGTCAAACTCCAAGGTCAAAAGGTCAAATATGGTGGTATCCAGAGAAAGGTCTTGTTACAAGGAATACACATGTGAAATATGAAAGCCATAGCTCCAACCAATCAAAAATTATGGGCAAGGTTAAAGTTTTCGCGGACAAACAGACAGACGGACGGACAGAGCAAAAACTATATACCCCCGAATCTTCGATACTGGGGTATGAAAATGCGAGTAAAGCGTTAGATTAATTTATCTTATCCAAATAAATTAAAGAATTGATAACGCTTGAACTGGTTGCAAATTGTACATCTAGTCTAATACAGGTAAATTCTATGAAATATTTTGTTTTTAAAACAAGTAGAATCAAGAGTAAACACATTAATCACAGATTGTGTTTGCCTGCACATGATTAGAAATATTGACTTTCTAAGAAATTGCCCAAAAATGTACGATACATGGTAAAATTACTTGAAATCACAAAGATATAGTCCGATAAGAAACAAACTCACTCAATTTTATAATTAATATTCGATTATCTTGTGATCTACTTTTGAAGGTTGTGAATACTTTACAATTACATTTTAAAAATTCCTGTGATTCATATTTAATTATGCGATAATGCGAAAAGTTCATAGTCGAAATCTTGTTACTGTGTATTTTTTAGGGATGTCAAAATATTTATTTTCCTTAGTCGACTATTCGATAACATTATTCGAACGATAGTCGATTCTTCGGAACATTTTCTTAAAATAAAATTTTAATATTTCAAACCTCACTTGTTAATGCAGGAGGTATTTATAACAAAAAAACCTTTTTACCTCATATATATACAAAAAAGGTAGCATCAATTGCCTCTGTTGCACATAAATGTTTACAGGCACCTAACGTGTGGGCAGTGTGTTTATATGAAATAAATTTAGACCGCAAATTATTCATATATCAGTTTTTATTTTACCAAGCATAAAAAAATTGCCAGCATGATATTTTTTAAAGTTTACAAAAATAAATGGAAAGGGGGGGGGGGGTTGATACACACTATCTACGCGTCTTATTCTTTGCAAACTTTCAAGACTACATGCAGAAAATTATTTGCATATTTCATGAATGAGTGGAACTTAATAAGACTGTCACAAGAAGGTAAACTGGATACTTATGTTAAGATCAAAACAAATTTTGGACTTGAAAAATATTTACTTTGCCTACCATTTGAACAAAGGAAAGTAATATGTAGGTTGCGTACATCTTCTCACAATTTACAAATAGAAAGAGGTCGTTATTTGGGCATTCCTAGAGATCAAAGACTTTGTACTAAATGCTCAATGAGTGTTATTGAAGATGAAAAACACATACTTTTTGATTGTTTGAATTATGTTACAGAAAGAGAGAATATGATGAATATTATACAAACACACTGTATCAATTTTGCTCATTTAAATAATGAAAATAAGTTGTTGTGGGTTCTAAACTGTGAAAATATTGAAGTGCTTTTTGCTGTATGTAAACTAGATAGACAAGCCATTTAAAAATATTATGCATATAAGTCACATTGCAACATTTTCTTTAAATATATAGTACATGTAAATATATGTAATAATAATACATACAAAAATTGACACTTTATGTTTTGTAATAGTTAGTACTTTTGCATTGCCACGTGGTATCTTTTGCAATGCGAGGACTGTAAAATCTCCCCACCTTGCATTAGGGTACACGGTAGTACTATTTCATTTATCAACATTACTTACATATACAGTGTCAAATTGTACAATATACAAATACATGTACTGTAGATTATTATTTAGTATACACATAAATTGTCTGTACTGTTTGTAATTGTAGAAATCATACTTGTTGTTTGTGATGCCTGAAAGGGCCCTGATTTGGAAATAAAGAATCTATCTATCTTTCTATCTATCTATTCTTTGAATATATGTATTGCTAATAAAATTAATTTGGAAAGATATAGATTTCACTACTTCAAATAAAACGTTTTATCATAATTATCATTTTATCTTTCATGGAATTTTATTCAATTATTCTCTATTGCTAAAGCAAATCCGCCGGGACAGTCTATGTGTTTGTTCATCACAAAAACTTGAACATTGGTCATAATTTTTTGTTTAGTTTATCAATTTCAAGAAATATTCATCTGATAGAAAATACATAATAATTTTGAAAAGATCGGACTCTCATATTCCACATATGAATTACGAATTACAAAATCCTTCTGAATTTATTATTTTTTTTTTTATCTTATGACCTTGTGAAATTTGATATACTTATAAAAAAATAATAACCCTGACCTAAGCTTAGTATGGAATGAAATATATGTTTTCGTAATTCACCTGTACAATGCCCGTGACAAAACTATAACAAGTTACTGGAATGTATATTGCCCATGATCTATGACCTTGACATTTGACCTTTTTTTTTTTTTACAAAACTTTTAATCCTGAATATATGGCCAAAGCTTTGGTATACAGACCCTATTGATAGACAAACAGACCCTGTTGATAGATACATGTATTACAAACCCTGCAGTGTGATAGGTATATAGACCCTGGTGATAGGTATATAGACCCTGGTGATAGATAATACAGAACCTGGTGATAGGTATATAGACCATAGTGATGGGTATATAGACCCTGGGGATGGGTATTTAGACCCTGGTGAAAGGTATATAGAGCCTGGTGATAGGTATATAGACCCTGATGATAGGTATATAGACCCTGGTGATGGGTATATAGAGCCTGGTGATGGGTATACAGACCCTGGTGATGGGTATGTAGACCCTGGTGATAGGTATATAGACCCTGCTGATGGGTATACAGACCCTGGTGATAGATAATACAGTCCCTGGTGATAGATATACAGACCCTGGTGATTGGTATACAGACCCTGGTGATGGGTATACAGACCCTGGTGATAGATAATACAGTCCCTGGTGATAGATATACAGACCCTGGTGATAGGTATACAGACTCTGGTGAAGGAAAATACACACCCCAGAGATAAGTATGCAGACCCTAGTGATGGGTATATAGACCCTGGTGATAAGTATACTGACCCTGGTGATAGGTATACAGACTCTGGTGACAGATAATACACACCCTGGTGATAGGTATACAGACCCTGGTGATGGGTATACAGACCCTGTTGATAGATAATACAGACCCTGGTGATGGGTATACAGACCCTGGTGATGGGTATACAGATCCTGGTGATGGGTAAACAGACCTTGGTGATGGGCATACATATCCTTGTTATGGGTATACAGACCCTTGTGATAGGTATTCAGACCCTGGTGATGGCTATACAGACCCTGGTGATAGGTATACAGACCCTGGTGATGGGTATAAGGACCCTTGTGATAGATATTACAGACCCTGGTGATAGGTATATAGACCCTGGTGATAGATAATACAGACCCTGGTGATAGATATACAGTTCCTGGTAATAGATAATACAGACCCTGGTGATAGATACACACACCCTGGTGATGGATAATACAGACCCTGATAATAGAAATAGAGACCATGGTGATAGATGTACAGACCATGGTGATAGATATCAAAACCCTGGTGATAGAAATACAGACCCTGGTGATGGTATACAAACTATGGCAAAACAAAAACAAACCCTGGTAATAAGTATACAAACCCTGTAAAAACAATTAATTTATAAAAGTGATCAATGATAAATGCATAAATAAATCAATCAAGAAATAAAAAATAAAAAAAAAAATAAATAAACATACGAATAAATAAATGCATAAATAAATAAATGCATAAATAAATAAATAAATAAATTAATTAATTAATAGAATAGGAATAAATGAAAGAATGAATATAATAAATAAATAAACAAACAAACAAATAAATGAACTTCTTAATGAATTGATCATTTATTTTATTATTTAATTATTAGAATAATAAATAAATAAATAAACAAACATACACACAAATTAATAAATGAAAGAATTAAATAATAGACAATTAATTAATGGATGGAATGATTAATAAATGAACGAAAGAATGTAATAAATTAATTTAAAAAAAAATACATAAATACATTTTTTAATGAATTAATCAGTTACTTAGTTAATTAATTATAAGAATGATTGATAAATAAATAAATAAATAAATAAATAAATAAATAAATAAATAAATAAATAAATAAATAAATAAATAAATAAAATAAAATAAAATACATAAATAAATAAAATGAATAAATAAAAACTAACTGTAAAGTTGATTCATTTATTTTTCTGTTTTTTTTTTAAATAAAAGTTGATCGAATTATGCATAAATTTCTGGATCTGACTATAGTATCATTCCGCATTACTAGTTTCCATTATATATTCCGAATTTCCTCCCTGGTGTTTTCCGATCTCGATGGAAATTTATTGCGCGCATGCGCTCTGCCTGGTTATAGAGGCTGGTTACGAGATCCAAAAAAGCATACATATTATACCTCTCGCGTATGGAGGAAAATATTTTGATTTTTAAATCGAACTGAAATTGTTGATTTGGAAAAAAAAAAAAATTCGGAAGCCATATTATCAAGAGCACTTTAGATAAAGAATGCCACAGTAGGTGGAACTCCGAAGGTTTGTTGTTAAAGAGCACCAGAATCAACTTAAATTACTCCTACTGTACAAACTCAACCTGTTTATTTCAAGTTCAGCATAATCTCATGAATTAGCTATATAGCTTTATTAACCTATTCAGAATAGCTTGATAAAGCTATTTTTATATGCAGTTTTTCGGAAAAAATGTTTTTGTAAGAAAAAGATAAAAAGTTGCAAGGGTTTCCCTATTCATACAGTGTATATCAGTGTACGTGTACTGTGGACTATCAAAAAAGCATATACAAATCAAAGATAGTTCTGACATTGCAACTTTGAATTACTTTTAATCATAAGTATTTCCATTGTTTGGATAACTGTTCACACCTTGTGAACATTGAGGTGTGGATAAGTATGATTGCTTCACATTGTGCTGAATTATTACCAATCAATTATCTTAATTGTTGAGCAGAACTGACCTCCTTTATAATTTCATTCAAGAAGTAACTGTGTGGTCACGAATCAATTGCTTTATATAGCCCCAAACTTTTAGAACTTTGAGTACAAAGTCTCTAAAGGAGATGTAATTTGATGAGCAATTTTTACATGCATTGTTTTCAAAAGAGTTCAAGATTGAATACCATCACTGTGCCAAAGTGTGACTTTTTGTAAATGCTGAAAAAATAACAAATTTAAGAAAAATGTATGGTAAAATGGCTAAATCAAGCTATTCTGAGTATATAACCAGGGATCTATATACTAACAGGATAGGCAACTCTCGAAAGTCTCGCAATATCTCGTAAGTTGCGGGATTTCGTAAGTCAATTTTAAATAAATATATCTCTTTTGCTATCAAATATTTCAGAATAAAATCTTAATTTATCTATCAAAAAATTATTCAAGATTTGTTATTAGCACTGTTTTTACTCCTTATCTTAGAAGTAATTACGTTTATTTAAAAATCAGTGCGTACCCCTGATCAGCCGTATTTCTGAGAAATCGCCGATTTTGGTGGTTGTTTACTTTATATCTAAATTATTTTATAATATGTGCTTTAAAATTTATTAAATATCCATTCCGATACACAAAAAGAACAGATTACATTAATCAGAAAACAGGCTTTTTACTGGGAAAAAACATAGTTTGAAAAACTTGCAGTGTTGTGTGTGCCGTTTTGGGTAAATAAACATGGCGCTGAAGGAGTTGCCTATCCCATTAGTATATAGGTCCCTGATATAACTAAATCAATAGATTGTGCTGGACCATGTATTTTGGATGGGGGTGGCTACATAAATTATGTATCTGATATTGGAAGAATATATTCATAAAATCATACTAGTGAGAAGCAGAGACAAGATTCAAAATAAGGATCAAGGTTTGAGTCCCAGTTAGTTTCCCCTTCCTTTTCCTCTGTGTCCCCACTCTAAAAAGTTTCAAAGGATGCAGTGTCCAAAGTTCATACAGAAAACCATTCCATAGATTTTTAACCTCTTTGGTTGATTAGATTGTATTTAGCACTTGAAATTTAATTATAACTAGTTACTTAAAATGACAAATATACTGTGATCATGATACAGAATTAATTTTTATCAAAACTTCTGCAATTAAAATAAATGATTAAATTCATGTAAGCATTTATGCCATGATAATCAATTTTATGTCGATTCAGTTGTAAAAAATTGACATATTGAATTTCAGCTTTATACAAGAAAAAATCATTCTTTTTAGGTGACATTAAAGATGTATCTGTAGAACACAGAACTTTATTAGAATGGCAGTGTATTTGGGAAAGCGTGATACAGTTTCCCTACCTGTGAATTTTTGTCCTTCTCTCCTACGAGGAAATCGAGGAAGCATGGAGTCTGTAATGAGCATTAATGGATCCTGTGAGTCGGGGGATGATTACCGGTATGCCGAGGTGTCCCACCCAGCTCAGATGTTAGCAGGTATGCAGACATTGAGACGGAATGGTAAGCTTTGTGATGTTACCTTGTGTGTTGATGGACGGGAATTCCCTTGTCATAGGTGTGTTCTAGCTGCTTTCAGTTCATACTTTGATGCCATGTTTAGCGGTAATATGGTAGAAAGCCAGCAAAGCAAGGTTACCATAAATGGAATTGAGTCATCTATTTTAGAAAAACTTTTGGACTATGCATACACATCAGAAATCACTATAAACAGACAAAATGTGCAAAGTCTCCTCGCTGCCTCTAACTTGCTGGAGATCATTCAAGTCAAAGAAGCTTGCTGTCATTATTTAGAACAGAATATGGATGAAACAAATGCAGTAGGCATCCACTGTTTTGCTGAAATCCATGCTTGTGATGAACTTCAACTTAAGTCTAAAGACTTTATCCTGCAAAACTTCACAGCTGTCTCCCAGCACGAGGAATTCAACAACCTGTCTCAAAGCAAACTGACAGAGCTACTGTCTGATGATGAACTGATTGTGGATTCTGAGGAGACGGTTTATGAGGCAGCAATGCGCTGGCTGGATCACAGCAGTGAGAGTCGAATAAGAGAATTCTACCATGTGTTAGAGTGTGTCAGATTACCTATGATTAACCCGTACTACCTACACGACTTTGTGGAACAGAATGATGTCATTAAAGCTTGTGAACAATGTAAGAAATTGGTGGATGAAGCTAAGAATTTCCACCTTCTTCCTGACAGAAGGACTGAATTCAACAATAAACGCATGAGGATACGTAAATCAGCAGGTACAAATAATATATGTCACTACTATAAGTACTAGATGCTAGTAGTAGTGTTAACATTACCAATATACATGTAGCAGTATTACATTTACAGTTGTATGGATTGGTTATATGAGAGGAAAGTTTATTTGTCAGTGGTATAAATCAGTGATAGCTGGGAAAATGTAAGAATTTAATCTTCATTAGGGCCCCGCAAGGATTTGCGGGTGCACTATAGTAATCACTCTGTCTGTCTGTCTGTCTGTCTGTCTGTCTGTCCGTCTGTCATTCTTCTGTCCACAAATTTTCTGTTTTTTTCTAATAATTTTTTTTGTAGTTGACCAATTAAGTTCAAATTTGGTATGTTGGTTGAAGAGACAGTAAGACATATTTTGATGCTAAGTTTGGTTCTCTATGTCATCCACTTTGGAGCTGGGGTGGTGGGGTAGATTCCTTAACTTTACATTAGAATGAATGCCAGGGCAAAGAGAGATAACTGCTGAGAATGTTCCTATTGTAAACTATGAAAGCTGCAACTAGTCCCATGGGATTAATTAACTTTCCTCTTGAAGAAAATCCAAAGCATTATCTGTTTCTGTCAAATTGAGATTAATTAACACCTGTGTCTGCAGATGAAGTTTGTTTTGAAGTTAAGGTCAATTCTGAATGATGTTTACATTCTCTGAAATGTGGATTTAAATAATGTTCATACTTTATTTTGGTAAAATATACAATGAGTTATGATTTTATTGAATTCTAAAAACAAGATAAACATAAAGATTTATTTTATTTATTTATTCATTTTTCTTTTGGCTGTCATATGTAAATTCAAGAAATCTGTTAATTATAATGGGTAGTCCAATAATAATCTTATTCTATCATTACTGAAAGAGTTCTGATTGTAAACTTGGAAGAAAAGGATAAGAGAGCAGTACAATTAATCCCTTGGGATTAATTATCTTGTCTGGGGCAGAAGATTTTCCAGGCTTATCTTTATTTGTCACTTTAAGATAAATTAACCTTTGTCTGCAACTGATGTTTGTTTTGAAGTTAAGGTCAAGCCTGGGTGATATTTGAAAACACATGCTGTATTCTTGTTTAAATATACATTTAATTGAGTAATTATAGATGTGATGTTTTTTTGCTGCCTTATGTAAATACAGGGATACTCGATCTTTACAGGTTGTTGGATATGTAGGAATTATCTTGAAATTTTATAAATACAGTTGTTATTGCATATTCTTCTTCATATATTTTTAAATTTTTGTAATCAATTAAAATTCTCATTCTGTTAGCTGCACCCTTATATTTCTACCCCTCGCGGGGCCCTTGCAGACTGGTCAGTTTTCTAGTTAATGCAATATATTTAGTTGTTAAATATTTTTTGCACAATCTTAACTCTGCTGCCAAACATGTTCCTATCTAATTTGAAACTTAATTTACAGGGTATTTTTATGTTTTTGGGAGTTGGTGATAACTGTATTTTTCTGATTTAAATTGCTTAATGGTTTTGTAGAGTTGATTGTGACTATTCTTTAAAGTGTTGTCAGGTTTTTTGGAGGCATAGTGGATGTGTTTTTTCCCCATTGTTTACAAGTTTTGTTGAGGTTGTGCTGTCTATACTCTAGCTGCCTTATTTCATTTTTTCAGAATTTGTGGAGGTGGCGGTGGTTGTACTGTGTCATATTTCATTGTTTACAGGTTTTTAAGATGTGGTAGCTGTACTACTCTATCTAAATGTTTACAGTTTTTGTGAGGTTTCTTATTTAAATGTTTACAGGTTTTGTGGAGGCGGCTTTACTCTGATTTAAATGTTTACAGGTTTTGTGGAGGTGGCTTTACTCTGATTTAAATGTTGACAGGTTTTGTGGAGGTGGCTGTATTCTATTTAAATGTTTACAGGTTTTGTGGAGGCAGCTTTACTCTGATTTAAATGTTTACAGGTTTTGTGGAGGTGGTGGTGGCTGTGGGAGGAGAGGATGATAAGGTGGTGTTGAGGAGTGTGGAGACTTTTGATCCAAACACACTGACCTGGAAACCACTAGCTTGTCTGCCATTTGCAATCAGTAAACATGGACTTGTGTCTGTTGGTAAGATACTATTCTAGTCATTTACATTAGATGCCCTTTTTTAATTTTTGAAGATACTGATAATTGAAAAAGAATTAAAGAAAAAGAAAAGAGTTTATAAATTTCAGCCTGTCAAGTCTATTAACTTTACGAGAGACATTTCATCTAATATAGGCATATCAATGAATTTTCAGCAATTTTTATGCATATAGTATGCAAGAACTATTGATTTGTTCATTGTACCAGTTTCTAAAACATTGAATCTGATGGAATGGAAATACTTTATCATTGACATCTAAGGTGGATCCTACCTGTATCTGGCTGGAGGGGAGTATCCAGATGGAAATGCCAGTCGGAGTGTCTGGAGGTATGATCCATGTCTGGATACCTGGGATGAAATGCAAAGCATGCAGACTCCAAGATCTGAGCTAGGTAAGATTTGAGTTAGGTAGACTATTGCCCTTATTCATACCTATGGCTTAGGTAAGCTAAGTTTATCAAGTAAGCCTGAGTCAAGTAAACTGGGTTTAAATCCCATTTGAGCTGAGCTCACGTAAACCTCACTTGTGTTTCACACTGAAAATAAAATTGGTTTTACCTAAACTGCAGTCAATTTCGTGTTTTTAACAGCATTTGGTATAATATTAACCAGAGAAAGAACCGAAGGAAAATGAAAAGACAACATATATTTTCATAGAAAATCTTTCATTCCTTCACGGAAAATGATTTACTAGGAGCGTCCTCCTATTTTCAGTAGAGACAATGTTCTCACCATTACTATCAATAAATTAATTCATTCAGTATAACAAAGGCCTTCACTTACTCTATAATTAAATTTTCTAAGAGAGCAAAAGACACAATTCAAGGGCAGATTCAGGAATTTTTCTTCTTTAGGGGCATTATATAAGATATTATTCTGAGGTAGAATCTGGGCTAAGTAATATTTGGACTACGTAAATTCCACCTCTAGGCAAGCTCAACTGAATTAGTTAAACTGCTGTTGTGCTTAAAAACCAGTTAATTTACAATCATTGTCAATCAAAAATTCCAAAGTAAAAATTTCTGTTAAATTAAATATGGCTTAATATTAAGATATGTGATAAAATTTATATTGACTTTGTCAATATGTAATACATGTACAAGTAAATACCTGTATTTGTTATTTTTCAGGACTGGCTATGCTAGATGGATACATGTATGCTGTAGGAGGCTGGGACGGGACTATGAGACTGGATACTGTAGAACAGTATAACCTTTACACCAATGTCTGGTGTTACATCTCCAATATGAAGATGGCATTGACCAGTCCAGCTGTGGCCCCAGTGGACGGTTGTCTCTATGTAACAGGTGCTTCATCCAACACTTTTCTACATCATCGAATAAGGCTTCTCCTGTTGTGTCTACTTTTCATCCCCCCCCCCAAAAAAAAATACTGGAAGTTAAGTTATATGAAAATTATAACCTTTTTATTTAGTTTTATAATAAATATATATTATCCTTTTATAGTTTTGTAATTGATAAATTTTAAATAAGATATTTTTAGCTCACCTCGACGAAGTCGAGATGAGCTTATGCTATACCCCCGGCGTCGGCGTTAGCATCGTCCTGGTTAAAGTTTTAGGAGCAAGTCCCATTCCCAAGTAATTATAAGCCCTACCTGGACCAAACTTGCATGGATGATGCATCTAGGGATGGACACTACCACACTTGCTTCGGATGCTGGATCTGACCTAGATTTTCCAGATGAGTGACCAGGTTAAGTTTTTGGAGCAGGTCCGTTCCCAAGTAACTATAAGCCCTACCTGGACCAAACTTGCATGGATGATGCATTTAGATATAGACACTACCACACTTGCTTCAGTTGCTGGATCTGACCTAGATTTTCCAGATGAGTGACCAGGTTAAAGTTTTTGGAGCAGGTCCGTTCCCAAGTAACTATAAGCCCTACCTGGACCAAACTTGCATGGATGATGCATCTAGGGATGGACACTACCACACTTGTTTCGGATGCTGGATCTGACCTAGATTTTCCAGACGAGTGACCAGGTTAAAGTTTTTGGAGCAGGTCTATTCCCAAGTAACTATAAGCCCTATCTGGACCAAACTTACATGGATTATGCATCTAGGGATGGACACTACCACACTTGGTTCAGATGCTGGATCTGACCTAGATTTTCCAGATGAGTGAATTTTAGCCATATTTTAATCAAATTAGCATGGATGATGTATCTTAAGATGGACACTTTCAGACTTGTTTGAATGTGACCTACATTTTCCGGATGAGTGACCAGGGTAATGTTTTTGGAGTAGCTATATAATATTATGGCATGTTATGATTAAACTTGCATGGATGGTGCATCTAAGAATGAAAACTTTCAGACTTACTTTGAATGTTGGAACTGACCAAAATTGTCTTGATTAGTAAACAGGTTAAAAGTTTTTTTGAGCAGGTCTCTGTGCGGATTACTTTCCAAGTAACTACAAGTCCTTCTTAAACCAAACTTGTATGGATATTGATCTTGTGATGAACATTAACTAGAAAAAATATGATGTGAAATTTGCCTTACTTATAGATAACCTTTGTCGAGTTGAGCTTCGTAATCTTTGATTACCTATGTTTCTTAGGGGGAGCCATTTTGGATGATGGAGATGGGATAGAACTTGTCCAGTGTTACAACCCTCGCTCCGATGTCTGGACAGAGAAGTCCCCCATGTTGATTCCACGGTCAGGTTCGGGGGCCTGTGTACTGGATGGCATGATATACATCATAGGTATTTAGTCACAGATTGGTCAAAATGAACAATTTTTCATAACAGTTTCAGATTCTGTGAACTCACTTCTTTTCATATACAGCACTATTTAAAAATGTAAACTTGTATGACTTTTTTGTTTTGATTCATTATCTAGTTTATGTTAAAAATCAGCCTTTGCAAAAGAATTTGTGGAATCTTCTTATCTAATGTTTGCAGGTTCACAATTTATCAGTAAGGATACCCTCAAATATATTAGATTAATTACATATATATGAATGTAATCTGATTCAAATCAGATGTTTGATGTGCTATGCTCTCAAAAGTTATGTTTACTTTAAGGTGGATGGCACGCTTCTACAGAAAACACTAACAAAGTGGAGTGTTATAATCCTCGTACCAACCAATGGATCCAAAAGGCCTCATTGTCCGAGCGGAGGTACCGCCCAGGGGTGGCTGTCGTGGGCGGGAAGATCTACGTGTGTGGGGGAGAAGAGGGATGGGACAGGTAGTACAAAATAAGTGTTAGGGACTTTGATTTTGTCACAGTTTACTAGTTTTGGAACTTTTTAGCTAATCTGAGCCATAAAATAAAGAGAACATTTTGATTGATATTTACATTGTTTCTGATCATACATTTGTCAACTGATGTGCCTTTTGATCAACTTTTGCATCTCTTTACAAAATTCCATTAATGAGATAACAAAGCTGAAAAAATACTATCATCACTATTGCATGAATTTTAGCCTACAGCCCTCAGGTGTTAAGAATTTCTAATTGTCTACATCTTCATCAAGGAGGAAAAATGAAAGATGAATCTGAAAATTATTTCTTTGCTAAATAAATATAAGTGGATATGATTAATAAATTTAGTTTCTTTTCTATCCATTCATTGTAGATACCATGACACGATCGAGTGTTATGATCCTGAGTCAGATAGCTGGGAAATTATTGCAGAAATGCAGTCAAGCAGAAGCTGGTTAAGTTGTGTTGCCATGGTGATCAGAAAGGAAATAATCAACAAAGAAAGGTCCTCCCCATTTGGCAACGTCTGATTGGATGAGATCTTTAACATAGTTAGAATCAAGTGACAATATCTACAAAGTTAGAATCATGAGACAATATCTACAAAGTTAGAATCATGTGACATTATCTACAAAGTTAGAATCATGTGACAATTTCTACAAGTCTGAACCTCATGTGACAGTTTACAATTAAGGACTGTTTAGAAGGAAGACATCACAAATTATCAGGTATGAGTAGGGTTGTCGCCCGAGGACATTTGTGCCTGGGGGTGATAACCTTAATCAGACTTGATAATTTGTGATGCCTCCCTTCTATACAGTCCATAATAGTATTATCATCCTGAAGAATCTAAATTTGATAAGATAGAGTAGAAAATTTCAGTCAAACTTTATGTTCTCCTACCCACTGCTCTGATTCCATACTTTCAAAAACATGTCAGCAGACAACTTTGATGTCACTATTGGAATTTATTGTTTACCAATCCTGCATATATAGATCAATTATATACATGTATATGAGTTATCTTGCTTACAACATTTTATTTTCATCTAAAGGGAGATAATACAGTTCTCACCCTGTGCATGAGGGAGATATCATGAATTGTCTCCTTGCATGTGACATGCTCTTGGCCAATCAGATTGACTGTATTATTCTGAAGGATAATAATATCTATTATGTTACTGAATGGGTTGTCTTTCTAACATCCTTCATCTAATTAATAAAGCAGCATGATAATAGAACAAAAGATTCCTATAACTGTTAAAACTTAAACATTAACCCATAGTCAGAAATGTTTAAGTATCTCATCATTTAAGCGTTCCATGTTATAGTTACCTTAAAAATTTAAGAAGAGTGTAATCAAGGTATGTTAGTTCATTGTATATATGTTACTCATTCTAAATTTCTGTTGTTTTTTGTTGCTTTTTTTTCATTTTCACAATTTCAAAACCTGTATAAAATAATAGTTCATTGTACATGTATATATGTTACCCATTCTAAATTTCTTGGTTTTTTTTTTTCCATTTTCACAATTTCAAAACCTGTATAAAATATGGTTGTTAAATACAGTGGAGCTGGCCTCCCAATATATTTTGTGTTCAGAGAAATGCTGGAAATAAGCTTTTATTCAATGTTGTGTGCAAGTACTTAATCGGAGTTAACTAGAGTTAGCCCCCTTAACACATCTTTGCTGGACAAAGAATTCCCACTTATTGCAATTTCTTAGATATATGCGTGATTTATGCTTGCATTTAATCTTTATTTACATTTAATCTGATGCTGTCATCAGAAAAAAACCTATAGTCAAAGATATATTTAAAAAAATCAAGGGTAGCAATGATTGAGCTCTCTAGTCTTGTGTGACATAATTGTGTACTGGGGTGAATAAGTACCCAGTATATGTACTGCATTCTTTTCCTTTGGAATTACAGCAGTGCACAGATGTCTCTGCAGTGACAAATATTTATATAAACATGTATATGTAATTTATGTTCTAGTTGCACTGAAATGTTCTACAAAATTAAACACACTGCCAGATATGTTTTTTTTTTTTTTGAAACACTAAAGTAGTTTACATTACATCACCACTAAGGTCACCTGAATTTTATTCATCATGAAAATTTAAGAATTAAAAAATAACCAATCTTGTCTGTTCATCAGTTGCATTATAAAGATTAAGACAATGTTCGAGGATTTTATCCGTACGAACAAATTAACTTCACCATGATAAACACCTTTGACATCACCTTTTATCAGTTCATTTGAATCTTCCGTAGTACAAGTTACCAATGAAATTAGGGAGGAATGTTAAACCATTTCCATGTAACCTAACCTTCTTTTGGATTTGTTATATATTTCCATTTTATATAATTCTGGTTGGGATCAGTTTTCCAGCAGTTTACCCATGGTGTCGACAGTTATTCTCTTAGTGGTCAGTATAAAAACCTCACAAGCCATATATACAGTTAAAGATTAAAAACAATTGACTTCTTAATCCACACACAGCTGGGCTGGTGGTAAGATGCCCAGTGCTGACCTGAACTCCTCAACTTGAATGGCTAATGTTCCAATCCAGGATGTTTCATGGGAAAAACAATTGGCACACATCCTTCCTGGTGGAAGGAATATGGAAGGTATGTGCTGGCTGTGTGGATCAGGTAGAAGTCTGCTGGAACTTCTACCAAGTTCTGCTCAATTTTAAATATTGGTAGAAAGTGGATCTTTACTCTCTTGTCTGATAATTGTTCTTATCCCAAAGAGCTGATCAAGTTGGAGAATCGCTGATGCTACCTGGATGTCTGTTCCAATAATTTTTTATCACAAATCACAATACTCTGCATTAGACTTTCGATTGGGGTGGGTCCAAATTTAAAATTAGAATTTTTTCTAAAAGAAGATGGGTGATCAGGAGTGTAAAATGTCAGTAGCTTCAAAATACAAAAGTCAAATTCAGCTTGTGAACTAAGTATTTGGAACAAAGTTCTAATTATTCAAGGAATGATATTATGACAAACAAAACTTTTCTACGGAAAAATTCTCTCAAAGAAAAATTTTTGGTACAAAAGAAATTGAAGATTTCTTGGGAATTGAACCCAAACCATAAAAATCCTGGGTATCTTTTTTTCTAAAAGACAGACATGTTAACCACGAACCACACACCCCCAACATGTATCTGCATTTACCAGGTAGGTCTTGTTTGTGATTTGACCGTTGTATAACTGCACCTCAAATTTTTCTTGGAAAGATATGAATTTTGTGTCGTATAAGTGTATTTTAAAGGTAGAGTGGGTTCTTCCTCCTTGTTTTTGTAAAGCAAAATTTGTATATTTTGCAACATAATTTGAAGGTATACTTTGAAAGCAGAAGTCTGATGAGACTGTAGCTCTACTAGTTTGTACTTGCAACAAAGGAAGAAAAAAGTAGCACTTGGACTTGACACTGTGCTACAGCAATAAATGGAATAATGGCCATTGCTTTAGTCTCAAAATCAAAAACCATATTAGTATAGTGATGCAGTCTCCTTGTGTGTCAAGTTGTATTGAAATCGGACCAAAACTGTAGGAAGAGTAGTGTTTTGAAAGAATTTCACAGAAATTTCTATTTTTAGTATCCACGGCAATACCGTTCATCAAACTCAAAAACCAATAAGGAGACATCTTTAGATTACCCATGCTTCATTTCTTTCTTATAATCATTAAGAGACATTAAAACTCTTATGCCTTCAACAGAGTTACTTTATTTACTTGGACAGTGCCACTGTACAAAGCTTAACTTCTTCTGAGAAGCTACCATATTCATCTATACTGTACATATACTTTTATTATCTAATGATATATACAAGAACATGGTAAATAAAACACTAAATATCAGAATTATCTAAGGTGTCCAGTCTGCATAAGTGTATGTTTTGTGACAAATTTTTCATTTTCTTCTCCTTCCAAACACCGAAGAGCTCTGAAGTGTATCTGAGCTGCCGACTCCGCACTTCCTTCCGGATGTTCCGACTCCAGCTGGAAGTACTCAATCCAGATACCTAAAATGAGCAGGAAGAAGTGTGTGTCATTTGATTTATATCTGTATATTTCCTACTCATGGGAAAATTTTAAAATAAGCTGCTTAATAGCTCATAAATATATAGCAGAGAAACACTTTGAGCAAATATTGAAATGGTCAAAATTAGAAATGTTTGGGACATAAAAAGTAAAAATTAAAAGTACACAGTGAAAATTGGTTAAAGTAAAGTCCTGGAGACCTGCAAATTTTTCTTTAATTCATTATATCCATACGATGATTTTGTTAAGGTAGATATAACAGATTCACAATATGCATCTTTAATTAATCAATCCTTCAACTCTGATCATCAAATATGTTTGGGAAGGTATTAAATACAAAACTCTCCTGAGGTGCTAAAGATTTGTGATGAATTTCAAAATACTTACAAAAAATAAAGTGAGTTCAACACTGAATTTTAAAATATTGAAAATTTATTATCTAAGATGTAAATTTCACTATTTTTAACCTCTACATGACACAAAATCAGTTCATTATATCCATAAATACGTATATCAGAGTTCATTTTAACCATAATATTTTATGAAGATTAGATAAGCATTTTGCCAGGAATTCAAAATAATTTCACTTTATCTGTGAAGCTATATCCGTGTTGGTACATGTACTAAATGAGTTTTACTGTAGAAAGTATTTGAAAAGATAAAGTTCACTGTACTGGTTTAAATGTTGGATGAAGATTACCTGAGTCTGATGATCCATATTCCTTTATAGCATCCTCATACGCTGATCTCAAATGTTGTATCTTCTGGTTTACCTATAATACAAAAAATAATAATAATAATTACTGTTCTTTCAAAAAATGAAACACATGTAAGAAAAAAGGAGGTTGGGATGTGTGCTATATAAAAGAGGTCAGGATGTGTGTTATAAATTCTGGACATTTTCCTTGAAAAAATTATTTTAACACAAAGAAGATGTACATTTAAGGAATGAATTTAATAGCTACCCAAGTAATACTGTATAGCCTAAGAAGGGGCAGTTTAGGCTTTATAAACCGCAAAGCGGATTATAGAAAAAGCGTAAACTATTCCAACCCAGGTTATACCCGGTACATGTACCTGTATAACTTGGGTAGCTATTAAATTCATTCCTTATAATTTAATTTTTCATCATTAAGTGTAGAAAATAAGACAATTTCTCCATCAAAAATGACATCAAATTGTACATATTTTAAATGTTAACATCAGGCGGATTGATACTTCTTTGATGTAATTAAGTCATTGTGACATAGGCAACACAGGTTATATGGTATAAACTAATTTTTTTTTATCCAATTAAATGAAGTGTTACAACCAAAATAAAATTATTTGAAAATGTTAAAAAGGTTCATTTAAATGTTCCATCAAAATTTCAGCCAAGGCAAGAGGTAGATTCTCTATTTCATCAAAAAAAAGAAAAGAAAGAAAAACCTAGTACCTTTTTGCCATCCATTATTTTCTTTTTGTGTAAATGTCCAATTAATTATTTACAATTGATTTAAATACATGCATATATGCTCTTTATCAAATGTCCTTTTACAAGTATGTCCTTCACCCAGATGAACTAGGTTGTACTTGTATTTGTTTTCCAATATGGAAAACCAAATAAATCTTAACATGATTCCCAAAAGTGCAAATCATTATTTTAATGGTACTCTAAAAAGTTATTAATGCTGGCAGGTACTTGTTTAACAAGAAATTGTTTACCCAGACACCCATCAAATTTGCCAATCAATTAAATTCATGTCAGTTCATATTTTAATTGTAAAAAGAACTGATTTAGAGAGGCTAAAAACTGATACAAAAGTATAAAACTGAGTTTAACCTTTAGTATTCTGTGTGATGCAAACAAGAGAAAACAATGGACGGGGTTTGCAAACAATGACAGTTTTGTTAAATTTTTTCTTGCTAAAATTGATAGAAACCATTAATAGAATAAAAAAAAGAACAGCTATAAATATTCCATACAGAACAGATGAGGTTATTAGGTGGTACAAAGCCTGTCAGAATTAAGTATATACCGTATTTAACAGATCAGCATCTACAGGAAATCTACAATACTCCCAATCACTCCATGATCAACACAACTCTGCCAGTGATGGCTAAGACATTCGATGACCTTGATACAGCTAGTCATTCTTTTTTAGCAATAATAATGGACTTCCAGGAAACTTGACAGTATGAATTATAAATTGTATAACTTGTCCCTGTGCAGTTACCATGCATAATGCACAATGTAAGCTCGTACAGCCAGGCCATTCCTATATAAGATTTTATGTGTTATAGCTTTCCTTGTTCCATCACCTTAGCACTAATATTGATGGAGACTGGTTGAAGTAACAATCCCTATCCTACTCTTGATACAATTAAAATGTCTAATGAAGATCACGCTTGCACTTCAGATATGACTAAATGAAGAATGATTGCTCGTTTGAGTTTTAGCCTGCATTCCATTGACAAATGATGTTGGGTTAACTACCAGTATGAATTTCAGCTACTTTAATCTGCAGGGTCTGATTACATAATGTGTAATTTACTCATTATATTATTTCCTCTGATTTGACCATTTATTTCTTAATTTTGCATTTAGCTCTTTTCCTCAAGCATTCTGAAGAAAGATTACACTTTAACCATGTAGTATTTGATGCTCTTTTTATGAAGCATTTTGAAAAAAAGATTGAATTTTGACTATGCAATATTTGATGGTCCCTGTCATCAAACTTTTTAATTCTCTGTTTAGTTCATTATCCCAAACCCCACCAAGATGCAGCAGAAATATGGAAGAGTTTCTTCTGATGCAAGACCTACCCCCCCTCCCCTCCCCCCCCCCAATGTGACACCCGATGAGTTACATGTACATATACTGGAAACATTTTTTTTTAACGGGGTCATAATTCCGTGGAATCACAATTTCTGTTCAATCCATGGGTAGAAAATTACACAGGTTTCTTAGATTGTTATTATATGTCCTTTGTGTCTTCAGTATGTAGATACAAACCAAATGACAGTACCTGTATTTTTTATGGAGGTAGGGGTCATCATAATTAAACAAGTTTTTGTTGATATTGTAGGGAGTGTCGAATTTGGTATACATTTATTATAAATTTTATTACATATTTATTCCTGTAAAAGCAATTTACCTGTGATTTTTCCACCTGGATGTAAAGATGATAAAAACCCAGAGACAAGGGCTTTAAATGCTGGAGCCTGCAACAAAATGTTTACAAAGCGTTAATGTATTTTGTGAAATGAACTGAAAATAATAACAAAATAGCTTACTTCAAAATATGACAAAAAGCAATGAAGATAAATCAACACAGCTATAATTAACCGATTTGGACCATTAAAGCCGTGTAGGTTACCAGTCTGGGAGGTTAGGGGCAGATCCCTGAAATGCACCATAGACATTAATGCAGTATTTTGGCTTCACTTTGACTTTACATACTGTAGCTATTACATTCAGGTAATGTCAGCAACACTAAGATTAGCATCTATAAAATATTCAGATGTGTCTTTAACATGCAAAATGTCCATATATACACTAGAATGAATTTTATATCCTGTACTGCAGGGCTTATTAAATCATTAATGTGAACCCAAAGAAAACTTTTTAGCCTATTGTATGTCTAGCAGTGTAGATATATAAAACATTTATTGATATGGGCATGAAAATTATCACTGATGTCAGGCCATTCATAGGTCTTTATTTACAGCTCAGCCAGTTTGAAATATGTTGTTTCTCCACTGTTCCACACATGAAATAGTCAATAAACCAATGCCCCAAGACACATCAATCTTTGATATCTCAATAGCGCTTTGTTGAATATTACATTTCCTGTGAAGTCATTTTATTTTTGAAGTGCACAAATTACTTCTGAAGAGATGGTATTCAATTGAAAGTTGGGGAAACAATGCAACACTTTTACACAGTGCTTTATATCGCTGGTAAATTATATAGATCCACTCCTACACTTCCAAATACAATGCCAATAAATAGCTCTGAAAGTCTTCTCAAAATTTGCAGTTTGTGTTTTAATGGATGAATCTTTGCGGTGAACCTAATTTTTTCAATAAAATATTCACAATGTAATAAATAAGACTTAAACTGACAGAATCATCAAAACCATTACTTTCAAGTTTTTTGCTTCATTAATAAACTTTTAATATGATGAGTGAAATAAATTCAGTGATGGTAGAATTTCATGTCTAAAAGAATAAACACAATCAATTATACATCAAAACAAACATCAAACAATTTTAACTAAGAGTTCAGTGATCATAAAAAATCCTCTGCTAATAACAGATTAAGATGGTATTGAGTTCACTGAAACATGCATACAAGATGATATGCAATACATGGCTTATTCAGAATTTCCACAGAGAGGCATTCTAGTTCATCAGGAGCCATACACCAGATCATCTTAAGTCATCCAGAGCCAAGAACCAGATTATCCAAAGACATCCAGAGCTGAGAACAAGATCACCCAAAGACATCCAGAGCCAAGAACCAGATCATTCAAAGACATCCATTTCTGAGAACCAGATCATCCAAAGTCATCCGGAGCTAAGATCCAGATCATCCTAAGTCATCTGAAGCAGAGAACCAGGGGCCCGTTTTACAAAAGAACTTACGACTAAGACCAAAATTTAATTCTGCTAGCAACTTTTCAATTTACATTAAATTGAAAATTGTTTTAATCTTTTTAAAAAGGTATGTAGAAAGACCCTTTAAAGCTAGCAATTTTAAACAGAATCATTAATTTTGCAAAATTTTACAATCAACTGAAGTTTCTGGTCTTAGTCGTAAGTTCTTTTGTAAAATGGGCCCCAGGCTCTTGCGCCATAAGCTCACTTTTGATCTCAGTCTCACTTTTACCAAAAAATTTAATAGTGGAAAAGTGAGACTGAGATCAAAAGTGAGTTTGTCTAAGTTTTATGGCCCTGGGTCTAGATCTGCAATCCTTCAACCATAAACAGTGGTGAAGCAGGACTGACTTTTTTCTCTCATCTTTTTAAACATCTTCTTGAAAGGAAGATGATCTCCTGACTTAGTCCAGTACTTCTAATCACCTGACAGGGATATCTGGAGTATACCTGATAGGGATACCTGGTATACACACCTGATATACACCTGACAGGAATACCCAGTATACATCTGACAGGGATATCTGGTATACACCTGACAGGAATACCTGGTATACACCTGACAGGGATACCTGGTATACACCTGACAGAGATACCTAGTATACACCTGACAGGGATAACTGGTTTACACCTGACAGAGATATCTGGTATACACCTGACAGGAATACCCAGTATACATCTGACAGGGATATCTGGTATACACCTGACAGGAATACCTGGTATACACCTGACAGGGATACCTGGTATACACCTGACAGAGATACCTAGTATACACCTGACAGGGATAACTGGTATACACCTGACAGAGATATCTGGTATACACCTGACAGGAATACCCAGTATACATCTGACAGGGATATCTGGTATACACCTGACAGGAATACCTGATATACACCTGACAGGGATACCTGGTATACACCTGACAGGGATAACTGGTATACACCTGACAGGAATACCTGATATACACCTGACAGGGATACCTGGTATACACCTGACAGGGATAACTGGTATACACCTGACAGAATACCTGGTATACACCTGACAGGGATACCTGGTATACATCTGACAGGAAAACCTGGTATACATCTGACAGGGATACCTGGTATACACCTGACAGGGATATCTGGTATACACCTGACAGGGATACCTGGTATACACCTGACAGGAATACCTGGTATACACCTGACAGGGATACCTGGTATACACCTGACAGGGATACCTGGTATACACCTGACAGGAATACCTGGTATACACCTGACAGGGATACCTGGTATACACCTGACAGGTATACCTTTCTTACCTTGTATATAGCTGACGAGCTGCCTTGACACCGTCCCTCAGGTAGGTCCACTGTAGATAGGTTTCTTTGACAGGTATGCAAACTTCTCTACAGGCAAGGATTCCTGACTGTGACCAAAAATAAAATAGTGAATAAAGATACTGTCAAAATACTAAACACACAAATAAAATAGTGAATAAAGATACTGTCAAAATACTAAACACAAAATTCTTCCAACACCTCTATATATTTGACTTTTGGACAAATGATTAGAGATACCCCTACATGTATATGAAATTTTTTTTTTAATTATCCAGGCCAAATAATCCACAATATGTCCTCATTTTTCTGGTCAAAGTGGTATTATCTTTGAATTCTTACACACCACAGTCATTATCAGCTAACCTGATTCCAGAGTCCTTAAAATATTGTATTTCTTTCCACTTTGGTCAATTTTCTCTTTTGGATAGATTTGAAGAGAAGTATTTCCTCTTTCTAATAGAAGATGAACCTAGAAATTTTTTCTGTATGACACTTCTTTTATACAGTCAAACCTCATTATCTCAAACTCAATGGGACTGAGAAATCTGAGGATTCAATATATCCAGGATAAAATACTTTAAGAATAAGGGTATGGGACTTCGATATATCCATGGTATTCCAGATATCAGTGTTTGAGATACCAAAGTTTAACTGTATTATATTTTTCACAAATGTTTGTGCCTTTCTGGGGAGCAATTTTACAATGCAATTTGTTTTTCAGAAATAATCTGTGTAACTAACATATATTAAGACAGTACCTCAAAGAGTTCCTGGACTTGTGTTAGGTTACATGCTGTACAGAACTCCAACACTAAACACCATAGTGGGTAGCTCTCCTGTGTGAAAAACAATATGATGCTTTAGATTTAATGGAAAACAATTGTGTCCTATTATGACAATATTAATAAATAAACTAATTAATATCTTACTATGGCAATAATGAACAAGAGGCCCATGGGTAACATCGCTCACCTGAGTAACTTTGGCCATGCTGTTCTTTACCAGATTTCCCCCCTTTTAATATACCTATTGTGGCCCCGCCCTACCCACGGGGGGTCATGATTTGAACAATGGATGCTTCCACTTAAGTTTCAGCTTTTCTGGCCCAGTGGTTCTTGAGAAGAAGATTTTAAAAGATTTTTCCTATATATTTCAATGTAAAACTTGGATTCCCTATTGTGGCTCTGCCCTACCCCAAAGGGTCATGATTTGAACAATTTAGAATCTACACTATCACAGGATGCTTCCATATAAGTTTCAGCTTTTCTGGCCCAGTGGTTCTTGAGAAGAAGATTTGTAAAGATTTTTTTTATATATTTCAATGTAAAACTTGGATTCCCTATTGTGGCCCCGCCCTACCCCCGGGGATCATGATTTGAACAATTTAGAATCTACACTACCCCAGGATGCTTCCATATAAGTTTCAGCTTTTCTGGCCCAGTGGTTCTTGAGAATAAGATTTTTTAATGACCCCACCCTATTTTTGTCTTTTATTGATTATCTCCCCTTGTAAGGGAACTTTGCCCTTTATTTTAACAATTTACACTCCCCTTCACCCAAGGATATTTTGTACCAAGTTTGGTTAAAATTGGCCCAGTGGTTCTTGAGAAGAAGTTGAAAATGTGAAAAGTTTACAGACGGATGGACAGACGGACGACGGACAACGGGTGATCAGAAAAGCTCACTTGAGCTTTCAGCTCAGGTGAGCTAAAAATAGATTGAGAGTCTTGGCTCATCCTATGGAATAATCAACAGCAACATTTTTTTTTTAAAATTTTGTTCAAGGACTTGCATCCATCTGCAAACGTTATATCTCTTTGAAGGGTTTTTAGCTATACAAAAATCTTTTCTTCCCTTTATCTTTGATATTCTTTTTTTCTCCGACTTAAATCAAAAACCTTGATGTTGGGCTATTATCCATATTCTATCATCGTTGTCAGTAAAATAATAGATCTATAAATTTTCCACCTATGAAAAAGATAAAATCAAGAATTGTTTAATTTGAGAGAAAAGAAAGGATTTATTAAAATGCTTGCTCATTTCTAGAACACTAGAACCATGCAGATTTGTTTGATTTTGACAAGGCTGCCATTTTTGTCCAGAGTCATTTATCTGTATTTACCAATGACACTCAGACTTCTTCAGAACAGAGAAATCTTCCCTTTCTGCCAAAGCTAGTCATTTCTCCGTAAATGAGAGGAAATTGAACAGATTCTAGATATGACAGTGACTAGAAATTGTAATTAAACCGTTTAATCAGAATTTACAGAAAATAATCTATGGAATATTTGAGCACAAGCCCTTCATTAAAGGGGTAAAAACCCCTTCTGAATGACCGATATGAGTGCTGAAAAGATGTCCATTTGATAACATTTGCATGTCCATGCTCAAACTCGGTAATTCCAATATCAAGTTCTACCGCTCCATGACGTTGGTGCTGAAGAGTAATGATGGACATTGGATTCCAATTAAAGAGATCAATAAGGGCTTTGTCATCAAAATTCTCCTTTTAAAAGAATTAACCTCACCATGAATAGAGAAGGCAAAAGTCACAACTAATGTATTTACTCACACCTCATAGCAAACTGATGCAAACCCTGTATCTACAAATATCTAACAATAAAGCCTTGTCTTTTAGTGGGTCAACATTTTAATGGAGTTGACTACTGGGAGCAAACATTTATCATCAATATTTTAATGACAATCAATTCTAGTTAAAATTTTACTCAATGTTTTTATCACTGATGTGTTAAGTTGTTCAGATAATGACTACTGCTGGATCCATAGTGGAGCCGACTTAAGAAAAAGAAAGTTCCTTTCATCTGAAGGTTTCTTACAAATTGGTTTCTCCTATTTCAATTGCTAAGACACTGGAGAAAAAAATCAATAAAAAATAGATTGTTATATTTTTCCTCTTTCCTTTCTACCTGAAGAAAAGATTTGAGTAAAGTTTCTCAAATATCACCTTTGATCTGCTAACAAGATGTTTGTAGGCATTTAATAGGAATATTGGTTGATGGGTCCTTGTATGAAAATTGAAGTATATAAACCTATGTGGAAAGTAAATACAGAGGTCTCCAACAGAACATACATGTGTCTATCTGATTAGTTTTTTTGATAAAAGCCTAAAAGTGGTAAAACATATGTTACTTAGTACACTGATGGCTCTTAAACAATTAACTACGAGGGTAATTAACACCAGACAAAGGCTTGAAAAAATTCGGCTAAGTGATCTCCAGGTCTATAAATTTCTCTTGGTTGAGTGGATCACCAATCCTGTATCTGCTGCCTGCTTCCAAACACAGTACTTCTACTGTTAACGTTAGCGATTTATAATGATAGGAATTGATCCGTTTTTTTTAAAAAGGGTAAATTATTATGGCCATTTTCATGACATCTTATGATGTATCTTTTAAGGTTATCCTGTTATAATCAAAAATCTGTGATGCGGTCCATATGTCATATATATGACCAAGTTTTAGTCACGTGCATGCTCAACAAACTCTTCTGTACCTTTTCAGAAACCCTTTTCCTGGCCTTCTTAAAAGCCTTAAGGACTACATCCTCTGTAACATTGGTCTTTATCATGAGTTCCAGTCTCTGTAACCATAGCGACACACACTGAGGGTGGGAGGTCACGGCCGCCTCAAGCACTACTTCTGCCTCGGTGACCTCTCCAAGGTCAAGTAAAAGTTTAACCTAATAATTTTGAAAAAAATTGTCTACAATGTAAGTTGATGATTAAAAAATTACTGATATGCTGTTAGTTTACGGTAGGAGCACAGTAAGTGGATAATGTAAACATATGTTACTTATTTGTACAAGCACAGTAACATATATGATAATTTGGGAAAGGGGGATTTACATGTTAAAAAGAATTATCATAATCAGTTATTGAAATGATTATTCTGAATAAAACTACACATTAAAAAAATCAAATCTATAATTTTTGACATGGTGATGAAATGTAAATTTGTGGTAAAATTAATCGATTGTGTGGGTGTTATAGATCTATAGATCTTCATTTACTCGATATACAGATATGTAGGATGACTTAACAAAAGTACTTTTTCTCTTACCCATTGTTTATACAAGTCTGCAGATAGCAATATTTTCTCTGAGGCTGACTGAAATATCCCCAAAAGTTTTCCAATTTCCTACAATTTCAGCAAAAAAAAAGTGTGAGTGTAAATTGCATATCACCACAAGTCATGACAAACAAATATTACTTCTGCACATTTTCATACCTGTGGAAAAAATTCTCCTAAAACAGACATAAAATGAAATTAGCCATTTAGGAAGGAACTCGGTTGTAAAATACATGCAAATTGTCAATGCCAATCATAAAGCTTAATGTATCATAAGGGGCAATAACTCATGCACAATTTACTGCAACCAATTTACTTCCCTTGCTTTTCATGCCCAATTACTTGTCTTTAGGCTTATATTGCATGGAATATTTTTTTTTTTCTTTTTTTTTTGCAATTTGTACAAAAAGTTTGAAAACACATTAGCACATTTAAGACTCATGGAAAAAAATAAATATTACATTTCATTCACAATAATGCCACATATCCACATAATACCATAATATTAAGGCTATGAAAACATTTTTTTAATTGGAAGATCTAGCTTAGGTATTCTGCACTCTTAAATAGCATACAGTCACAGACTGAAAGCTTATATAAAAAGAAAATTCCTCTGAATGTAAGGAGATGAGCCAAAAGTGTAAATTAAAATATCTGAATCATCCTGTCTGACGAAAAAAAAAAAAAAATTACCAGTCATAATGTATGCAAAATTTATTACATATAATGACATCAAAAGCCAATGCCAGAATACTCCTATTAAAGAAATAATTCAACTTCATCCATTAAATGAAATTTTTTATGAATATACAGATTCAATACACTTGTATGTACTTGGTGACTTTTTCATTGAATGGTACACCTCAATTTTGATGGACAGCATAGGCCACCCTAAGATTCATTCTGTGTAATATGAAGAAAATTCTCAAAGGGAAGAAATTTTTGACAAAGATTATCATAAATGAAGCCTGACATTATACATTTCTAGGGGTCTCATTTCGCCAGGCACCTGGTATAAAGCTGACAAGGGTCTAGACTTATGTGTCATTTATCATACCTCAACAAGATTCCATCCATACAAGACTAGTGGCCATATTGCCACAATGCCACCTCCCTTGTATCAAAATATAATGAGTTATGATACCTGAACATAAGATTTAATGGGTGAAATCCCTGGTCTTTTGTATGAATGTATAAAGCCCAACAGTAATGAACTCAGACCTATAGAAACCTATGGAGGTAGAGGCTGAAATTAATTAGGATCCCCGTTTATTAAAGAAAGTACAATAGACCAGAAAATCACCACCAGTATCCATTAACAACACTTAAACCCACAGAGAAATGGAACACTCCACAAGTTCTTCTTCAAGTATAGCATTTCCTCAAGACATGCATTGACCCTTTGTTTAAGTACATGTATATTGTAACTGCCTTTCAAAAGAAAAGTTGGACATAGCTTAAAGAGGACAGGAAAATGAGGTGTATTTTGTGCATTTTGTTCAAATTTATTAATTAAGGTTGACTACATACATATTCACACAAAACTGACAAAGAACTAATTCAAATTTAAACAGAGACTTCTAATGGCGCTGAAGCTTATTCTTATGTGTGTGTGGTTTTTATTAATTTACTTTCTCTGTTGAGAGACAGTTGCTCAACAGTAACCTACCTGGTTGTGTTTTTTATTTTACTTTCTTTCTCTGTGGAGAGACAGTTAAAATTGCTCAATAGTAACTTACCTGGTTGTGTTTTTTATTTTACTTTCTCTGTGGAGAGACAGTTGCTCAATATAGTAACCTACCTGGTTGAAGTCAATGAAATCTTCATTTAAAGGTGACTTCTTCTCAATGACCTTGATACAGGCCGAAATGTATAGGCTCCAAATCTCATCTAAAACAAAGTAACGTATAACAATGTATTGCTATATTCATAACATACATGATAACGTTCCTATTTATTTAAGGTGGTACACAAAATAAGCCAAATTATTTCTCACATTTAGTTTTTTTGAAACTTTTTTCTAAGAAAAAAATTCTCAAACTATTACATTTGATATCGGTTGGGATTTTCGTACTGCGATATATTGCAATATTTGGAATTGTATTGTGATACGAATTACAATATTTTTAACAACAGTTAAAATGCTCTTTTCTTATTTTATTAACCTCCATTTATAAGTAGAGTGTGTAAAACTTATAAATACATTGTAACAAAAAAAGTTCTAGTTGATTTCTTTACACTTTGGCAATGAAATGCAGCCATACAATAGAAACCTTTACTGTTTTGTACTGTTTGGCACAATTGGAAACATTTCTGACATCATTTCATGTTTTACTTTATAAACTTTAAGCCCAAGCATTTTGCCCGTATATTTGTACTGGAAAAACGTATCGCAATACAATATTTTTTTGTAAATGAATCGAAATATACCATAATATCGATATTATTGCACAGCCCTACAAACTATATATAACACTTTTGCCCACAGAGTTTCACTTATAGTGTATAAGACCTTACTAAGACAAATGTGAAACTAGAGGTTCTAAATGATACCCCTGCTTCCATATAAATATAATGGCAAATCTTATTTTCCCATCATTAAATTAATGTGGTAACATGCATTAATTATGGAAGATCTAAGAAAGATCAATGGAGTGTAGATAAAGACATCTAGTAATTTTTTTAACACGTCAATGAAACAATAATCAGGGGATTTGTACATGCTGATGTTTGTAATTAAACAGCAGAACTCCTAGTTTCCTCTCTGTTGAACATCAAAATTATTTATTAACATTAAAGTGCTGCATCCTTTCTCTTTCATCAAACGTAATGTGACATTTCAAATTTTTGATCAATGAAGTGCACAATAAATGAGTGTTGTCAGAGGTTAGCATACCCAACACCAGCCAAGTCAGGATCCAATGGATTCACATAATAAAGAACTTTTGATGTTCAAAATGATGGCACAGAAAACAAAAGGCAAAATAATAATGTCCATACACAAAAGTACAAGTCATAGTTCATCGATAACAAGAAACAAGAATCAATAAATAAAAATTAATGAAATTCTGTAGAAATGAATGAGTCAGGTGTACAGTACAATTGCTTATCTTTAGTGTGTGTATTGAAAGGGGGGGGGTTAATCACATCCATTTCACACCTTAGTTCTAAGAGAAATGATGATGGTGGCAGTCACACCACTGCTTAGAACAAAAAGATAGAGAGTATTGATATTTCTCGCACGCGAATAAAATTTGGTTTACAGTAGTCACAATACGGAAGGATACTAGTAGATGATGGAAGCAAAGACACTAAGGTGCAGGACAAGAAAGATATTGCAGCAATAATAACAAAGTTTAACATCAAGACAAGTGAAACTGTACACAAAGACATAGGAGACTAAGATACCAGATAATGACAACATCTCACCAAGACTGAGACAGAGGTAAAATCTCATCAAGACTTTCAAGAGATAGCTAATAGCGGTATCAGCTCACCAAGACTAAAATAGGAGAGATAGCTGATAGTGGTATCAGCTCACCAAGACTAAAATAGGAGAGATAGCTGATAGTGGTATCAGCTCACCAAGACTAAAATAGGAGAGATAGCTAATAGTGGTAACAGCTCACCAAGACTAAAATAGGAGAGATAGCTGATAGTGGTAACAGCTCACCAAGACTTAGGAGAGATAGCAAATAGTGGTAACAGCTCACCAAGACTAAAATAGGAGAGATAGCTAATAGTGGTAACAGCTCACCAAGATTAAAATAGGAGAGATAGCTAATAGTGGTATCAGCTCACCAAGACTAAAATAGGAGAGATAGCTAAAAGTGGTAACAGCTCACCAAGACTTAGGAGAGATAGCTAATAGTGGTAACAGCTCACCAAGACTTAGGAGAGACAGCTAATAGTGGTAACAGCTCACCAAGACTAAAATAGGAGAGATAGCTAATAGTGGTAACAGCTCACCAAGATTAAAATAGGAGAGATAGCTAATAGTGGTAACAGCTCACCAAGACTAAAATAGGAGAGATAGCTGATAGTGGTATCAGCTCACCAAGACTAAAATAGGAGAGATAGCTGATAGTGGTATCAGCTCACCAAGACTAAAATAGGAGAGATAGCTGATAGTGGTATCAGCTCACCAAGACTAAAATAGGAGAGATAGCTGATAGTGGTATCAGCTCACCAAGACTAAAATAGGAGAGATAGCTAATAGTGGTAGTGTTAAATCTAAAGCAAACTAGCATGGCGCGGCGCCATGCCCTTTTCTCTCGGCGCCATGCCCTTTTTTCCAGCGCCATGCCCTTTTTTCCTTGCAAAAATAAATAAATATGCCTAGCAGAGGCAAGATGGACTAGCAGCTTTGTTTATTCAGTGCATGCTGATTAGCCCCTTTGTTTATTTAATGCACGCAAAGGTGTGAATTCAGGACAGGAAATCACTTCTCGCTTGAACGCACACAGCCACCTGGCCAGGTAACATGCCTCAGGCTGTCAGGGTATAAGAGATAACAGGAGAAAATATCATTTAATTGCATTGATTATGCAAGAATTAGCCCAATGTCAAAGATAGATTAATTTGTAAATTAAAATGTTACACATTTTAAATCAGGATCGTTTTTTTTAAATTGAAAGTAGAAAAAAAAGAGAGTAGATGAAGAAATGTGAAAAATAAAACTGCTGATGAATTAAGTCAACATACAAATTACAATGTACAATACCAAAAAAAACTGAATATTATGTGTGAAATGGGCTAGGAAACAAGAAAGTATGAAGTTAGTTTCTTTCAACATGTTCAATGATTCTGTGTTCTAACTTTTTTGAGTTGACACCCAGAGGCTCAATGTTTCTAAGCCAAGAAAAAAAAGTTTTAACCAATTTATATATTATTTCAAGTTTAATTTTTTGGTATGATCAGTTTTCACTTGATTTTGTTGGTAGATTATTTTGAAAGTAAAGAGAATGCCCTCTACATTTATTATCCAAGTAGCCCCCCCCCCCCTTTTGCAATTTTGTTCTGTTATTTACCTCATACACAAATAACAATACATGTATTAAAGCAAGGAAAAAAAATCCATACCCCAAACCAAAATAATTCTTGAGCAAGTGACAAAAAGATTCACACCTATTACTTTTTAAGCATAACCTTAATAACCATTCTAATTTCTTGATTAAAAAAATTTGAATTTAAATTTTGGCAATAATTGCCCTCTCAGTGTGTATTAAATGAATTAAGCTGATAGATTTATAATTTTTTTCTTTTAGATACTTGTATAACTAAAGATTTCAGTATTAAATAATAATTTAAGTACATAAACATGATAAAGAAAATATCTATAATTTCAAAGACGTTCAAAAAGTGCCCTCATGAAAACTTGTCGTGGCATAAAGTGCCCTTTTGATTATTGGATTACCATGCCCTTTTTAGGGTCTGGATTTAACACTATAGTGGTAACAGCTCACCAAGACTAAAATAGGAGAGATAGCTGATAGTGGTAACAGCTCACCATGACTAATGAGAGATAGCTAATAGTGGTGACAGCTAAACCAAGACTAATGAGAGATAGCTAATAGTGGTAACAGCTCACCAAGACTTAGGAGAGACAGCTAATAGTGGTAACAGCTCACCAAGACTTAGGAGAGATAGCTAATAGTGGTAACAGCTCACCAAGACTTAGGAGAGATAACTAATAGTAGTAACAGCTCACCAAGACTAAGGAGAGACAGTTGAAAGTGGTAACAGCTCACCAAGACTTAGGAGAGATAACTAATAGTAGTAACAGCTCACCAAGACTAAGGAGAGACAGTTGAAAGTGGTAACAGCTCACCAAGACTTAGGAGAGATAACTAATAGTAGTAACAGCTCACCAAGACTAAGGAGAGACAGTTGAAAGTGGTAACAGCTCACCAAGACTAAGGAGAGATAGCTAATAGTGGAAACAGCTCACCAAGACTTAGGAGAGATAGCTAATAGTGGTAACATCTCACCAAGACTAAGGAGAAACAGCAAATAGTGATAACAGCTCACCAAGACTAAGGAGAGATAGCAAATAGTGGTAACACCTCACTAAGACTAAGGAGAGATAGCAAATAGTGGTAACAGCTCACCAAGACTAAGGAGAGATAGCTAATAGTGGTATCAGCTTACCAATATTTACTGGAGATACCTAATAGTGGTATCAGCTCACCAAGACTTAGGAGAGATAGCAAATAGTGGTAACAGCTCACCAAGACTAAGGAGAGATAGCTTATAGTGGTAACATCTCACCAAGTTGTTATTGCAACAGCTTACCAAGACTTATAAGAAATAGGCCCAGGACAGATAGCTGACATGGCATTGCTCATTAAATTTTAGAAGAGGAAGATAATATCTGTCAAAGACATAGCCAGGATAGTTAGTAGTTGCAACATCTCACAAAGACATAGGAGAGATAGCTGAAGTTGATAGTGGCAATACCTCTCCAAGACGTAGCAAAGATAGCTTATAGTGGCAACAGTTCTCCAACATCAAGGTAGCTGATACTGGCAACACCTTATCAAGAGGTAAGAGAGATAAATAATATTAGCAACATCTAACCAGTTCAAAGCATAGGAAAAATAACTGATAGTGGCAACAGCTCACCAAACAAAAGATACATAACAGATAGTGGCAATATCTCACCAAGACCTAGGAGAGACAGTTGATAGTGGTAACATCTCACCAATACATAGGAGAGAAAGATATAAGTGGCTACAGCTCAGCAAGTGTTCAGAGAGATAGCTGATAGTGGCAACAGCTGACAGCAAGACTTCAGAGAGATAGCTGATAGTGGCAAAAGCTGACAGCAAGACTTCAGAGAGATAGCTGATAGTGGTTACATCTCACCAAGACTTAGGAGAGATAAACAATAGTGGCAACATTTAACCAAGACATAGGAGGGACAGCTGTGGTGTGATGAGCTCACTAAGATGTAGGAGAGATAGCTGATAGTTGCCACATCTCACCAAGACTTAAGACAGCTGATAGTTGTAACAGCTCACCAAGACTTAGGAGAGCTAGGTGACAGTGGCAACAGCTCCCCAACACTTACACAAGATAACATCTCATCAAGATTTAGGTGTGATAAAAAATAGTGGCAAAATCTTACCAAGACTTTGATATGGTAGGTGATGGTCAGTGGCAAAATCTCACCAAGACTTGGCAGAGATGGTGTTGGCAATGCTCAACAAAACATTGTGGCAACAGCTCACTATTTTAATTTTAAGAGAGGTGGGTTATAGTGGTAACCGCTCACTAAGGATTAGGACAGACATATTTGTAATACTGTGGTTTCATTAATATTCGTGGGCATCAATTTTCGTGGATTTAGTAAAAATCACAGTTTCGAGGATACATAAATTCGTGGATAATGGTCCTAACAGAAAAAAGAATTGTCTGTCATCTTTTCCTTCTCTCACCGTATGCTTTAGCGGGAACCATCATGCCATTTACAATGTTAAGAGTACGTAAATATTTTTTTTTTAAAATACTAACAATTGAAAACTCTTTAATTTATTATGTATATTTTACTCGTCTGTATGTTTAAAAGTCGGACCTTCAAGCATTTACAACGCAATATAGTATAACAATAGAGGGTGAGGCATTCCAAATATCTTCTCTGCTGTACACTGTGAGCTCGATTGGCCAATTAAATATCAGATACTGAAACAGAATATTAAAAACAATTAATTAAAACTAGAAATATGTCCATAGGACATGAATGCCCTGCCAAGGGTATATTAGTAATGCAACATTTTAACACAAATTGAGAAAAGTGAGGTCAAGGTCAAAGGAAAAGTCAAGGTCAAAAAATATTGCTGCAGTTGAATAGCTTACATCAGTATGTATCAGCATATGACGTTTGATTCAGAAACTAATTTAAGAAAAGTGAGGTCAAGATCAAAGGAAAGGTCAAGATAAAAAAATGTTGATGTAGTTGAAAAGGTTACATTAGTATGTATTAGCATATGAAGTTTGATGAAAATATTATGAATGGTTTCTTTAAAACTGAGCTAAACACTAATTTAAGAAAAGTGAGGTCAAGGTCAAAGGAAAGGTCAAGGTCAAAAAATATTGATGCAGTTGAATAGCTCTCATCGGTATGTATCAGCATATGAAGTTTGACACTAATTTAAGAAAAGTGAGGTCAAGGTCAAAGGAAAGGTCAAGGTCAAAAAATGTTGATGCAGTTGAAAAGGTTACATCAGTATGTATTAGCATATGAAGTTTGATGAAAATATTATGAATGGTTTCTTTAAAACTGAGCTAAACACTAATTTAAGAAAAGTGAGGTCAAGGTCAAAGGAAAGGTCAAGGTCAAAAAATATTGATGCAGTTGAATAGCTCTCATCAGTATGTATCAGCATATGAAGTTTGACACTAATTTAAGAAAAGTGAGGTCAAGGTCAAAGGAAAGGTCAAGTTCAAAAAATGTTGATGCAGCTGAATAGCTCTCATCAGTATGTATCAGCATATGAAGTTTGATAACACTATCTTGAATGGTATCTTTAAAACTGAGCTAAAAACTTATTTAAGAAAAGTGAGGTCAAGGTCAAAGGAAACTGGCCGGGTCAAGGTAAAAAATATTGATGCAGTTGAATAGCTCTCATCAGTATGTATCAGCATATGAAGTTTGTTAAAAATATCTTGAATGGTTTCATTAAAACAGAGCTAAACATTAATTTAAGAAAAGTGAGGTCAAGGTCAAAAGAAAGGTCAAGGTAAAAAAAATGTTGATGCAATTGAATAGCTTACATCAGTATGTATCAACATATGAAGTTTGATTACACTATCTTGAATGGTATCTTTAAAACTGAGCTAAAAACTTATTTAAGAAAAGTGAGGTCAAGGTCAAAGGAATGGTCAAGGTCAAAAAATGTTGATGCAGTTGCATAGCCCTCATCAATATCTATCAGCATATGAAGTTTGATAAAAATATCTTGGATAGTTTCTTTGAAACTGAGCTTTGAACAGAGCTAAACGCAAAGTGTGACGGAAGGACAGACGGAAGGACAGAAGGACGGAAGACGGACATGACAAACACTATATGCCCCGGCCATATTCATGGCGGGGCATAAAAAGACTTTTAATTATTCAGCGTTCAGTTTATTTATTCAGGGAAAAGATGTGCAAGTATCTCAAAATATTAAGCCAATTTGAATTTTATCTTTTAGGCGCATATGTGTATACGGACGATAGTTAAGTTTGGCAGCAGGACATAAAAACAACAACAATTAAGTACTTTTTTTTTGAAAATGCTGTTAGCTACTTATTTTTCACATGCACGGTGTGTGTTTCTGGACTTGACAGAGACATCCAGACCACCTTGTTTGTAGATCGCCGAACAAACACATCCACGCTCGCTGGATATGACTTTGCGCTTAAAAATGCAAAATGGACAACAAATAATTAAGCCGTGATGGGCTTCGAAATGGCAGGACTTTTGCAACATACATACCCGTTATGTCATGTTTAACAAAAAATGTTTCTAAACAACACGATAAAAGTCAAATAAGCATTAAATTGTGTTGATAATTGGTATGAATTTTTTTGAACTGAGTAATTAATTATTTCTATTGGAACTTTTATTAAAAGATAATTTGTTGTTTTCATTGTGCAGGTGATAATGGGGGTTGGACTGTTAGATTGTTGAGAATAACAAATTCAACACATTTACGCCTGATTGTCATCCTTTGGGGGTAATACCACTGATTGGTATATATGCACCGCGTTGACAGATCTACGTGTTGTTTGTTTATCTCCGTGCAGAATATTAAAACATTTTTACTCAAAAAGCCTTGATAATTATCTAAAAAGTATTTTTTCCTCTTTTTAAAAGATATTCTTAAAATGATAAAATACGTTTATAAAGTCAATCTGTTGGGAAAAGGGGGGGGGTATTAAAGTATATATGCGAAAGTCGGAATGGGCATTTTAAAGGTTTATCATAAATCAAAATGGAGGCACCAAACTTCGATGAACATTTGATTTCGTGGATGGACTTAACAACGAAATCCACGAAAATTGGTGTTCCACGAATAATGATGAAACCACAGTAGCTAACCATGGCTTACAACATGTAGAGAGATAAGGAAAATGCACTAGTGCAATTTTTAGCATTTCAGGTCAAGATATGAGCATTTAGGAATAAATCTAAGAAAATTCCTTCTATCCATTGAACCAAAATATATAAAATTAGCAGGTTCAGTATCAAGCACTGTTTGGCAATGCTTTTTATCAAGACCTATTGAAAAATCATTAAAATACAGGTTTATAATTTGAAATAATTTTCAAACCAAATTAGACACTATATTAGTGTATTAAGCAAGGTTTCTCTTAACCCTTTGCAAATTACAGAATAGAGTATGCACTTGCTTCTCTTAAACCTTTACAAATTACAAAATAGCAAAAGAAAGCTTTCCTCATGGGATCTTTTATCTGATTATCTCTAGAAAATAAAACTGAATAAAAGACTGTAAAAGAGATTTTTGTCATGTCAAAAATGATGCATTGTACTGTACAGAAAATTCTAGAATGTATCAGTTCTCATTATGAACACTGCATAAGAAAAACATTTTAATTCACAAGTGACCAATAAATCAATTCTATAAATGGAAATGTTTTTTCATGCTGTCCATTCTATTACCAAAGACTGATTTGAAAAGAGGAGCAGGCAGCTTAGCTGACCAATAAAGTCTGAAATGTGAGTACTAGCAAGAAAGCTGTACACCCCAAGGGCTTCATTGAATGAAATGCTACATCCCCTTCAATCACCATCCCAGCTGATGGATGCCCACAAAAGTCTATCAGGAGATGCTTTAGGGCTTTCACAGAAAGAAGCAACATAATGCCATCATGTAATGCTATTATCTTGTGAATTTTATTGAAAGGCTTTTGACAAGAATTGAATAAGACATTGTTGTCAAGAGAACACAGGCAGCTGCAATTCTCAATATAGGACTAAAATAAGCAACATTAAATTAATGACTCCACAGTTCCTAGAAAATATTTCAGTAAAAATGTATATAAGGTTTAATTGGTTTTTAAATGAACAATGTCATTCAGGAGTTTCTGTCTCCGTAATCAGTAAGAAAAAAAAATCTCTGTTGTTCAGTGAGTATAACTCTAATTCATTACTTGTCAGCTTCTAGAGAGCTGTTTTCTTAATGAAATAAAGAGTGAAAAAATACATCAAATTAATCTTCATATTCACAGAAATTACATTTGAATACTAGGAATCTGGAATGATGAATATTGTCGCTACTGTTTAACGTCGCCATCAGGAAGTCAAGCTTAGACAGAGTCCGGATTCTAGGCATTCAGGGCCACGCTAGAGCCAATTGTTTCTTTCCAAGTTATCTTCTTTTCTATTTATTTAGATCTGGATCTGCTAACCATCAATAATGCTTAAATTTTGAATTAATGACATGAAATCAATTTTCTGTCATTGTGCACCATCAAAATATCAGACTAAACCCTTTAATCCGGACACAAAACAAAAAAGATCTTTATTCTTCATATGGATGTAATTGTATTAGTTTTTAATGGGGGCATGACATTTATCATAGTTCTTCAGGCAAGAAAAAACCCCAGAGACATATCTGAGACAAAGGAAAAACTGGTTGTGGTTTTTCGATTTTTTCTGTTGATAAAATAATTAACGTCATCTCCTATGTGTTTTTCCTCTGTTGAACAGCCATAAACACCTTACCCCCATTACTGACACAAAAAGACCTCGTCCTGAATCTTTCTTTCTAATTCAATCAAAAATAATTATCTGGCCCACCCGACTGTAGAGAGCAGATTTCTTAAACTGGAGCAATGGTGTTTCCTTTAGAAACCTTCACTTTTATTCAATGTTACAATTATCACTACTGTAATTCATACCCCGACATTTTGAGTGCCTAATCCAGCATTAAGAAGGTTTGGATGTCCGGTGGTGTGAATTCTGGTGTAGCTATACAGACATTATTCGGATTAACCCATCTCATGTCCAAACCAAATACTATCCCAAATTTCTGGCTGTTAATTGACCAAAAAAATTTTAAATCATCACATTCCCATTTTTAAAATCCAGGTCTGTGACCTAAATGTTTCAATTTTTTCATACCCCATTCTTGTCATCTATATGGTACTTTTTATCTACTTAATTCACAGGCATCATTACATTGATGCAATACACATAATGGAAACAAGGAATGATTTCTTCAAATGTATATGCTATGTAAATGTTTGTGCAATATTAGTAAACAATTAAAATTTTACTTTGAAAATTTCTTTGTATGATGTAACTTTCAAGTTGTTTTGGCAAACTGAATGCAATATTGGCAAAACACTGTCAAACTCAAAAAAAAGACTCCATCTAGGAATCCCAAATTTTTTGTTGGGTCAATTACCATATACCTCAGTGTTCCAAATTACTCTTGTGGACAATTTGTTTTGAGTTGAAGAGCCAATCAATATATCTCAATTTCAAACAGTAAACTCAGAATGGGATTGCATAAGCTAATTTCAAGGGTTGATCAACAACTGAAAAATTATCCAATTTAATTCACCCAGCCTTCAAATGGCAGTGATGAAAACAGATGAGGTACCCAGAAGAAATTGTACTTTTCAACTTTCTAATCATTGCAAAATTTGTAAATTTGTCAGGAAATTTTCCTTCAGGGAAATTGCAGTTTACCATGGCACTATAGTGTTTCCCCATAATCTAAGAGATACCTGCTCTCTACACCACTATACCATGGTAAATATTAATTACCTGTCAATTATTTACACAGTCACTTTATCTTCTTTTTCCCTTGATTGCTAAATTCAATTACTGACAGAAGTCTTAATTATATGACAGGCCATGCAATTTTCTTTATAGATGGTATTACGGTAATTCATTGTACAGTATGGCTTCTAGCAGTCTCTACTGCCACCTTCTTTCATGACTTCATTAACCTTGTTTCTGAGTCTGTTTATGGACTTGTACGGTCTTGCAAGTTCTTTGTAACAAAGGAACCACTTTCTCTTGAACTGTCTGCAAGCTAATGATCTTAGATGTCCTCCATATACTGTACACCACAATTGTTATTTCAATAGAAATTGGAGTCTCTCTTTTTCCCTAACTATGTAACAATTAATCTGGATTGGAATATAACTTCATTTTGAGTCAAATGTAATCCAAGTTGGAAATCAGATCATTGGACAATATCCTCCATCTTAAATTGTTATATTTCTTCCCCAAGGTAAATCTACTACCTGTCTTTTTATAAATGCATTATAACTCACTGAACACTCAGGTACTCCAAATTAATTAAACAGCAATACATGTACCATATTCTATCTGTCTAACAACAGTTTATTCACCTAGCCAAGCACAAATGCAGCTTAATATTAATTTCAACATTTATTGAAGGAGTAAAAAAATCCCTTGGGTGTCAAATCTAATTGATTCCCATCAAATATTAATCTTGGACTCTGATTTCTATTTTAATTGCTAGAGTCAGTCAGGAAATCCTTTAATTCAGACATTCTATCTCTCTCCCCAGCAGGTGGATTATTGGAGAGAACTTGTAAGGGGGATAACTCAGCTGTTGGCATTTCTCCATTGCAGCTATTATTGGGTTATTAGATACAGCCCCACTGCCCCACTGCTTTTTAGATATTAGTTACACCCATACTGTCTTACACTGAAAATCCACAAATTTTGATCTGCACTGAAATAAAATGCATGGAATGTCATATAATGCGTACTCCGACCTACACAGTCACATACCAACATGCATTTACTTGTACACGAATAGAGATTTTTTGGTTGAGTTTTGTTAAGTGAATACACCCTCTTCCATTCCCTTTTATTAGGACAGATAAGAATGCTTTTTTTTTGGTCAAAGTCGATTAAATAATGCAGTTATCTTTTATTGTCCCATTAATTAGGTGTATTGAATTCAATTTTTATCAAGCCTTATGCAGAGTATATCACTTTCCCCCTGTAGACAACAAGAATGATAACATTAAGCAAACAGTTAAACCAAACACCCTTCTCTGTACATATTAAGGTATTTTTTGGCACATGACACTTTGTCAACATTGTTGATAGTGAAGCATGTTGATATTGAACCATTCAGCCTGATTTCTTTATGTGCAAACCAAACCACACTTCATGCACAGTCCAAACAAATTACTAAATTATCTCCCCTTGATTAAACAGTGGCCTAGCCTCCCCTATTCTGTGCTGAATTTCTTGATTTAAGTCTGTAATTTAATCCTGATTTTGATTTAAAATGACACATATGTCCAATTTTTTATTCAAATTTAAAATGTAGATCTTCAAATAAATTGTCCTCAGCTAAGTGTGGGCATAAGAGATTTTGTAAAAAGTTTTTTTTTCTTTCAATATTGCAGACACTTATTGAGGGGAGTCTATTGACATAAATTTTCACAACCACCACTCTGTGTAATATGGAGACCACAGAAAATCAATATGGAATTATGGCACGTACCTCCTTCGAATTGAAAAATGTATAAAACATCAAACATGAGGTTTTCATTTAATACAGAAACTTTGATTTAATATAGAAACTTTTGTGTCCAAATTTATTTTTCCCAGCAAACATCTTTATGAATTCACATTGAAATATAATCAAATTATCATCTCTGAATGCCTGAATGCATTAATATAACTAAAGACCCTCTTACACCTGCACAAAGACATCTTTGAGAATTTTCAGACATACATATGCCTTAAAATTTTATATAAATGAATTTACAGTGTCAAAATCAAATTTTACTGATGATTCAGGGATTGATTTTACATTATAGTAAATGTTTTTATATTTTGTGATCTTACATCAGACATTGAGCTTTAATATAAAGAAGGTGTGAGATTTCTGTCATTTCTCACCCAATGTAAAACAACATTGTGATGATAATGTTTCTGGGGATAAATTTTTGTGTACATTTCACACAAGATGGGACAATATGTATGGCATTACTGTTTAAGAACTCAATTTCTAACAATTCTATATCACTTTTACACAGGTTATCAAATAATATGTCAATAGATTGGTGTGAGAAAAGTTTCTCTTGAGAAACTTAAATGATTTATGAACTGTGTTTGAAGTATCAAAGGCACAAAATAAATACTCCATTTCTAGAAGCACTTCAGACAGGAAAATATAATTCTCCTATTTCTTTATTTTTGGGTGATTAAGAAAAGATGTTTATTTTTCATGTCTTATAATTTTTCTGGGTTATCCAAATGGCCTGCAGGGGAAAATTGCAGACCATAATACACATTTAATCTGAAAATCAAACAGTACCTGGATATACACATCCACCCCTTCAGAGTTCAATATCGGGAGAGATATCGATGGTATTTACATAAGAAATTGATTTTTATTTGCTCATCAGCACTGATTGGTTGGTTGTTTCTCAAGAGGTGTGTTTTATCCCTTTGATTGACTTGACGTTGTTGCAGTCATGCCATCTTAGTTTCAGATTACCAACAGTTTACTCCATGTAAAATGTACAGTGTGATGTAAGGTCATTTCACAGGGACAATGGACAGTTTTTAGTTTGTTGTGGACCACTGAACGTATAGTTTACCTGGCCTAGTGATACACATAATGGGAGTGTACTCGGAGGGACCCCCCTATCACCAAGTAAATAAGGTCTCCCGAGTCAGGGGGAACCTGTATAATAGGATTATAGAATGTCTTGTTGTAAGGTAATTATAGATTGCAGTTTTTTCTTGGGCTGATGAAGCTTGCTGCCAATTTCCAAGGACAGGAATTGCTGAATTTTATGAGCTGTTTATAGCTGTAGTTAAATGATTGGATTTCAGGCAATGGACACAGAATCTGTGCAATTTGTTGTGTATAATTAAATCAGAGAGAAACTGGTAAAGCAATATGATAAAAAATAAATATGACTACCTATTACTTCAGGAAAGAGGCAATAAAACATTGTTATATCAAACCTGCTGAGTATGCATGCAGTCAGCAGCTTCTTTATTGCTCAAAAAAAAAAATTATTTATAACTTTTGGAGTTTTTTATCATTATAGATATAGGAATATTTTTACCTGTTTCTAAGAAAAATCTTCATTATATAAAAAAAAATATAAAATAATAGGAAAATATATTATTTACTTGTCTTGATGGTAAAAAAAAAAAGAAAAAAAAAAGAAAAAAATTAATTCTAACACGCTATGAATAAAAACTCTTCAAATATTTCAATTATTCAAATGTGATACAAATGAACAAATTGAAAAATATATATATTAATTTTTGATTAATATAATATAACCATTTTTAACATAAAAATTTCCCCATTTCAATTCTTGATTTTAATATTATATGAATTTCTGAGATATTTGGAAGCTGTTTCAATTAATTGCCTGCATATTTATCTTGGTATATAATATCTATGCACACAAGGCACCATAAAGAATGCTATTTGGAGGAACAAGATAAAATAAAATAAACTTAACCATCAATAAAGCCTTTTCTTTTGAAAAAAAAAAATGGAGGTTTTTGTTAACTAACTAATGCAGACAGCAAAATACTAAAGGATTAAAATATCTATGAAATACTAATGTCTCCAAGAAACGACCCACTGAGTTAGAAATATTTCAAGCTCAAGATAATGAAATAAATATTAATTCTGCTCAAATTAAATTGAAAAGTGCAACTCCAACTCTTAAGTCAAGAATTTGCTCCATTTTAAAAGTACTGCCAAGAAAAATAGAGCTACATTTAATCTTTTCTTTTTTTGTCTGATAAATTGACACATTCAGTATTTCAAATTTACAGCAATATAAATTTTGTTATGTCATTTTAAATTATTTTTGATAAATTAGCTCTTGTTTAAGTAGATTCTCTGTTTTTACATTAATCAAAATATCAAAAGTGCAAAAAAAAAAATGACAAGACTGGTTTGGAAAAATGTCATCATGGTAACTCGCAGGGTCCAGTTTGCCTGATTACAATTAAGTCACCTATGTAATAGCATCTGACATGTACCAGATGCTTTTCAAAAATCATTTAATATTTTCTCTAGATTTTTACTAAAAAATTTCTAACTTATTGTGAAAATTTTAAATAGTTCCTAGTTTTTCAAGCATTCTTTAAAGCAAAATAAAAATTACTACTATAGGCAAATTCTCTCTCTCTCTCTCTCTCTCTCTAAATATTATATATCAGACTCACTTTTAACAAATAACTCTTTTTTTCAATGGTTTGTACTTAAAAAATCTCATAAATTCTCATATGCTACCTTAATTAATTCCTTTTATGAAGTATCCTTTTACCACCCCTTAGTAAGCAAAGATACTTAGAGGTTCCTTGAAGTTGGAACCTAATATAGTAGATCATCGTCTAGTCCAACTGTGAATCTAATGCATATTCTGTCAGCACCTAAAAGGCTCGGATGCTAAATCAGCCTCTCATCTTTTTATCTGCATTTTTTGAAAAACGACAATGTCACCCCTAGTGTCTGGGCTGGGAGATTGATCGTCTTTCAGTGTCCGACCGACCCCCGCTCCCCGACACCTGCTGGCCCAGGTAATCTTTCACCTGTGTGACGACATCCTTATGGAATGTGTGTCATTTTTATTCCTGATGTAAGGTCGGCTTAGGTAACAGGGAGTTTAGTTTCATCTAAATCTATACATATTTTTGCTAACCACAATAAAATAAAAAATCAATAGGCCTGTAGTAGTTCAGAAGCTGTCAATATAATTTTATTGAAAGCTGCTGTATATTATAATAGCTAATTGCTCTGCATGAAATTTTAAAATCTATTTTCAATTTTGACTCTCTTACTGGGTATAACGGGTCCAGAAGATCCCCTTACATTTAAATAGTCCATAACTCCATGTTCAGTTTTAAAACTAAATAATTCATATAAGCCTTCTGTCAGAAAAATGTTGCTCTTTTATCAATTTTCAGATACCGGTAATTGGTGGAATCAACATTCCAGTCTTTAAAAATAAACAATTCAAATTAATTCTAAATCATTGACTGCAAATAGCACACTCTATTTTTTAAAGGTTCAGTATGTTTCATGTTTATAATATGAAACTTCAATCAAATTGACATGTTGGTTTCCAGTCCTTTTTTCAACAGTTTCACTAAAAATGCGCAAATTTAAAAAGGATATGATGGAAAAATCATACCATTAAACAAAAATGTATTTGCTCCAAAAAATATTTTATCAATTTGTTTGATATATTATTTATAACATTTAAAAAAAAATACCAATTATCTCGTTCTTTGATTACCGACGTCTACAGCAATAACTATTGTTACACATAGGAAACTGTTCTGACATTTCACACAAATCTAAATTTTATTTCTGTCTTATTAATTCCTGTTCGATATTTACATTAACCTTGCACAAATAAGTAAACCATGTCTTTTATAGAAAACAAATTGTCCTGCAAACAAAAGCTGTGGTTTTACTTTTAAGCATATATATTTGAAGTAGTCAAATTAATCGTAAACAGCAATTAGCAAATATTACCCATGTGAGAACTAGAAAATGATATAAAAACCTGTCGGGTTATATCAAAGAGAATTATCAACAGAACACACTAATAAATGCCCTTCTTTTTGTTTACTATATTCATTATTGTTTTGTTACTTCACACAGTGGGCAAAAAACATTTCAGACAATCTATTCTGGACCATTAAATCAATTCCAAATTAAACAGTAAAGGTTAGAATATATGTCTGCAGGCTGCTTGCACTCTTTATAGTGTTAGATACAAGTTTCACTAACACAAAACATAACTACTTATTGGTAAGCCTAACCAACACAACTACTTAAGCAGACTGTGTCCACAAAAAACTGCTAAATCACCCCATTTAATTTAAAAAAAAAAAAAAAAGGACTAGAGTCCACACAATAAAAACAGTTCAGATTTAGAGAAAACATTAAAAATAAAAATTCTGGGTGTTCAACATTTTGAATGTTGCATGTGTGTACAGCTGTTGATTATGTCACAAACTTTATAATTGCCAAAAAGATACATAATATTTTTTCTAATTTAAAGTGAAAAAAATTCCTAGAATCTTTCGATTTTTAATATTTCTATTTCTTTTTTAACTTCAATTCCATCATTCTGAATTTTAATCAAATAGATTTCTGCTTTCAAAAAAAAAAATTATATGTCATTGAGTATTCCTTTTCAATATTTAATATGTAAAATAGATAAAAATATTTTAAATTAATTGCTGAAATTATTCAAATTTGGTATATTTCCTTTATTTAAGCCAACTAAATAAATTATGAAGTCCTCTTGTTGAGTTGAGAAAAGAAACAGATAATGTACCTAGCATATTTCAAAGCATTTCATTTTGAAGGATCAATTTAAGACAGTATTATATTTATGCTTCTACATTTATGAGCCCCTAAGTCTACAAATTTGGGGGGGGGGGGTGTTAAATGCTTGTCTAATGGTAGGACTCAAGGGTGTGAGTGCATCCTTCATAATGAAATTCCACAAAAGGCGTCTAAATTTCACCTGAGTTGACCCCCGGCCCTGTACTCTGTGATAAGAAGGGGGGTTTTATGACTGTAGCTATCTCTGATGTGACCTATAGATTTCTACACCTCTGTCATGGGTAGATGGATGATATCAGCAACAGACAAATTACCTGGTGATGCTAGATCTAATAAGATAAGGCCTGACAGAATTCTCTGTCTGTGATGAGACTGTCATTGGTAACAGTCTCCAGGAACTTAGGCCTGGTGGTCCGTGTTGCCTGGTACTGATTAAACGTGGCCCTAGCTGCTACCAGATAGACAGTGGAGTTAAATGTGGTACCTGCTGTGCGGCGTACCTGTTTTGGTGGTGGTTGATATCTAGTCCCTCCCTGCTGGGACATTATCTACTGATACCTCCATATACAGGAAGGCAACTTCACACAAATATCAATTTATCTTTGCTGATAAAGAATTCATTTGCGAGAACATTTTTGTGTTATGTGCATTAATCTTTATTGATGAGACTAAAGCAGAAATCAAGAGTTTCGTGTGGTTAAGTGATTTCAGACAAGGGTTAAAACTTCAAATACTTGTGATTTTTAATCACAATAACAGCCACATGACGTCAGTCTCTAAAAATCTTTGTCTCGACAGCCAGATATTTAAAACTCTTTCTCTTCTCAATCTGTATCCTTTGACAGAACACACTAGCATTCCTGAAGGACCAATTTCACCAAATATATTTAATTAAGAAATAGCACTATTGCAGTACAATTCAGTAACATGTCATAACACTATTGACTAAATCAATCTGTGGAACCTCTGTAATAACTAGAGAATGTCCTTCTATCTTGGAATGCCCTGATTATTACTAGCTCTAAGGCCCTAAACTTGTTTCTCTTCTATGTTGCTGTGATCAGGGAGGTGGTGGGGTCTTCATGATGAAAAACTTACATAATCTCCTTCTTTTACAATCATTAATGGTATTTATAACTCTGTATGATAGGGTAGCTTATTGCCTCCCACTATCTCTAATATTCTGTGAGGGATGACAATGGCTGATAACTTTGAAAATATGATTCAATGGCTTAAAATTTTCCACATGAAACACTGACGTGCACTTAAAATTGGACATTAGATTAAATACAATTACCATATAACCTTCCCAAAATAGATGATATTAATCTAGTAAATTAATTTTAGAGAATGCATAACAATAATCTTAATAATAATATTTTTTTTTAAATGCAGCAGAAAGAAAAATCTGTATTTTTTTAAAACACTTTCTGTATATATTTTGGAAGTCTATTTGGGCCCCTCTTAATTGTGTGTATCTAAACTATTTTTAATTGGACATGGAGTCAGTAATACTAGGTGTGGCCATGTGGTCTGGTATTTTATACACTAAGGTGCTGATCTACATTCAACAGGTTTAAACATCCTTGTGTTTTATTGGTGTATTGGTGTCACATGATATGCAAGATCAAAGTGAGACTGGCTATGTGTTGATATGGTTACATTCTTTAACAGACAGGCTTCATTTTTTATTTATAAATATCCAGTTCTCTAAGCCTTTACAAATTGAAAATTAATACAATTGTCTAACACTGCAGGTAAACAAAAATCCAAAGATGACTTCTAAATTTATATCAATCTTAGTATTCATAAATTAAAATAAACAATAAACATGATTCTCTACCCTTAGACATATATTAGCAACACATCTTAGAAAGAAAGGCTAACTGTACAAGAACTTATAAAACAAACTTCGATGTTTCATTTAATATCAAAAGCATTTCCTTGTAATTCAAGACGTTTGTCGAGCTGGCCCGGTGTAAGAGAAATAAGGGATGAATGGACAAACAAGTTATTTTTTTATTGACTTTGTCCCCAGATAGGGTCTCCTTTTTTGTGTGATAAATTTATGACATTGTTGTAGTCCCTCCACTCTTAAAAGCTCTGAGCAGTAATTATAGTTTGTACTGTAAAAATATTGTTACAACCCACAATTATCTCACAGTGTCAAACGCCCAGCACAAATTGCCGGTATAGTTCAACAAGGCAATTTAAAGTCAAGTAAGGTCAAAAAAGAAGTTTAACTGTAAATCAACTGTTCTCCTCAAAATCCATTTTTTATGTAAAAATAAAATATTCTTTCCAAAAAATTATGCTTTTCAAACTAATTTGAATCTTGACTCTTGAGAATATTACATGAATAAGTGAAACAAAATTCACTTCAGACTAAGGCATTGCAGAAAAGAGTCCCATATCAAATTAAAATGCCTGGACAAGGTATTTTCTTTAAGAAATCCATGTTTCTTTTTATCTTTCTTCTTTGATCAGTTTCATCTACAAAAACATGACATAGCTCCAAGCACCACATGAGAGATAGAATTTCTGATTTGCATATTTAAAAGATACATATCACATAATATCAAAGCAGAAACTAATTTTCTCCAAACATACTGTATTACATAATTCATCAACTTCACAAAAAGGCATTCAAATTTTACATAGGCTTGAAAAGTGCTAAAAGTTTTATCTCCTTGATATCTTGCAAAATTTGATATCTAGTAAATTGCCCAATAAAATTTCTGTGATATAATAATTACATAAGGCAATGCATGATGAAGCCTTCATAAATAACTAAAAGTGTCTTGGACAGATAATAAGATCAGAATAATCCAATTTCTTCTGTCTTAATTGACCAGTCTATCTGGACTAACTAGTCTGAATAATCGAGGTAGATAACCCCAAAGATCAAAGGGGAGAGAACTGACTGCAGTAATATGCCTTGACACTATGTACTATTAGTTTGAGTGACATAATAACAGCTGTTTGTAGCCTCTGGAGTGATTGTCTACCTGTTTTCACAGGTACTTCCCAAAACTGACCAAGTCCTGATAATGAGGCTAATAGTAATACCTACAGTTCTGCTTCCTCCTTCTGTTTGTAGACCACTCAGATCCACATCTGATTACGTCTACATAGTCTAAAGTAGTTCTGGAAGTTTACTTACGTGGTGTCAAAGTTATATCTAATGCACTCAGGATATTTTTCTTTAATTACTGCGGCGAATGAAGGATTTCCTTACATTATGGTAAGTTCATGGCTAGATTTTCTTTTCAATTCTTTCTAATCTACCCAATTCTGAATTTCCTGAGGTTTAATTGTTTTGGTTTTTGATTTGTGAATAAAGGAGGATATAAATTCATGAATCACTTTCAGACTTTTATTACGGAGACTAAGTGACCATACTATAGTTGTCAAAACAGCTAAAATGTGACAGATTGTCCAGGAGCAAGAGATCGGCCTGATAAAACAAGGTTTCACTTACCAAAGAAAAGCCTTAAATCAATTAATTAAATCTATTCAATTGAAGTTTAAAGTGGTAAAAGTTTTCCCAAATAAAGTTCTGATGGCCCCAAATAGACCCTATAAATTTGTTGTTAAGACTGACCAAATTGTTTTCGTATCAATCAAAACCAATTAAGTAAAATCAATCAGAGAGCTGCCAAATAAGAGAGGGGATTCTATGGTTTATCAAAATTCAACGGGCTAAGCCTATTTTCTTATCAAAATGTTTACACAAACATTAATGCAATCAATGAGGCCATTTCACAATCAATACCATGATGTTTCTTACAATGGTAACACAGCTACAAGTCTTGGGAGGGAAAAAAGAACTTGTTAGATTTGCAACCAGACAAAACACACAGGGTTATAATGTGTGAAAATATATGAGGGGATTTCAATAAAATTAAATCAGTTCTCTAGTCATACTGAGCTTACTATCCAAATACAACAGCTACTGTTAAACTGATTTAAAAGATGTTTTCTCTCTTTTGAAAAACATCATTCAGGGTATAGCGTTTCGTCTTTGTTTGGGTGTACCAGACTGCAAACACAGTTTGTGTACAATGTCCAGAATATAGATCTTTTGCAAATATTGATTCTTCACAAACTTTTGAGAAATTATCCCTAATGAGAACCTATTGCCTTCACGAAATTGTGCAGGTGAGAACTGGGCTTAACTGTATGGCCCAAGGGGTTCCAGGTGGACTGAATCTTTATGACTAATTACTGTTTGTAATAATTTATGTAATACACATAATCATTTGGTAGCAGTGTATTCTCATGCACTGTTAGTATTGTATTTACTGCTTAACCAGCCTAACCAGTGCTACAGTCTTTAGTCTAAAAATAAAAAAAAAAAAGAGGGATGGGTGAAAATTTATTTTACCAGAAGTCCATCTTAATTCTGAAAGATTTCTTTTTATCTCAATTGGTTTTTTGACTTTTAAATCGGGTATTGAATTAAGATATGTCAAAGCAGTTCAAATGTCTTTTAAAACCATGATATCATCTCTCTCTACAAAATGTTTACCTGGATTTTCAAGTGAATAAAGTTTTGAAAAATTAGTCTGATCGAAAAGATAAGATTTTAAGGAGTATTTTTAGACATCACCTTGTGTACCATTTATCACTGAACACAACGTCACAACGCACAGTCTAGGTGCCAAAGGTAGCGTGTTTTAAAGGGGCATGAACAAGAGACGCGCATGGATCGTTTTCAGTTGCTCTGGACTTGCTGAGTGGAGCATTCATTCATGTATCATCCTTCGAGACTTTAACACTATTGTGGATATATAGGTAGACTGTATTGATTGGCGTTATAGTTTTCTGTTTGAGGAAAAGCATGTCAGATTTCTACCATGTTACAAAAACACTGGATCTAAAAGTCAGGGGATACTCACTGCTTCTTAATTTTTGATCTATAAATGTAAAAAATTCAGGTAAGACTTGTTTACTTTTCATTAACTGAGGAAATGAGTAATTAAGAAGTTGCCTCAAATTAAGTAGGTTAATGAAATCAAATTGATCATTTGCCATGGACGGTTGGTGATTCCTTAACAAAGGAGAGAACTGGATCTGAAATCTGAAGTCGATACATTTGATTGATCAGTTGTTTAACAAAGTCAAAATCATGAATAAAATGGATGATTTCTGGTGTAGGTGCAGTGCTTCATGTGTAAATGTATTTGAACTAAATACCGACAAAAACTAAGACTTTCAACACAGATTCTTTAGCGATTTATTTAAATGTTTTTATTGTAATCTTATCACATAATGGGAGAGAGTTTTAGAAATGCAAAAGTTTACGAACAGAGTGTAAATTGAAAAGGTTTTTCTTCAATGCGACTCAAACAAAACAAGAGAAAAAGCCTTGAATTTTTTTCCAAATATGAGAGCATTGCTTTCTCACACAAAAGCTGGTTATTATGTAGGATTTTAGATTTAAATTTGTGCAAACAGTTTGTAATGGCAAAGTCAACAGCACTTTTTCAAGACTCGCCTCCCCGAAAGGAAAAATGTTCTAACAATGTCTCCCAGATTAAATTACATTTAAACCCTCCAAATTTTCATACTCTGTAAGGAACAAGGTAATGGGGTAACCATCGCAATGAAAATAAAAGACAAATAATTGTTAAATCGAGAAACGAAATGAAAAACCGCCTCCTGAACAATGGCCCATCTGATGGTACCCTAACAATAAGGTTGTCAAGCAATTTCAAATCATCTTTAATAAAATATGACAGGTAAAAAAAATTCATTAATTTTTGTCCTATCATCCTACTAAATTGGATAAAAAGTCTTTGTATGCAAGAAAAAAAAATGAAGAAAAAATTTTGCATGAGGAGAGACAATTTCTTGACACTAAGATTGCTGTGTGTGTCAGTGCAAGAAAAAAGTTTTTGTATACCAAACATAGATCTAAAGGGAAGAGCTTACAACAGATTAGGATAAAATTCACAGCCCTTGCTGGAAACAACGCATATCTGCTTTGTTTACATGGCTTCAGGGAATGGACTGTTGTCTGTTTTGCTTCGAATACATTCATTATTTATGGAAGATAAAAGATAAAAAGGCTCGATCCTGTTTTAAAATAATTTCCTTTTTTTCTTCCTTTCTATTTTTTTTTTTTTTTTTTTTTTTTGCGTTTTACCAAAGTCATGGAGAAAAAAAGTTATCAGAAAAAAATCTTGAGTATGGTTGCTCAAATAAAATTCAGACTTTTTTCAATTGAGGAAAGGAAACGTAAATTAATATTTTCAATGTTATTAATTACAATTACGCATTGAAGAAAATTCTGTAGTTATGTATTTTTACTTAAAAAGAAGCAACTTACAAGAGCACCTTACGAGAAAAACATATACCGAAATATAAATGGCTATAAACAAACCTGCATTTAAACAATGCACTCAAATATCTTTTTTTGTGAAATCTTATCACAAGATCTTTTCCTGTGTTTTGTTTTAAAAACATTCCATTAAAGTCATATACCCAAACTGTGCACACTATGCATTATATTCACAAGAATAAATTTGTGTAATATTTGCCAGGCTACATGGTATTCGTAACGTGTATTTGCCGTCAATGAAACAGTGAAAATGAAACTCTCAAATAATGCATCTGATGTTTATCTGTGACTCCAATGTGCAGTGTAGTAATACCCATTACAACAAAGAACCTGTCTAACTTTACATGAAATGATACGATCAAACTTCAATCTAGTCAGGCAAAGACTTGCATTTTCCTGAGAAATTAACTAATTAAAGCTCCCCATTTTCACCTACCCCTCCCTTATCCCTGACCTCCACCCCCTAACCTATGTCTAGCTCTTATACCCATGGTGAAATTAGTCAGCGAGCACCTGCCGAACTTACTAGGCTGCGAGATGTACAGTGTAATTATTCTGCAATGCTTTATTAGATTTATGGTCACAAGACATTTTCAGTTAAATCTTTCTGCCTGGGTACCTCAACAAACATTTCAATACCCAATCCATGCATAAGCCTGCACAATCTTAAATCTCCTCCTTTTGATTTGGAAATTGAAATGACTCCCATTCACAGATGCAAGATGGAGAAATTAGTGAAGGCAGCATTAAGATATGAGGAGAAGCATTATGTGACAAACACATAATAAAGAAATAAAGAATCTAAAAAGCAGCCAGCCATCTAATTGGTTTATCTCAAATATAATCTCATATCTGTACAAGTAAATTTCACTTCTGAAAGGTAAATTTGCATTGGGAATGGGCCGTATCAATAACTGACGACAAAAAAAATATTTTACTCTGCTCAAAAAATTATTAAAATAGGTCAAGTATGATTTTTTTTCATTTTTCACAAATAAGGATGTGCTGTGGTCCATCAGGATTTGGTTGTATAAGGGTCTATCTTCTTATCATGTATTTTCTGAAACCCTAAGTAATGCTGGATTAAACATGTAATCTGTTTGCAGATCAGCATTATACTTTGTGATGACAATAAACTTGTGATAGTCTAATCTGGGATTATATTCTTTTTTTCTGTTCTTTCTCCAGGTGAATGTTTCAGACAACCTTACCACAGCCTGACCTCACAGTATGGCTAAAAAGTCCAGGACAGACACTACTGAAAGCCACTCAGCATGACCGATGCAATGACCGTGAATTATCTTTTTTTCCTCGGAATCCTAATTCCCTGTATCATCACCATCGCTCTCTTCATCGTCTTCATCTACTGCATGCAAAAGTTTAGAATACGCAGAGAAATTATGACAAAGAAGCATGATCCACATGGACGGTTGAGAAAACTCCATGGAGCCTACGCTCCCCCACCCCCTCCACTTCCACCAATGTGGAGTAGACAATCCAAACAGTTTAAACAGAAGGATAGACTACTAAGTGAGAGGGACAATGAAGCTTATGAGGCAACTGGTGAATTATCACCAGACCAGCCAAACAATCCTCAGCTTTACCAAACGTGTAATGATAGTGGAATGTCCGATCTCAGTGAAGGGCAGTACCGATATGATAGAGAGCGACCATATTCCCAATCATCCACAGATTCCGAGGACTCCGGATTTCGAAGTTCCAGATCTGGACAATACTTACATAGTGCACAAAATAGCAATACTCAAGATATGCCTCTGTTCAAACCTATTAAATCTCACAGAGAAAATCTAACAATGACTGTGCAACAAGGGTGTTCATCTAAACAACCCAGTCCAAGTCACCGATCAAATTCCAACTGCGACTTTTATCGCAGTTCTAGTCGACAGTCTAAACATAGAAACAGTCGCCCTTCCTCCAGGAGGAAAGCTTGTGAAAGGTCCTCATCCGCCATTCATCAAACTCCATCCCCTACCTGTACAAAACTTGATCCTATTACCATGACATTCATCAGTAACTCATCGCCATCAACCATAGATCTCCTACCACCACAACCCTCTTACAGAAAAAGCACCCCGGAGGCCATAGATCTGCAGCAAATAGAGACAGATGTTAAACTCAACCATATTCCTTCTATCTCTCAGCAGTGTCGACCACTGACTATGACAACTGCGATGGTACACACCCCTCTCCATCACTACCCAGCAAACACTCCAAGAATGTCATATTCTGTTGTATGAAACATGGAGTATTTTCTGAATGGAATATTGTGATAGAGAGATAATGGAAGTGATTTTGTTCAGTGTGTATTTTTATCTTTCTCTCAGTAGAGGATTATTTCAGTGAGGCAATCCTTGTGCAATTTTCGGACAGGATGTATCCATTTAGCTTACAAAGCAAGTACATGCTGTTGACACTATTTATTTGTGTGAATCTGTGGACTGCAGAATAAAAAATCAAACAAGAAATCCTATATAATTTCGAACCTCTGGAAATCCGCAAGGAGAAAAGCCAGTTTTCCGGCCATTCAGCAGGATCGAGTCTGTGATAAATAGAAAATGTCTGATGATCTACTTTCACTATGTGTTAGTTCAGATAGAATGTTTTGCTTCCCCGTCAATATTATTTCGATGCCGGAATTCACATATAATTGTGTAAATGGTTGTGATGACAATCAAAATACAGTCTTTGTGACGATTGTCCAGTGAACAATCCATGTTTTATTCAAAGACACAAACTAAAAGGATTTTTTTTTTAATGCTGATGGAGAAGAAACATAAAGTGTTGTTAGGTAAATGTGATGTTACTTTGAAATGAGTGGCAGTGATGAATGGAGAGTATATTTTTCATAATTTCTATGTTAATTATTTAAACAAGGAATTATTCTGCTTCATAAAGAAGCGTGAAATAAATAAGGAGAAAATCTTTTTATGTAGATTTTTTATTCTATTTTTTGATGGACATATGTGACTGTTGAGGATTAGGTTAATGCAGTGTGAAGCAGGCTGGCATTTATAGCACGATTTCAAAAACCACAAGGCAAATTTAAAACACAAACCACAAAGTACCAGACCAGGGTATAATATCATATCATTTTTGTGTGACACGTCACACACCCTGTTTAAATTTGAAAAAAAAAATTGTGATCAATTTCATCTGTGTGGAATTTCATTCCTTGGTCAACCATGAAAAAATATATGTATTTTTGCACAAAATTAAACATTTCTAAGTTACTCACAAATCATTTAAAATTCAATAAAATTTAATCTTTTCCAAATTGACTTTTTGATGTAGGAGATATAAAATGCACAAGGATATTTCAAGCATATAGAGCCAGAAGGGCCAATTAAATTGCCTTTTTATCAAACTTATGTGATCATCATCCATGAAAGGTTTTGTATAACATCCATCATCACTCCCTTGTATGAAATTTAAATTCAAAAAAATTTCAAGCTTGATGGTATAAAAACCTATTACCACTTAATATTTTTGTCATTGAGAGAAACAAGGCTAAGGAGATCATGCCATACTTTAGTCTCACCTCAAAGGAATCCATTCAATCTTGTTTCATTTTATAAGTTTTTGGTTTATTTTTTACAAAATAAATTATTAATGACCAAATAAAAAAAAATTCTTCACCAAAAATATGGATCAAAAGCTTTTTTTAGACCTATTCAATTTACACAATTTTTTTTATATCTTTATCTTACAAATTTGTTTTACATCCCATATGGCAATTTAAGTAATTTTTAGATCAAATTCTAGAGAAATTTATTCAAAACATGTATTCAGATCTAGACTTAAGGATACATAACACAAACAAAAAAATTGATGCATGGATTGATAAATATTTTTTGACTGTTTAATTTTGATTAGAAATGACATAAACAATAAATTCCTAAAATATAAAGAAATTGTAAGTTTTTTTTTGTGCTTAGATATGCAACTCTGTGTCATTTTCTATGTAATTCTATACAAAATTTTGCACATACTTTTAACTTTATGAAAAATCTTTCAAGTTAAAATTCTCCCATTTTTACTTGGCAAACATTATTCAGGTTACCTTTTTGAATATAAATCTATTAAAAATATTGTTGATTTGTGATAAAAAGTTTGTTTGTGGTATTTACATACATCCTTAAAGAGAAAAAAACTTAAGTTTATATTTACTGACTTAATTGATCTTTTTTTATTTCTTGCTAAATCTTCTTTGACAATTTTAATTTTTCATATGCAGCCATTTTTTTTTTGGGGGGGGGGGGGAGGGGGGGAATTCACTACACAAAACAGTATTAACAGAGCAAGTGTGAAATTCAACCACCCTATAACCATGAATGAATTTTTTTTTCTAGTTAGAGAGTGTAAATTTAAGACCATTACAAATCATTTAATTTCCAAAATAAAGATGTTATGAACAGTGTAACAATGTTAGATTGTATCGGAGATTTGATAAAGTCCTATTTGATTTCCTACACTCTACTCCAGCTATCAGATACTGTCGAGATCGTAACTCAATACAAACCAAAACAATTGCCTCTTTATGGAGTTATTCAGAGCCCGAGGCTGATAAAAAAAACTAATACTATACAATACAAATGTGGGAACTCAGTTGACCCCACAGTAGAAAAATTAACCTGGGTGATCTCGCACAGAATATCGGCGTGGCCAATATATGAAGAAATTACACTAGATTTTCTTCTGATATGAACTGTATGTTAAAAAATTCTAAAATTAAGGCTCAGTAAAAAAAGAATTGCAAAAGTTTTTTACTTAAACTCTTTTCAAATATTTTATTTGAACAAGTCAAGGATTTGAAATGAATAGATTTTTTTTTTTAATAAACCTGCCCAATTTATTATCCTGTGAAAAGGATAATATATTCAGCTACATTGTCCGAGAGAGGTGATTCTCATAAGGAGTATATTAGGCGTAACTTTATGTTGATGATTTCATTTCCACACATGCAGAGAAAGCCAATGATAGGCAACAGGACCAGAACGTCTTTTTTGAAAACTGATAAAATGTCCCGTGGTCCTAATAATGGACCGTCCCTGTAACCAGGGCTTATCAACTGAACGGTGTGACAGAAAAAAGATACAGTGACAGAATTTGAAACTATCTTCTCAACTGCCACAGCTAAGCTTTATGTCTGATCTACAAAAAAGTGGTAGACTCGTAACAAAGGAAGTCAGAGGGGATTAAAACTATAGTGAAACAGCAGACAAAGGGTAGAAATAGCCAACACAACACCTTAATCCTTTTCCCACCCTATATTTTTATAAACTTATCTATTATAGCCTTTTCTTCAACCTTTTTTTGTATGTTTTCTTTTTTCAGATAAAAGACATATTTCATAAAAACAGTCATGAAAGCTTCTTAACAGAAATAAAAACTTCCACGGAAACACATTAATTATCATTCAATATTAAAAAAAAAACAAAAAACAAAAAAAACACACATCAATATTTTCACCAAAAAAAAAAAAAATCCATCATGATAAGTAATGAAAGTGAATGAATGTTATTATAAATTTGTTCTTTATAAAAATTCCAATTTTACTGTTTTTTACAATGAAGTCATGGGTCATCAGTCTACATACATCAAATGCTGCCATGGATCATGTGTGGTCAACATAAGAATCACAGGTGTGTTGACTCCATGTAATTCAAACAATGTCAAAATGTAGTAAATTTTAATTTTTAATGGAAGACCAGTGTACCATAGGAATTTAAGAGATGGCAACCAGATGACTAATTTCAAAATGAATCTTTTTCCACTTTTTAACACCTGAGGTAAAATATTCATTAAATGATATACTCAAAATAAATAACAAAGAGTGGAAAAGGATATAAAAAATAAGAAAGATCTCAATTATTTTAAAGTCTTGGTCCTTAACAGGTATTTTTAGACACCATGTTTCTACCTCCATTTAATGAACATACTTCATGGACCTTGTTACAAAGAAACAAAATAAGATTTTCCGCTTTAAAAAATTATACAATCAACACTCGATATATCGCCAGTGAGTAGATACCTGGTAATAGTAACCCCTGATAATGAGACCTAATTATGCATATCACAAAAATTAATCACCAAACCACAAAGATCAAAGCAGTACCAATTCATCAACAAATTGTTTTATAGGAGATCAGACACTGTACATCATTACAACATCTATTAGTCAATGATCATCTTCTCTCTGGAATGCTGGTCTCCATTTTATCATCAAGTGATTACAAGCCTGATCACATGGAAGACCTTTTGTTAACTCTTATCAACAAGAGCAGATCATGTCAAGCCTTTGAAGTGATCAACACTGGGTATCTATAGGGTGATAACACTCTGATAATAGTCCAAATGCACGGGTGTTACATTATTACATTATTTTACATCAAATACATGTACTGCTTAATGAGGTAAAACTGACACATACTTTCTCTGAATTCTGTGACAGTAACATCCAAATAGGACTATGCTGAACTCCCAATTCAAACCATCTCCTGGTTCAAGTAAAATTATAAACAGAGAGAATTCCAGAACTTATTGTTTCTAATTTCGGGAGTAGTATCTGAAGTCCTAGGTCTAATCAATAATGGGACCAGTATCTGAGGTCCTTGGTCTGATCCACAATGGGAGTAGTATCTGAAGTCCTAGGTCTGATCCACAATGGGAGGAGTATCTGAAGTCCTAGGTCTAATCTGCAATGGAAGCAGTATCTGAAATCCTAGGTCTGATCCACAATGGGAGTAATATCTCCCAGGTCTGATCCACAATTGGAGTAGTATCTCCTAGGTCTGGTCCACAATGTGAGTAGTATCTGAGGTCCTAGGTCTGATCCACAATGGGAGTAGTATCTCCTAGATCTAATCCACAATGGAAGTAGTATCTGAAGTCCTAAGTCTAATCCACAATGGGAGTAGTATCTGAAGTCCTAGGTCTAATCCACAATGGAAGCAGTATCTGAAATCCTGGGTCTGATCCACAATTGGGAGTAATATCTCCCAGGTCTGATCCACAATGGGAGTAGTATCTGAAGTCCTTAGGGTCTGATCCACAATGGAAGTAGTATCTCCTAAGTCTAATCCACAATGGGAGCAGTATCTGAAGTCCTAGGTCTGATCCACAATGGGAGTAGTATCTCCCAGGTCTGATCCACAATGGGGGTAGTATCTGAAGTCCTCGGTCTGATCCACAATGGGAATAGTATCTGAAGTCCTAAGTTTGATCCACATGGGAGTAGAATCTGAAGTCCTAGGTCTGATCCACAATGGGAGTAGAATCTAAATTCCTAGGTCTGATGTACAATGAGAGTAATATCTGAAGTCCTAGGTCTGATCCACTATGGGAGTAATATCTGAAGTCCTAGGTCTGATCCACTATGGAAGTTAGTATCTAAAGTCCTAGGTCTGAATCAAAATCAGAGTAGTATCTGAAGTTCTAAGGTCTGACCCCAATGGGAGTAGAATCTGGTCCTAAGTATAATGGCCCACACTGGGTGTAGAATCCATGACCATCCACACACAAGATGAATCTCATCTTACAATGTTCTTAGAGAATTCATGTACACTGTCTCCAATAATAATCAAATAACACAGCAGAATGAATTTTGATAAAATATGATGGGTGGTCAAAAAAAAAAAAAATACATGTGTAATATTAAGGAATAGAGAACTTCTAATTCTAGTGAAATGTTATATGTAGCACAAAATGCAAAAAAAAAAAAATAAATAAATAAATTAAATAAAATAGATAAAAAGTATTATAAACTTCAAAGGCATTTAGTTTTTTTCTCTGATTTAAGAAGAGGTCAGCTTTCTTTGCAGCTGTTATTAAAGGCCACATATGAATATGAGCTCATTCTGCTTCACAACTCTGGCTTGTAAAATTCATGAAGCATTATAGGATTAGGTCAGAATACATCAACGTCATGAATATATTGCTGGACTCAAAGGGGTAATCCCTGGAATATTGCATTCATATCAAACATCATAAGGTTTCCATATATTGTTGAATTTATAATCTGGCTATCATGAGAACTGCATCAATCTGTATACATTATCAAAACATGAAAGATAATTATTTCTTTTGGTACAACTTTACTTTATAAACTGAAGTAAATGTAAAAAATAAAAAAATAAAAGAAACTTTAATATTTTCCTAAGCGTAATTTAGAAATGCTACTTTACTTTGAACTTTACAATATTCCTGCTTGGAATAATATTATTTAAAGAAAAAATTGAAATTAGATTTTTTATTTATTTATTTATTTTTCTTTTTTGGCCTATAAATCGTGTTTACAGAACACCACATGACAAGTATAAACTGCATATTTTTGGTGCAAACACTTTTTGCTTTAGACAACCTCTAATGACACTTTTTTCCCCTACTAGAAAAAATAACTCTTCCATTTCACACAATGTTACAATGAAGGAGGACCGAAATTCCCTTTAATCAATAGGTCACATTTTTAACCCAATCTTCATGAGCACTGCAATGGTATGTGTTATATCAATTTTTTAAAAATTAAATACAGCCCAAATATTTGTCTTCTTGTTCAAACAACTTGCTGGGGGAGTCATTTGGACAGAGACCTGCCTCTTAGTTGCTCCTTAACCAGCTGTTGTATAGCTAAATATTCTCAAAACCCAATGTTTTTACAGAAATACATTGTCTGTGGTTCCATGCTGGTGTTAGATCAATCAGGCCATTGTATACATGGTAAATATCTGTAGTCTCTTTCATTTGCATTTATTCTGGACCCTGCCAACATCAAAAGAGTGGACGTGTGGTGCTGTTCTGACACTTATATTGTCAGTTTGTTGTCTCACCATTGTCATTAAAATACTGACCAATTCTGCATGAGTAGGGCTAAAATCTGCCCTTGTAATTATGCATGCGATCATATCTATAAGAATATCTAGTAATCTGGAGGGGGAAGGGGATTAATATCAATGGGAGAAAAAAACTTCGATATATGTGAGGGTTCATGATATTATGGTTAAAATACAATAAGAAAATACATGTAGTGATTGGGACATCCATTTCACTTCAACATATCCATGGTATTCAAGATATTGAATTTTGAGATACTGTTCAAATTCAAGCTGTGTGTACATGTATTTCAGTATCTTGAATGTCCCATCAAGTTTGAGATACAAGGTCTGAAAGTATATTTAAAATTTCTGCCAGTCTTGAATTCAAGTTTAGCTCACAAACATTTACTAAACAAAGTGAACATTTTGTTTCATTATAGCTATAGTATCTCCTTGTTTTTTTCATCTATTCTGTCAAATTTGATTGAGAATCACAGAGTAAGAGTAAATGAACAAACAAAATATGGCATATCCTACTCTGAAATTATCAAATTGCAAAAATATATTCTTTTCATAATACCAAAATGAGAGACATCCTGAAGTGAAGTCTGGGAATTTTTGAAAATTGGCTACCTAAATAAAACTAATTTTGAACCTGAAAATTTCTTTTGCCACTAATTTCTTTCACTCTATAGAATTTTTTTTAAACATTTGAGTCCCTTCATTCAATAAAAAAGGGTTTTATTTGAAAACGGAAATGGGGATACAACTAATGCTGATTTGTGTGCACGCTATACATTTTTATTATTGGCTGCACTTTAAGTTCTTTAACCACCATTTGAAAAGGACTCTTCAAGACAGCAGTGTGTGAATCAAAGCTGCCATTGGTGAGAGTTTAAGAAATCATTGAAGCGTGTAACAGATGATCATCATTCATCATAACAAAAGGAAGCCTCCATTATCGGACTGCGCGAATATCTGTGGCAACAAGCAGGATCAAGACATATCTCATCTCTCCCTAAAAATTGTATTAAAATCAAATTACATGGGCACTCGGCTATCAATCATTTGACTTTTGCTAGTGTTAAATCTGTAGGACAACACTTACTGGACCAGCGGTTGAAAACCCTTCCGGTTCACTGGCAGTTTAATTTGCACTGAGAGGGTCCCTTTGCAATGATTGTGGGGGATTATAGGCTTTCCTACAATACTCCTCTGAATCACATTTTTCACAAATCTGCTAAATTTGTTGCATGATTAACTTACATAATCTTCACCTCAAAGAGTTGCCTAATAAAGACAGTGATCATGGACATCCGTTGGACTTGTGGAATGTTTTTAAGTTTATTGCCATTTTGCTGTGATTTATTGCAATGAACATGCTCTGTGGTCTTTGTAAGGTAACGCCCCTGACATATGTGCCCAAAATAGGACCCTCGCAAGGACAATCATTTGTAACGCTCTAACTCCAGGCATTGGAAGTTAAAATCTTACAAGCCTTGTCATGAAAAATTCTATGGTCATAACCTTCATACAAGGTAGACCATTTTTTATCTTAGAACAGTATACTGTTTAACCTGCAAAAATAAATTACACCAGAAATAATAGCATCTGTACCTATATTATCCTTTATAAGCTTTCTTAAATAAAGTTTGTTTTTAATTCATTAACTATAAAAACAATGTCTTGCCTTGATAAACATTTTTAATACAATGTATTTCAAATCAAGGTGAATGACTGCAACTAACTTTTTAGCATCTTCCATCAACTTGCACAAGGAGCACAAATCACATTTTATACAAATATGTGTACCTAATGCAACGTTACATAAAAAAATATAAATCACAGAAAACAATGCACTAATTAGTTCATTTACAGAGATACAGTTCAGTATTATCTAACCATTCTGGGAAATGAACAGAATGCTGGGAGGGCTAAACACCCGGAGAGCTGTCAGCTTCACAGCAACAGACCAGGCAAACGCTGAAGAAGACACTATAGACGGTATCTGATTCAATATATTAAACATTTATTATGAGATCAGGATGGATAAGGAAGAGGTCACACAAGGTGGAGTACTCCAGGAATGCTACAATTAATAACAGAAGAGACAAATCTACCTTACAGCAAAGTCATCGTCAGGTGAAGCACAGATTCTCCTTATCAGGAACCATTATTAAATTCGTTGTTTTAATATTTAACCAAAGAATCCCCTATCATTACTCTGTCAATAAAAGTATGGGAAATTGAGGCTTAGTTGAATGGCTTGTTTGTCTTTATTAGCAATGCTGTATGACCAGGTAAATTCAAGGAGAAAGGTATGGGAATGCAAACTGTTTCCCTATTCCAGATAAATTCTTTTCTCCTGCTGGTCAAAAATGCTTCCATCAGGGAAAAAATGCTGTCACCCATTCCGTTTGCACCAATCAACTTCTGCTACCTAAATTGTCTTCTGCTACTGATGAGGGCAAAGGACATGAGATCCCCCATCACTGGGAAGATATCAGATATCCTCTCATCTTGTCCATGTCAGTGGTTAGACACCCCAGACAACAGCAGACAATTGAACACATCAAGCAGACGGCGATTACCCTCCAATGTTCTCACTGTCATCCAGACACGGGAACAAGTTCAGAACACTTTCCATTTTGATTGGAGGGACATTATCTTTCAATATTTTTCCAATCCAATCTGACATTGTAGGGTATCACAGTGGAGGTCGAACTATACAAGCAGGAGAGATCAAAGAGGGATTTAATCAAGGTACAAAAAATGCTGAATAGGGGATTTTCTAATATCAGTTTTCTTTTTTTCTTTACCATTACTCTACTGCAAGACAAGGACATAATCTCAACTCCTCCAACGTTCAGACACTATTCAAAATCCCACACATGCAGTTACATTTTTATTTTAAAGAAAGTTTTTAAATGCATTAGATATTGTGCTCTAACTTAAACCAATTTAAATTTTAAAAAGAGGACTAAATGTAGTAATGGGCCTATTTTGGTCATAACTTTGGTCTGTATTTTAACCCTATGAAGAAAATATGACTTTTTTAAAATGAATTTCTAGAGAAACACTTCAAAATAAACAAAGGAATAGGGAATGAAATTTACACCTGGACTACAGTTTTGCAGTACATCACGTCAGAAACACATGAATTTTTCACAATTTTTTTTTTAATTATAACAAAAAACAAAAATCACCTTATTTCAACCTTACTTTAAAATTTCAGAAAATGCACATCATTTCAATATTAATACAATATTTACAGCTTAATCTAAAACATTTCAAAGATTTATTAATTTTTCTGCTCCTTTAATACGAGATATTTTCATGCAAATTTTTCATAGTTTAATTCAGCTTAAAAGTATTCAAAAATTTAATGGCCACCCACTTTTTTCTTTTCAATCGCTGATGAAGTGGATTTATTACTTGTCCCTGTAAGTACAGCTCCTCTATCTCGCAGTTCTATCTAAATCCCTTAACTGTTTCACTCCGACAGCTGATGATATCTCAAGCACTTAGCTACCAAAGAATATTCCGTCAAGTGTTTTTGATATTTTATTTAGACCTGTCAGTTTCTTTCTCTGGGTGCGGGTAACAAGGACCTCAGACTTGATATAAATGCGGTCCCATGTTGGCCAGCCTTTTCATCAGTTCCCTTATCAATACTTGTGATATTTTAATGATTGCTTTTTGTAAAACTTACAGGCCGTCTTTTGTGGTGCTCTATAAGGGTGTAAATAACGAGGAGGGAACTAGATAAGAACATACTAATGACCCAGGTCACATTACTTACACTTTCCTACACAAATGAACACCAAACATCTAAATTTGATTTAATTTCAATAGCTCTATCTTACCAAAGGGAGACTGTTTAAGTGCAGATCACCTATTGCAAACACAGCAACCCCTTGATCAATAAGTCACCTGCATTGAGCAATCCCATCTCTCTCTCTCTTTTTCTCTTTCTCTCTCTCATTATATATATAAACATTCTCTGCACACTAACCCTATATTACACGTAGCTACATACCAGATATATGTCTTACTGGGTCTGACAAAACAATTTTCAGATGTTTTAGTTAAAAAAAATATGATAGTCATTTTGTTTTAAAAGTCTTCTGGACTTAAAAAGCCCTGTAGCAAGTATTAAGGCATTCCTCCATAATTCACGCATCATCATTATATATGTACAAAAGTTTACCTCAAACAATTTGTAATAAAGTGCACGTGCACAATATATTACGCAAAAAAATATATGTAATTTGGAATGTCTGTCAAAAATCTGTACACATTTCATTTCAAATTAGCCTGTAAAAGTATTTTCTAAGCATTCCCATGTCCCATTAATAATGTCTTAAATATGACCAGCAGCTTAAATTTTCTCCAAATATGTAAATGAGGGTAAGACACTCTACTTATTGTGGTAATAAACAGGGCCAACCTCTACCATGATGCCTAAGCCAGCAGTTTTACAAATTCTCATCTCTAATCCTAACACATTTATAATCTTCATTTATGAAGTAATATACTTGATATATTGTTTATATTTTCACCTGTTTTTTTACACATTTTAGTAAATAATGTTAATAGTGCGAGCTAGGTGTGCTGTACAGTGATGTTCCGTTATGATCCATGATGTAAACATCGTAAGGACAGCAATGATGGATTGCTTTGGTTAATCATCTTCCAATACCTCTGGCATGACACTCACACTATTCATCAAATCATATTACAAACTCTCCATAGATATGTACATAGGCTATTTGGTTAGTTGGGTATCCTTCTCTCATAGACCAATTAAGCTTTGACCCCCTCCATCCCCCCCTCCCCCCTTCACCATTTCTGTTCATTGACTCCAAGTTCTTAATTCATCTCAAAAAGCACTTTCTTTTTTTTTCTTTTTTTTTTTTTTTTTACATTTTTGCAGATGAAAAACTTTCCCAGAATTGTTCTTTCAAGATGAATTCAGATAAACTAATTTCCCTGCCTATTTTCCTTAAGGCTAAAATGGTGAGACACAGAAAGGATCGAAGCAAGAGAAATTTAATTTAGGTTCTGCTAATGAGATTTTAATTGTAATGAGAGAAATTATCTAAAAGTGTCACTCGTAGGCACAAAAAAGGAACAGGCCATCATCATTAAGCCTATGCCAAAGTTTCGGGGACTTTTTTTAACGCTAACATTGCAATTACAAAAGCCTTCAAAGACAAAAAGCATATTTACTGTAATTCATTATACACAGTTCCCTCTTCATAATTTTCTTGCTTTGCCTTAAGAACATAAACTTCATCTAGAGACAATTTCAGGCTTGAGAGACTTGGATGCTTTTTTGCAATTCAATTAAGAAAGTAATTAACTGTAATACATGTATTCTACTTGATATTTAACCAGTAAGTGTTGCAGAGGGATTATAAATGAACTTGTCATAAACTCGTTTTCCATGGTTCCTTTTTTGTCTGATGAGGATGATCCATCAATACATTACCCACATACGATTCTGATCACATCCTTTTGTTGGTACGTTCATACATCAATTCTAGTTAATACAGGGAATCATTTTCATTAATGCCCACAAATAGAGTGTACATTGTATGATTTCTGTGACCAATCGTTGGGTTTTTTTGTGTTTAGAACATGGTAGATTGAACACAGGGTAGCATTAGAAGTCGGGAAGAGATGGAGGACTGATTTATGTGGAGTAATTACAAACCAATCACATCTCACACATTCAGGGCTGTAATCCTACATATTGATCAGACAAAAAGGCTTCAAAAATGGTTTACATTACACTAAAGCACACTCCTCGTTACACCAACAAAGCTAAACAAGCCCAGCAATCTGCTGCTAGTGACGACTTGACAATTGGCATCATGTCCAAAATACGATCAATGGCAGACGTTCATTGTTCTTTAAGAACTATTATTGCAATTTTTCATGCTATGAAGTGGAATGCAGTCCCAAATATTTGCACAAAGATTTTAATAATTTAATTTACTGACAATAACAATGCAATTAAGCAAAGAAACAATTGTTTTATTTCCAACTTCGTCCATACGCATTGGCACTTAAAATGGCCCCTAGGAAAAATTAATGATGCACAGAAATATTCCAAAGAGTGTTATAGGCAATAGAGTTTTCAGGACTGGAAAAAAAATCATAAAACCAGTAGGCAGAACTCATAAGTTGAACACTTTAATGCATGTTTTCTCCTGGTGACCATAAAACTGTATTAAAGGTCATGAACATGAGGAGTTGCTTGCATATTGAGCTACCTCTTGTCAAACCTCTCCATTTCCCCCTTTTGTGGTGGAAACCAATGGAAAATTGATGGAATTAACCCTAGACATATTGCCTCTCAAACACATTGAAGCTGAAAATCTGTAGATATTGTGAATGTAGGATTTGTTTTTTTATGAAGAAAATTTCCACTTCAAAAAACACCTAAAAAGACCTTGGTAGCACCTGGGATACTTAGGGGAACCAGCCAATACAATCATGAGCAATGATAGGGTTAAAAACAGACAAAGTCATTTTACACAAATATAAACAAACACAACTGATTTATGTAGTGAATTCTTTCAAAATGAAATAATAATTCCTCCTGGACAGGAAGCCCTGGCTAACAAGGCATGACATGGTCCATGAAAAAAAGCCTGCACCTCTACAACCATAATTAGCCAGGTCAGATGAAAAGCACTTAAGGAACACTGAAGCATTTTATTAAAGATACACTTAGACCATAGAAGCAGGGATATGGGAGTTGATCCAAACAATCCATAGATAGATGTATGTCCAAAAACAGTGCAATCTAACTGCGCTTTAAGATCATATCATCAACTAACAATCTACATGCAGACTTTAAGGTGTACAACATTAATACAGTCTTATAGCACTTCAATTCGATATCTTCAATTAATGATGCACCCATAGACAAACAGAACGAAATGTCTGAAAACGGTGCAATTATTTAGCACTTAAATTCCATACAGTCAAGTGGTAAAGCAAACCTATGTCTTCTATAATGGCAATACTGATAAACTTGACTTTATTCTCTTTCATTTCGTCATCATTGTTTGCAATATTCATAGACTAAATTAAGCTTAAACAACTTATAGTCATTACAACAAAGTAGTGGATTTGCATTTTTATAATAGGCAATGGGTGTGACTGAGTATCCAAGTTCTCCGTTTGGCCAAACATGACAAGAAAATCAAATTTTCTTCTATAGTAAAAAATATTATGCCGATCCTTTTTCTTGGTGTACTGGATCCTGAATCTAGAATATGTCTGTCAAATGGTCTACATATTATACCAACCTATTGAATTGAATCTAGAATATGTCTGTTAAATGGTCTACATATTATACCATCCTATTGGATTGTTGGCCCTCATATGATTAGGTTCTCAATCCAGGTCCAAACATCATCAACTGATCCGTCCCTTAATCTATAGCTCTTAGCATTCTCTTCAGCTGACCTCATAGTAAAAGTGTGCCAAGCTCCTAATCGTAAAGGTCTTCATAGATTCTTAGATCTAGCTAAGCTTTTTGGTCTAAGTCTTGTTGGACTCTTGATGAGAGTCTTTTGAAGTCTTAGGTATAGGTTTACATTGGTCTTAATTTAGGTCTTATTAAACCCTTAGTCCAAGTCTTGGGCTTGTATTGGGGAATTTGCTGGGACTTGCTGGAACTTTAGTGTAGTTGAGTCCTTAGTGTAGCTCTCATTGGGTCATTCATGTAGGACATTTTAGGTTCTCTGTGAAAGTCTTGAATGGTCCATAGATAAGGTATCTTATGCTGTTTTCTACAATTTATTTGGTCTGTGTATTATTGCTCCCTTGATACTAGTTCTGTTGGGCCCATATTTACATCTTATTATTAAGTGTTGGTTTTAATAGATCCCTAGTATAGCTCTCATTGGGACCCATGTCAGATATCATTTGGCTTTCCTCTTTGTGTTAATTAATAGGGTCGCTTGTATCCAGTTCGGTTTTACTGAACATGTTTTCAGTTTGTTTTGTTTTTTTGGTGGTACCTAGTTCAGTTTAATTGAGCAAAGCTTTAAATTTTTCCAATGTATTTAAGAAGATCTTACTGAACCAGATTTCAGGGTTTTTGGAGAGGTATCTAGCACCTGGTTCTCAGGTTTTTGGTTTCTCTAATTAAGTCTTTTTGAACCCCATCTTTTCAGGTTTTATTGGGTATCTTGTTAGGTCTTAGGTCCTAATCTAGGACTTTTTTGACCCTTGGTCCAGGTCAGGCCACACTTCCTGTCACATCCTTGTTGGGTCCTGTATCATGGAATTGTTTGTAAGTCTTCATCTACCCCAGTCTTTTAAGCAGCTTTAAAATTGTTCACACATTACAAGCAAGCTCAAGTACGCTAATGAACATCTAAATAGGGATCAATAACAGGACTGTTATTTCAGTACAGCTACTAATGTATGTTCATTATAATTTAATTCTGGTTGCAAATTTAGTGCCATTTCATTGGATAAAAAAAAAGTTTATATTGTAAAACATGTGTTTCCTACATCATCATATGACTTGTGTCATAAATGCATTAATCCTTTTGATCTTATAGGTGTATCTACAGGTTGATGGTTGCCAATTTGCTTTGCTGATATTAAGAAATTTTGCCAATGGTGACAAAAGTCAATAAACCAGTATAAATACAAGTTTCTATGATAAATGATCTGTAGACTGGTATAAAAAATAATAGACACTGACATATTACAAAGTTGTTCTTTGCTTATGTGAAAGATATATGATTTAAAAATAATTAATGCTTTTTGGAAATTACATACTATTTTTAAAGAGAATGGAAAGACATCAATTTAATATGAAAAACACCATAAAAAGTGCTTTTATTTATTTGTTCTGTGAATTGGCTAATACTTAAATCATTTTGTTATATCACATTTATCAAACAAATTATGAAAAAGAGCCTTTTGGCACCTGAATTAGCTTTTGAATGGTAATCTTATTTAATGAGGCATATTTTTTTTCAGAAGCTTTTCATTACGTTAACAGAAGTGAAAAGAAAGCAAAGTTTTAATCTTCGTGGAATGGTATTGGGGTGATGGATATCACCTAAATTATGAAGTCAGACAAACCTGCCATAAAAAGGGTGAAACAGGTTCTGATTGTTCAAAGGAACAGCCTATCTTTTATCAGTCCCTGGAATTACATAACCCAGACCAATATCCTGGGCCTATTTGTTTTGTGATTGAATGATTTCCCAAACCCAGTTCTTGCTGAACAATACATAGGTCTCTGAGCTCACAGAAACAGCTCCCAGGTACACAATACATCTGTATGTATACCAAACAAGTCTGCTTCCTTTATATTACAGGTAACTTAGCAATTATCTACACAAGATATCAACATGGTTTGTTTTTTCTGAGTCCCAGGGAAAAATGAATTATTAAGTAAATTGACAGACTTGTGGACCATCAAAATCAATCTGTAGCAAATCTCACATGAAAATATCTCGAAATGAAATTCAATCATATTTACTAGAGGGGTTTTCTATCTCACTGTCTCATTGTTAAAACCACATCACATCCCTACTGTTCTGATATACCTCTCATCAGCATCTATTATGTATCCCCAACACTTTTTTTAAAAACTCCACAGGACATTTTTATAATATAACTTGACAAGAGCATGCAGCAATTGATTAAGATGTCTGAATTAGTATCGGAAAGTAATAAGCAGGTCATGCCGCCCGCCTGCGTTTAATTCTCTTCCAGGTAACTAGAGGTCAGAATTGCAAATCTCCATGTTTCACATTAATATAGAGTCAATTGTCATTTGAAATCGATATAGTACTAATTTAATTCCATTGTCCATACTCTACTATTGAAATTTTTTCCGTGATTGCAGATGTCTCCTCATTGAGTGGCAGACGACAGATCGATTTTTGTACAGGGGTCACAAAAAGGAGAGGGGAAGTGAGGCCGCCAAATTGAATGTTACCTCATGAGGGGGGTCTACATTGCGTTGGTCTAATGCGATGGGTCGACAATCTACTGTACCATACTAATGGCAAACCTGTAACATATTTCATTATTGAAAATATCCTCAGTTAAAAATGATATCTGGGGTAGTAAAATATATTAGAGTTTACATATAATTAAGTTTAATATACTGTAATCCATGAAAATAAAATGTGACATTGAACTACATCACATATAGTTTTTCACCCCCTTTTTTTTGGTAAAAAGCAACATCAAAATAAAATTTTATCTATAAATATTCCTTCCCTTCAGATAATCTTGCATTGTTTACTTGCCACTAAAATTTTCATTCTTTCCAGCAAAACAAAATAGTTATTTTGTATTCCCAGAATAATCATTTATCCTAATTAATTATCACATAAAAGTGCAAATGTTTGACACATTTGGTTTTCTAATAGACTGCAATTCTAATTAGTAACAGCCAAAATAAATCAATTGCATGTAAATTAATTCACACACTGCAATTTTTACTGAATGGATTGGGAAAACTTTCGCCTTAAAATTTGTTATTTGACAATTTTTTTAGCAGACAAGGTCAGATGTGACATACTAATGATTGAAGGGGAGGTTACAAGGCATTTCAGCAATGTTCTGTCGGAATACCATGACAAGTGAAATTTCTAGATTTCAAATGTATACCTTCAGTGTCTCTGGTAAATACAGATTTTTTTTTTGTCTTTCAGTAACTTGTTGAACTTCTCAGCATATAGGCATCTAGTGAATCAAGTGATCTTGTTAAACACATATTAAAAATATTTTCTAAATTTTCAAATTCAGGGTATACAAAATGTGGAAAGATAGCTAGAGTACAAAATTACAAAGTGTGGACAGATAACTAGAGTATACAATTGTCAACTTAGCAAACATAAACAAATATTATGCTAAGAAATACTCAAATGACTAAACACTAAGAGAATTCATTGCATTTACTGACTTACAAAACTTCATTTGATTTCATAACACACTTATTTGTTTCCTAAGATTGTTGACAATCTATATTTTGATTGTCATTTTTTTCCTCAATAAGTATACTTCAGGATATACATGTAGTAAATATCTATTCCATTTTCTATTTTGACTACAATTTTGAACTGTTAATCAATTGCACAATGAATCATCGATCATTGAAGATTTGTGTAAAAGTGGAATATCTACAAGGTATATGTAAAAGTGGCATTAGCAGCAAGCACACACATTCTCTTTTTTTCTTTAGTATGACTTGTACTGTCAGACCTTATTTTTCAAAAAATAAAAATGTTCAGAAATTGTCCTTTAACAAATAATCTTTGATCAACAATTTTTAATCCTTCTTGAACTTCTATAATGGTGAAAATAATCTCTCATTCAAAAGGTCCTCTTTACTATTTTCTGTACGTCAATCTAAAAGCCTAATTTAATGTCTGACTATCAGAACTTCACATACGCAGTGTAGTCAATGGTTTGGTATCCAAAGAGATATAATTGTCTGATAAATAATTACTGAAGATTTATTGAATATACACTTCCCCATTATGGTACATTTATTACCTAATTTCATTTAAATTAGGATGTCTCCATTAATAAGCCTTTGGTATGATGTTCACAAAATGAATGTGTTATGTGAACAATACACTATTTTTATCTAACATGGTATGATAATTTATTTGACTGAATTGAGGTGTCCAAATTAATAAAGGCAGTCTGGATAAAATACCTCACAGGAAATCTAGTTGCTTCATTAGAACAGGAAGCTATAATTCTCTGCCAACTCTACTCCTTTTCATTACAAAGGACATGATTGTGTTCAGACCTACTGCTAGCTGACATGATTTGATTCCAAATACAGAATATACCCAAACAGAAAAGTCAATTGTGAATTGCAATGCCAAGTCTTAAAAAAATGTTTTGGACTGGCAGCATATATGCCAAATTTCATTACCAACATCTATAATTGCTTATAAACACATTCACAACACTCATTGTTATCTCAACATCTCTGAGAATTCAATTATTCTGAAACAATGCCCATGTATAAGTATAAACATTTTTGTTTTTACTGTAATGCCCACATTATGGTGAATTCAATGTTTTTTTCGATCATATAATGTAATGAGTTTACTGCCCACAATACTATATTATTAAGTCAGTCTTTTTATCCACAATACAATGTAATGATCAAGTTTACTACCAACAATGCAATGTAATAAGTTTACTACCCACAATGCAATGTACAGGCCTCTAAAATTTAGGCGCCAGCTGGCGCCTTATTAAAAAAATTTAGTTGCCAATGCAAATTTTTAGTCGCCAGGCAATTTTTCTAAGGCGCCAACTATAAAGGTTAATAGAATATAAGGACCAATGATGTGCTTAAGAAAACTTGAAATGTCCATTGCTAAAAATAATTTCCTCTTCTTTTAAATTTCTTTTCGCTTTTTCAGAAAAATTGTTAAAAATGTGAAAATTTCTTGAATTTGATGATCGCCAAGTCAAATAAAAAATGGTAGCCAATTTGGCGACTTATGGAAAAATTTTAGGCGCCAATCAAAAATTTTAGGCACCATGGCAACTAAATTGGTTGCCATTAGAGCCCTGATGTACCGAGTTTACTACCCACAATACAATGTAATAAGTTTACTACCCACAAAGCAATATGATGAGTCTACTCATATCCACAATGCAATGAGCTTACTACCCACAATACAATGTAACAAGTTTACTACCCACAATGTAATAAAATGAGTTTACTACTCACAATGCAATGTAAATGAGTTTATTGCCAACAATACAATACAGTCAGTCTATTGGCCAAAATAAAATCAGTTGATGTCCATAATGCATTGTATAGAGTTTATTGCCCATAATGTAATGAGTTTATTACCCACAATGCAATTTAATGAGTCTATTGCTCACAATACAGTACATGTACAATGAAGTCATTTTATTGTCCAGAATAGAATGTAATCACTTCATTATCCTAATGTAATGTAGTTATTTCATTGACCATAAATGTAGTGTGTTAACAGACACAATACAATGTAGTGTGTTAACTAACCATAATGCAATGTAGTGTGTTAAGTGCCCCACAAATTGACAATATAATGTAGTGTGTTAACAGACATAATATAATGTTGTGTGTTAACTAACCACAATATAATGTAGTGTGTTAAGTAACCACAATATAATGTAGTGTGTTTATAACTAAACACAATACAATGTAGAGCGTTACAATACAATGTGGTCAATTTATTGCCGAAACTAGTAACTTACGATACAATATAATGTAAAAAACACAGTGTAATCAATATTACGGCATAATTACAATGAAAATTAATCCAGGACCAAGACGCAGCACTCAAATAATAATAATTTTCCTGTTGAGCACAAATCATCAACGACATAAGAGGTCCCAGACCACCTACATAAAATTGGACAAGATGCTGGTTTAGAAGACATTTTTCACAGTTCTTTGAATGGAGACTGTAAATTTGTTCAGTGGAATGTGTCCTTTTCACAAATATCCAAACTTGGATTCTTAACAAATTGTGAGAAAAAAAAACTTTTTTAAAACTACTTAATATTCGCTTTTCACTTTTCAACACAAACTTAATTGAATAATCTTTTTGCACTGCATGTGTGTAAAAGGCTTGTTTTCTTTTAATCAGTAATTTGCACAAAGACCTCTTAATATAAACATTGTCCACCAACATATATTTACTACAAATAAGTTTGTTAAACATCTTAAGCGTTTAGAATGTCCTGAAATTCTTAAATCTGTAAAGTATGAAATAAATAGAATAAAAGAATTAATTAAAATTCGGCCAGTTTACCTGCGTTACAACATAATCCTTCATGAACAGAATTGATTGATCAATTATTTGAATAATACAGTGAAAAAACCTTTTTTAAAATATTATAATTTAGGGCATTCTGAATGAAACAGTAAGACCTTAAAACTATCTGTGCAACTAGACATTCTCATTTTCTCATGAAATAAGGGAAGCCATTTGTAAGCCATTTGTGAGCCATATTTAATGCCTCTGGCCTGCAGTTTTTGCAACAGATAACACATTGTTTTGTCAAGTGTTCTCCATCAGACCCACCCTGTAAAGACCCGTCATCCCGCTGTCACTACAAAAATACTTGGGTATCCCCAACGTGACAGTTTATCAATAATTAGCCAGAGAAATAACTACATTCCATGTCTGTCTTGTATCTTTCTCCAAAGGGTAAATGACAGTATTCATATGACCAGCTAACCTGAAAAGCCACTCCAATATAAGGGGCACCTTGCAGAAATTGTGGTCCCCAAAACCCTGGTATAAATCTTTGCTGACAGAGTGCACCTTGATAATCGAAAAATGGTTTTAAACTCTAATACAAAGTCAATATCGGACAAAGGATTATTTTTCATGATTGCTTTCTAAATTTCATCACAAAATCCTCATTCGATCCCTGATCATACAATATTATAACTTTGACATGCAGCTAGGATTAAAGTGCCTTAGCTATCCAATTTTCTGCCGAGATATTGACAGATTTAAATGATTGCTGTCAAAAAACTTTTTTGATACTTCAAATACTAAAGATATCGTACCATGAGAACAAATACAAACAAGATTGTTTATAGAACTCTGATTTCTAAAAAATATCCTTGAAGATTTACCTATCTCATTTACATGTTCTCTAGATTTTATCATTATGAAGTATGTGTATACTGTAGCAATGTCAGTGATATTTTACCATGTGAGAAAATCAAATGTTTCGTTAAAAGAAAATTGAAATAATGGTATTTTCTAATGAAAAGAATTCAGTTTTTTGACATTATTTTTTATATGAAGACTTAAGTTTTACAATAACTGAATGACCCACTGCAGGTGTTACTATGCACTTAAGGCTAATTCATTCTTATTTCCCTCTCAGATCTGAGTGTTTCCACTGAACAGAAGCTTATCATTTTTCTGAGGTGATAAACAACAAAAGTTTTGATTTATGAAGATACAAGTCTTGTTGATTTTTTTTATATATGGTATTAAAACAGGCAGTGGTTACATCCTACCTGTAACTTTCAAACACCTGTTTTATTTCTATGACAATAAACTCACTTGTCTTTCTGAGTTCCTAAGTTTTTTGGTACTAAAATATTTAAAAAAGCAAAAGAAATCTGTTTTTAACTGTCCACTTGAAGTTGCATAATTTTAGTAATATGAAAGAGTTAAAATTTAATACTTGTGCAACCTACACAAACAATCAAGGAGGCATAACCCAAACAAAAACAAAGCTTTGCAGGATCACTTTTTATGATTTCCTCCACATATAAATGATTTTGCAATCCTCTGTTCCTAAAATATTTTGTACCACATTATTTTCTGTATTTTTTCTTACTGCAATGCAAAAATATCTGCTCTCTTATTTACTAGTAAATGATATACAGGTGTACATATATATTGAATGGTTGCCCGCATGGCGCAGTGATTAGAGCATTTGCTCTAAGAGTTGTGCAGTAAGGAGTTGATTCATATGTCACAGGTTCGAATTCGCTGTGTTATGCAGAGACCGGTCCTTTAGATGAGACCACATAAACTGAGGTCCCGTATCACAGAAGGTGCTGGCGCGAAAAAGATCCCTCACTACTCAAAGGTCCTGAGTGCCGAGTATAGGCCAAAATTTGCAGCCCTCCACCAGCAAGTGGTGGCATCTCAATATGAGTGAAAAATTCTCGAAGGAACATTAAACTTACAAACAACCAAATATATAGATTGCATTGCACTGACTTACCCTCTTTCACTTTTTCAGTAGCCTCTTCAAAAACTTTATGAAACATTTCTGAAAATGCATGAAAATTCCTCATCAACATAAATAACTCACATTCAGGGATGATTAATCATAAAACTTGAACATTTCATACTTAAACATTATGCAGCTTATAAATAACCCTAGGTTTGAGCTTACCCAGAGGATGATCCTGGTCAATGTCGAGCTGTCTCTTGGCCTTAGCCTCCCACAAATAGGGGTCACTGGGATAGAGTGTCTCCAAACTACAAAACCAGGCAAATCAAAAAAACAAATATCAGAGAAAGAAAGACACAAAGTGAGAGTTCAAAGTAAAGGTTCATACAAAAAGTCTATGTTAGAGGGAAGAGAGGGAGGGGTTGAGAAAGAGTTGCCTACCCTTCAAGCATGGCATCTTCCTGTTTCGACATGAAATCAAATGTCCTACAGATAGGCAAAAAGGATAGGGCAAATTTAAGGTCCCCTAAAATATAATAAGGTTAAAATAGCCAACAGAAGAAAAAATATATCCTAGGCTTAAACAATACCAAGCTTTGTGATGGAATAATTGGATAAAAAGTGCTGATAAACAGTCAAATACTGTACGTACCTGGAAAAGCCTCTACAGCTTTCCTGTAGACAATCTGTGCGATAGCTCCCTCTAGTATTTCACTGTGTTCTTCACTCTAAAGAATCAAATTAATATCCAGATAAGGACAAATAAAAATTACGATTATAATAATCAGATGTAAAACATATACAGATCTTCAAGAGATCTTCAAGATAAACAAACAATCCTACAGTATATACAGTATATAATATAAATACCTTCATTTTTGATGCTTGGAATAATTCTTTTCTCTTTCTAAGCTGAAATACAGTTTAGTACCATTCAAATAAAAAGCCATTTTTATGATTAGAAATTCGACTCTTAATTCTTAAACTCTTACTTACTTTCTCCACAAACAGCAACTCTAGTCTGTAGTACTAAATAAAACAAGAGTAAGAAATGTTGTTACTCATTTTCTTCGTTTTCCCAGTGATATAAATGTAGTTTTAAAATATCATAATTTCAGAAGCCTTTATAGTGGTGTCCTCCAAGAAAGAACAAAAGTAAATAAGTCCCCGAGATACAATACCTCGAGCCACAGAGGTTTAGAGGAGGGATTAAATCTCAGTCCCCGCTGCATCAGGTTCCTGGCATTATCTGCATTCTTATTGTTCTCAAACTCCCACTTTGCTGCAGCTATCCACAGATCTACAAAAAAGGAATTTAGAAGCAGAAATCCATGACTATCTTATATAGCTTTTTTAATAACATGAAGTCAATTGATTTAAAGACTAGAGCTCACCCCAAAAGACACATTTTGTAAAACCATAGTCTGTATATTAAATGTACAAGACACTTAGTATATTGTAGATCATCACCACTATTTGAACTTGATGCTTGTGATATATACATAAGCCATATAATGTGTATGTTTCAATACCTGGGTTCTTGCTATGCACCTGAAGCATCTGAGTAAATATTCTGCTCACAGTAGGTTTTTCTTTCTGTAAAAACATAATACTGTCTAGTTCAAAGAGGCTATCCAATGTTTGATTTGGTACAAAAGTATGGCAACTTCTTTAAATACCAAATATTTTATGAATTATTCAGACTTACCCTCGTTATGGAAAACTTGATGTGTGACAACCATAATTCTACATCACTCTGTGAACAGCAGAAAGAAGAGTAAATATATACTGTAGATTCCTAATTTTTCCCGAGTACTTATTATCTCAAAATGGCTAAACATGAAATCGCAAGAATAATAATTCGCGAATTGACAGTTGATCAAGAGATTTTACATGGATTTCGGTACCATGAAAATAAAAGCAAGTACCAGTTACTTTATTTCGCGAGTGGTGCTTCTCACAAAATTACACAATAATTGATTCCTCATGTATAAATAGGAATCTACAGTATATATCTCATTCTATTTTATTATGAGTATATATGTGATATAAGTGTGTTGTTTAACTCATATATCTTATAATAACTTAGAAATAATATAAAAGGTTCCTAATATTCTCACCTGAAACCTCGCAATCACATGCTGAAACAAAATCAGAAATTTCTGATGATAATATAGCTCTACTGGTTTTTAACTTTCATTAAAAAAATAGCTTGTCAGATGGACTGATAGATGACATTTACTGCCCCCCACCCCCACCCCACCCCACTCTCTCTTAAGTTGTAAATTTTCCATATCTTAAATCACACAACAGTCAGTACAAACAAGAATTACAAAATACCTAACACATTAAAGTCATGTGGAATATTCCTGTAAATTTCAACTCTAACTTAAGCATGAGTAGTCCACTCAAAAAATGTAAGTCAGAACATAATTCCAAGAAGACACAGTGATGGGAAATTAGCTTAAAATCCTACCAAGATCATTTAACATGCCATCATTTCCATAATGTTTAAGTGTTTTAAAGAAAGCCAAAGAAAACTAGAAGGGTTCTTCACACTGTAGATTGGAAAACCGTAATAAGAACTTCCAATATAGGAAAATACAGGATATAAGTTGAGGTGTCATTGCATTAATTAGTAAAACCTCAATACCACGAGATCCTTTATCAATAAAGGATTATTGTAATGATATTTTACACACCTGTAAATTCTGAGAGCAGACAAACTTACCCTGTACAGTCTGTGAATTCTATGAACAATGGCATAATCAATTTCAACCTTCTTGTAATGAATCCCAGAACTCTAAAATAAAAGAAATATGAATGTAAATGTCATCATTATTAATCTCTTTAAATCACTTAAATCTATTTTCTATTGATATAATATGTCTGATTATTAATTACAGCTTCAATGGAATTTTTAAGAAAAATTTAAATAATCTTGATAATTCAGAAGCTTGAACAATGAATACATACCTTCCTTCTTCTGCTAATTAGCTCTAAGACGTTCTTTTCATACTGAAATTAAATCAAAGTATTAAGTGTGGAAAATATGGCTGTAGCAAGAAAGGAGAAAATGTATGGCAAGACTTGGAATGGAATCCGGGGCCCCTGAATTACGAGTCAGGTGCTCTACTGAGCTATCCAAGGCCCAAACCACCACACTCCTCCCTCCTTAAATTGTCTTTGCCCTTGAAGATACAACCCAAGTTCTTATTGCCCCTGGCAGGACTTTCACCTGCAAGTCCTGAGGTGGTCAATGGCACCAAATTATGAAACCAGAAAGGAGACAATGTATGGCTGGACCAGGAATCAAGCCCTGAAACCCTGCATCATTAATCAGGTGCTCTATCTCCTGAGCTATCCGGGCCTACATCCATGGCCCATACCATGGCATTATCTTTGAATTTAATTTTCATGTAAGAGGCTCTTAATGATAAGACAAACAATCATGGCTTAAAAACTTTGATATATAGTTAGTACCTCTATGTATTGCATATAGTCTTCTTTGTATTTTGTTCTTCTGCGCATTCTATACTCCAATGCCCTCCTTTTCTTTAATATTTGACTAAAAAATAAAAAAGAAATTGAAAATAAGGTATTTAGAGTCAAACTTTCCTATTATATATTATCGCATGGTGAAAAACTTTTATTTTAATTTTATTTATTTACAAAAACCACATGTGGCGCAAGTCATACATACAGTATACTAGTTAGAATAATCTAACTGTGTCTCGGGACAAGCCCTCACCACAGTTAGAATACGTCCCATATACTTGCAATGTAGCAAATCGGAGTGGATCCACTCCAAAATGACTTTGAAGGATACAAAAGGAGTTGCACTGAAAATAACTACCAAATTTAATAATTATTATAACAAACCTTTTTGAGATTGTATATGCCTTTTAACCTAAAAAATAATCCATATAAATACGAAAATTCAACTCATTTTCGCAACATTTTTCCTCACTTCAAATTTAACGCCATGTTGACATTCGGAACTCTCTGGATTGTTCATAGAAAATGCACAGAGTTTGAGTTATTGCCCGTGTTTATTTTGCAACATTGCCAATACACAGAAGGAATTCTATCGTTAAACCGGGTCCATAGGACAATATCATTTTAACGATAGAACGTTCTATCTAACAGTATACAATATATTAAGTCACATAGATTTTATTATATCAAATACATCAATTATGAACATGATGAAGTCACAAATATTTCTTATTTATTTAATATCTGCTGGATTAAGAATTTTATAAGATTTACATATATTGTCAATAAGTGTACCAATTTTCACTTCGCAATTGTTTATAAAGAGGACACACAAATAAAAAAAAATGATATTCATTTTCAACAACAGTATGACAGTTAATACAGTATCTTTCATTCCTTGGAATTCGTTCAGTATCTGTAATTTGTGGGCACTTATTCTTAACTGAGTCAAAAATTTGAGTCAATTAATACATATATTTAATTTTCAAATAATCTGGAAATTATCAAATGCAAATTACCAATTTTAAACCTTAATTTGCACTTTAATGTTGATAGACCTACGTGATTCACTGACATTTGAGTGGTACAGCTGTGGTTTTCATTTAATCTTACTTTGTCTCTTCCTTCGTAAACAGTCCTATTCTTTCCATCTGTTCAAGCTCAGGAAGCATCTCCTCGATGCTCTGTTGCACGAATTCGGCCATGATTAGGAATAATAAACCTCAGAGAAAATGTAAACACTGTCTACACGTGCTTGTCTTGCGACTCGCCTTCAAAAACTTTACCGGATATGAAAATTTTCTCAACTTCTACACAGAAGAGCTCCAGATTTATTTCGGATACGTTACGTGGGGTTTTAAAATTAGCGTTCAATCATCGGATCTTGTTTCGGTTAGAACAAAAGTTCACAGCTGGATAATTTTTATTTAATAACTCTGCGTATTAATATTGTATAGAACTTTGAGTAAGTATTCTTCTCCTACTCAAACACGTTCATCCGACATTTTATCTAAAAATTGCCCCCTTTCAAAACACTGCCAAAAAAAAAAAACTAAATCGAAGAATCCCACCCTCAACTGACCCTCTGCATACCTGTCAACATTCCAAATATTTTTTGGGGGAGAAAACGCGCGACGACCTTTTTTGATGGTAAAAAGTCATCGCGCGTTCTTTTTGTTCATACTGATAACTAAGAAATAACAAATGATACACTTTAATGTTCTTTATTGTAATTGTAAGCTGCTGATTTAGTCAGTTTTAGAGTGTCCTTAGAAGGTTTCACTTGATGGCATTCCTCTTTACAGTTTATTTTAGCACATAGAAGACTACATAGTGTCTGATTGTCCATGGAAGATCTTTGTTCTGTCTGTATTTTTCTCACAAGGGAGAACACCCTCTCACAATCTGCATTGCTGTTTGGGATACAGCACATAGACTGAGCAATTTTACTAAGAATTGGGAATCTTGGTGTTCCAGAGACTTTGTTGGTGATTTTCCCCATCTCTCCCCAAAATGAGTCTATTCTTGTCTGCCCTTTCTCAAAGTTTGGAAGGTCACAGTCAGGAGAAACACTGAAATCCAGATACTCCTCTTCCAACTTTGGGAAGTCCTTTTCCTGAACTATGACAGGGAATCTTCTGGCAATCTCCACTATAGACTGTAAGGTGGTCTCTTCCCTTCTGTGAGGATTCAAGAATCCTAAATTGTTGACAACTGGGTCCTTGAATGGAAAGTGCTTTAACATTTTCTTTGTGATGGCACAGTAGAACCCCCTTACATTCCTAGAATTAGACAAAAACAAAGAGGTATAATATCAATATGAGTTTTTGTATATTAATGCAACATTCCTTAATACATGATGAACACTGCATACCACAAATATTTGAAGGAAGTTTTTTTAGCAACTTATTTATTTACTTGCTTTACTTAAACTGAGCTAAGAACTGGCAGCTTAAAAAACTTAAAAGGTCAGAATCTAAACTTACTGGAAAAAATTTGCCAAGTCTACTGGTGGAATATCCTCATCATTCTCTGCAATGTAGGACCTGGTAAGAATTCCAACTGCAAGTATGTTATCTTGGAGCTGGTTTTCTGGGTTTTGGAAGTCCACACTGATGAGGTCCTTGGAATTCTTGATTATTCCTGCCTTTATAAAACGGCCAAGGAATTTTCTTAGAAGTTTGTGGATTTCTTCTCCAAGATATCCAATCCTTGATTCATCAGCCTACAAAGATAGAAGAAGAAATCAGTACTTAAATAAGTAATATACAGTTCTGTAATTTTGTGACTTATTAAAACAAAATTATCAATATATTAAGATTATAGCTTATATACCTGAAATGTAGTGTTGAACTCATTCAATGGCTCCAACACATAACCTAAGAAGTGGAATGTCATCCTCATCTCATGGCTTCTGAGGAGCTCTGCCACTCTCTTAACTCTTCCAGGCTTCTCTACATCACTGTGTGAGTTGAAGTAGCTTGTCAGAGCAGGCCAGTGGTGCAGCAACCTTTTGACACACTTCTCAAGACTTAGCCACCTGGTTGAGCAGTGCTTCAGAAGTTTTGAAGGGTCAACATCACAGAAGTCCAAGTATTCCTTGTATGTTTCCTTACGTAATGCACTGTTAAAAGAAAAGAAATAAAATCTAAGGTCAAGATAACAGATATAAAGTGTGCAATTTGAAACTATGTAAAACTGAAAACTAAGTTAAACATTACCAGTAGATGTATTTATTAGATAAATGTTTTACCTATGGTGAAAATGATAATAGACGTCAACAAGGAGGTCATCTACAGGAAGGGACAGACTTTTGACACCAGCCATTGTGCAGAGATTGGCCAAATGACAAATGCAGCCAATGTCAAAAACATGTGGCTGCATTTCCTTGATCTTTGTCATCACTGAATTCTTCTTGCCCATCATGACATTACAGTTGTCAGAGGAGAAAGCAATCAAGTTTTCCCAAGGAATGTTGTTGTTTCTACAAAATATATTGATAAATTAAGATCAATTCCCTTACTGAAATCTTTATCTGTAAAAAAAAAAAAAAAGAAAAGGATATTGAATATAAAATCTATACACACTGAACTTACATAAAAACTTGTTCAAGGTGGTCAAATATATTCTGTGAAGTTCCCACATTGCAAATTGGCATGTCCAAAAATCGAGTTACTGCCTGATTGTCAAAGTATCTGACAAGTATAGCAAGGGTTTTCTCTGAGTTTCTATCGTTGCTTTCATCACAGGCTAAGGAAAATGGCTTTGTCCTGCAATTTTGAACTACTTCCTTGTGAAGCTGAGGGGCAAGGGCGTTCTTGACAATCATGGTAGTCTTTGTGCGGCCACAGGCAAATTTTCTAGCAATCTGGCTGTCAGGAAACATGGACTTGCAGAGTTTGGTGAAATGATCTGCAACAGCAAATGGGATGTTGTGCTCCGCAATGAAATTTGAAAATAAAAACTCTGCTTTCACCACTCCTGAAATGGAAATTATTTTGTCAAAGATCAACTTAATGTACTTGAAAATATAAACAATAAATATGTAGTTTTTTGCATGTTTAAATATTACAAAATCATTTAACTGCATTCTCCCTCATGACATTATGTCTGTTACATTCATTAAAATTTACATTTTCATTAATTTCAGTACATATTTTACCAATTTCAAACAAGTGCAATTTGCAGTTCTTTAAATTATGATATGTCTTACCTTCATCACTTGAAGTTGTCAAGAAATTTTGTATTGGCATTGTGACGTTCTGTGATTTTTTGCTGCTTTGATGAGCTGCTGATGAAACATGCTTCATAAGATCATTTTTTCCACCGTGGTCAATCTTTATATTTTTCATACACAATCTGCAGAAAGCATGATCTTCGCCTTTCACACTTTTTGTTAGCCAACCTTGGAATTCTGCTTCCTTTTCCCAAGAATTTAGGTACTTGCAGACGTATCTTTTCTTTTTTGGCTTTGGTGGTGTATTTTCCATGCTTAAAAACTTCGTACGTGATTATAATAAGGAATGCCATATTTCTAAAACTTATTTCCATTTATAAGCCGTTTATTAGTATATTGTCATATTTTGCTGCAGAGTGTCACTACCTCGTATCCCGTTGTCATTTTTCTAATGTGTATTTCTAAAATTTCCACATCTGGCATGCCTGTCTCTGTTAAACTCTGCTAATGAGAATCGGAAGCAATTACAATCCCAGTAATCACTGATAGCACAGTTGACACCTTGTTGATTACCTGTTATCAGCGGCAATAAACATGTATCTACCGATAAACAATGAACTGCCATCTTCTCTTTCACAGGAAATATGGTATTATTCAAAGCGAAATCGGTAAAAATTCCGGATTTCTTAAAAATCGGTAGAAATTGGGGGTAAAAAATATATCGGTAGACAAGCGGTAGAATGGGTTCAAAATCGGTAGACTCCCGAAAAAATCGGGAGAGTTGACAGGTATGCCTCTGTTCTGTAAGTAAAACCACTAAGATTTCTGTAGTATCCCTGATATTTACTAACATCAGTTGATGGAGATCAAGCTGCTGAACTGTAGCTCTATGAAACAGAAATTTGTACAAACATACTGGAGAGCTTCAGATCCACCCATTGTCAAATTGTGAAAAACCTTTGCAGCGATAATTTTTTGTCGCAGGCTTCAAGCATTATTTCTCACATTATATACATTCCCCTTAAGCATATGGTATTCATTTATTAACCATATTCTTTACTTCTACATTTGTAACTTCATTTACCTTTAACTAGTGAAGTAATGATTGTGGCCGACTTCCAATTAGCGGTCATTATAAATGAAACCAAGAGAATAATAGATTAATTGTTATTTTCATGATTGAAAATCACCAACATTGGTAGTTTTTCATTGTACGAACTTACCTTTATTTTACTGTGACCTAACTGAAGACAAAATAAAAATGGCAGTAGAAGCTTGTCCATCCGATTGGCACGAGACAGATAAAACAATGATGAAAGTCAGGAACAACATGCAGATCTATCCAGTTCCATGAATAATGATATGTGAAGCATGAGCCTTAATTTAGTCGTTTTAGCAAGATAAATGACAAACCTGCATAACCGTCATTAGATATGAGTCCAATGACACAACCGTCTATTGCAATTGCGGGATAAACAATATAATCAAGATTCATTGTACTTAAGTGTCAAAATCATTTATATTTAAATGTTTATGTTTGGATATCAATCTCATTATGAATTTTATTTTATTTTGACTTTACATTAGTTTCAATAGTCAATAATGAGGGGTGATGATGTTCAAAAAAAATTTTACAGGAAGATACTGACTGTAGCAATTAAATTATAGGTTTCACGGAATACACAGCACATTTTTTAATTTTTTTTTTATTATTTAGTACAAAATCATAATGAATATAAATTTATTTTCTCATTAAGAAAATTTTGATTATTTTCAATAAATTGATTGAATATGTATCTCTGATTACTGTAATCTGATCATCTTATTAATATTTTTTGTCCAATTGCCGATCACTATTTTCAACAGCTCAAAACAGCCCTCTGTTACCTTTGAATGTCAGTTTAAAATTTTTTTCCAATTCATGTTGGGGTTGTGCTTAAACATGCATGCCGGGGGAAATAAGCCTACTGAGAAAATCTTATTCAAAATCTTTTGTATCAAATGTCATCTGTAATACATATAGTTATACATAGTATATAAAAGAAATAAGATAGGTAATCAAAATGACAGGAGTTTTGTTGGTTTGAACATATTTTATTGTATAAATAATATACAAATGGTTTGAGTTTTGTTTTCCATGGCATGTGAATTTTCTATGGTGTGCATAATTTAGCATGACTCCAACATGGATATATTGCTGGATAATAGTTAATATCTGAAGTGTGCAGCAAAAATTAATCTCTGTAAATCAAGGGCTCTAAAGTTTAACAATGGGTGGATCTGTAACTCAATGGTATGCCTGTCAAAATTTTCTGTCCCAGAGAGCTATGGTTTTGCACGTAATGGAGATCTCATCTTGAAGGAAATTTGTGTGTATCAAGTGCAAAGCATTAATTATTAACGTTGTGGAATCAAACCTGGAACCCCTGCATCACTAGTCAGGTACTCTACCCACTGAGCTACCCAGGCCAATATTCATGGCCCAGACCACTACACTTGCATCACACCATCAAATCCTAGTTTTTTACTGCATTTTCTATGAAAGCAAAATAGACTGCAATTCTTGGAAGGGCTGTACTATACAATCAATGTACTATGAAGCTTTGAAGAGAAACTTTTATTACAGAAACGAGTGCCTATGATCTATATGTTACTTAGTTTTATGTCCCTGTTGAATTAAAGCTTTTTAATGTATAAATATTAAGAAATGCCACACTGGATTTGAACCTATTGATACAGAGCACTAGGTATTGCATCCAATTATTATGGTTAATAATGAGCCTGAATCGAGGAGAGGGTCAAAATGGCACCTTGTGTTTTTATATAAAAGGGAGGTTGGATTTGCAAATTATTGATAAAATTTCAGGTGCTTACAATTCAAGTCAGAATACAATTATACTTTGCATCAAAGGAAACAATTACAACCTAGTTGTCTTTTATTCATTTTAAACAAAAACTAGAGGTACTGTGAGCACTGAGCTCACAAAATGATACCCCCCACCGCCCATATGTTTATAATGGCAAAGTCCATGTTTTGCTATGGGAGACCCATATATGTGTCTGATCAAAAAGTAAAATAGGAGGTACACAATGACACTTTGTAACAAAGATTCTGTGAAAGTATCATTAAATTTTATTCAGTGGTATAGGAGGAGTTGCGGATAAGAAATGGGTACCCCTTAATATTATAGAAAGAATGGCAGTGTTCTATGTTATGCTATTGGAAACCCGAAATATGTGTCTGATCAAAAAGTAAAATAGGAGGCGCACAATGGCACTATGTAACAAAGATTCTGTGAAAGTCTCATTAAATTTGATTCAGTGGTATAAGAGGAGTTGTGGATAAGAGAAGTGTACCCCAAAGTATAACAGACAGGTGAACGGACGTGCAGCTAGACGAACGGACACCCCATCAATTGTATATACACACCCCACTTTTCAAGGAGGGGGGAAGTATAATAAAATCTGTAAGCATTTTTGTATTTTATCATGTGGTTGTATTACATCATATAGATGTCCTTTTCCTGCATGAAGGAATCTTAAGAATATGTTCTGACTTTTGTCATGGATACTTTCCTTCAAGAAATTTCTCTTAAAAAAAGTAAGATACCTTCTACAAATTGATGTATCTAAATCATATATGGTAGCATGAGATGCTTCAAGTTTGCATTTCTTCATCATACATTTGGTATTTTATGATTTCAGGTCACAGAGGATGAGTTCAGAACTGGAGAACATTGCAGCTCAGTTTGGGGGGCTGACTGTACACTCGAACCCTGCAGTGTGCAGGACTGTGTTAACAAAGGTATACTTATTGTGCATGCTCAGTCAAATACCCTAAATGTACAAAAAGATAAAAACATTGCAGATGTATATAGTAGGTATACAATCAAATAGCTAAGCACAGTGGCACAAGGGAAGTGCAATATTTCCCTGTTCTGATGAATATCAGCAGCAGTAATTTGCTATTAATCAAATTCTTTTACTTCTCACTATGACCCTGGTAAATATATTTTTCAATGAATGCTGTGAACTTTTCAATGGGGTAAATTATTAGAATAATATTATATAATGTCCCTCACATTTACAGGTTATGAGACTGCAGATGAATGGGACAGACTGTGCTCAGCTATTGCCAGGGATGCTCAAGCTTCTTGCTCACCCGGATCTTGCAACCAAAAAGGCAGTGTACCATTTCACAGCACTGTATGCCAACAAAAACCCTGAGGTTTCACTTCTTGCTGTCAACACGCTGATGCAGGAATGCTCAGATAGTAACCCCGTGATTCGAGGCTTGGCCTTGAAGACTTTGTCCTCTCTTAATCACGAGTCCTTTATTGAATATGGTCTGAGAGGAATTAACATGGGTCTTACAGACAAGAGTGTTTATGTGCGGAGAGTGGCGGCGTGCTGCTGTGGAAGGTTGTACAAGCAGAACGTGGACCTGTACAATGATGGGCGTCTAATCAATCAGTTGTACACCATGCTGAGGGATTCTGATCCTATTGTTATTGTGAATTCTGCAATGGCTTTAGAGGAGATTTTAAGTAAGGAAGGAGGGATTGTGATTAATAGGAACATTGCTAACCACCTCCTGAATAATCTCCAAGGCTTGACTCCCTGGGGTCAATGCTACGTCCTTAGCATCTTACAGAAATATAAACCTAAAACACAGGATGAGTTGTTCAACATGCTCAACATTCTGGATTCCTTCCTCATCAGTAATCACACTGCTGTGGCTTCAGCTTGTCTACACTTATTTCTCAGTCTCATTTCAACTCTACCTCACCTACGACCTCAGGTTTTCAAAAGATACATTAAGAATATTGTGGCAGCAATTCCCCATGGAAATACAGAACTAGTTTTTCATATCTTAGAACATCTTAATTCATACAGAGATGAAATAAAGGCAGAGTTGCAACCACATTATTCAATATTTTTCTGTAAAGAAAGTGATCCACTTTATTTAAAGAAACTAAAATTAGTAGCGTTACCACATCTTGCAGTGGAAAATAATGCAAAAGAAATTTTAGGAGAATTATTTCTTCATGCTTCAAACTCATCCAAAGAGGTGTCCCTCTGTGCTCTACAAGCTGTCACAGAGGTATTCAAATCCAGTCCTACCACCGCACCAATTGTCATCAAGAAATTGAAACAACTTATAGATTCAGAAGCCCCACATATACTGTCCAATATCTTTCAGGTTCTGAAAAATTTGGAGTTAAATACAATTGATGAAGGATCAGATATAATAATGAAAATAGCTGACAAACATCGGAAATTGACCGACTCTGAAGGCCGTCTGGCTTTCCTTTGTTTGCTATCACAATATGGAAATTTGTTAGAGGAAAGCCCCTACATTTTAGAAGAGTATGTGGAAAACTTCCATAATGAGACAAGCACTATAATAAAATACCAGATTTTAATGACCTGTGTGCATGTGTTTTTCCATCACCCTGCTGCAATGCAGGGAATTCTGGGACAGATTTTGGAGTTGTGTTTGCAGGACTCAGACAAATCCATCCAGAGCCAAGCTTTGTTTTACTATAGACTTCTCAGCAATGATGTCAGACATGCAAAAATGATCATTTCCACAGAAACAAGGGCATTACAGTAGTTGTGTCAAGTTGTATTTTATGTGCTTTTTGAATTCAATAGGTAAAGGCTTTCTATACTGTATTATATACCTAACTGTTTATCACTCAGTTTTACTGTTGAATTTGTGCAATCACGTGACCGTGTGATCCGACGTTCCGGATCACCACACTGTGGTTTTCTGACTCCATATCACCTCTCTCTGAAAGTGATGACGTAGTACACAGAAAAATGATGTTTTATTCTCGCGTATCAAAAAGTTTCTTGACAAAATGGTTTGCTAAATGGATAAAAGTTGTGCAAATTATCCCAAAAGTTTTCTTTTATTATAATTTGCTCACTTTACAGGGGTATATAATAAATTTTTCATTATAACAGTAACTTGATCCGAAGAGCCGTATCACATCTCGTTGACAGGCGCGGATCATCAGATCAAACTCGACGCTCCGCGTCTCGTTTGATCTGATGATCCATGCCTGTCAACTCAACGTGATACAGCTCTTCGGATCAAGTTACTGTTATAATAATATATAATAACTGATCGTTCCAATATCAATTCATTAAAAAGTATAAACTTGTTATTGTAGTTTATTTCAACAACAGCAATAGCAACATTAACAAAACAAAGGACATGATATGCAAATAAATATTTCATTTCTGAGATTCAACTACAGTAGAGCCATAATTTATGCATTGAAGGCACATATTCTTTGTATAAAATTAATACAAGATCTTAATTTATAAGTATGCCATTGAGCAGTTTCATCATGTACACAAGGAAGATACTGTAAATTCCTAATTATATGGAAATAATTATCGCGTAATTTCGCGAGAAGCATCACTCTCTAAATAAAATAACTCGCTTTTATTTTTATGGTGCTGAAATCCATATAAATTCTCTTGATCAACCGTCCATTTGCGAATTATTATTCTTGTAATTTTTGCGTTAAATGGCCATTTCGTGATAATAAGAACTTGCGAAAAATAAGGAATATACAGTAGTTAAATTTCAGTTCTGTTCCTCCATTACTTTAGCTAAATGAAACACTTTTAAAGTTTTTATAAATGGAGAAGTAAAGAGGTGTGTACATTTATACACAGTATACACACTTTTTTCTACTTAAGAATTAATCAAATGTACGAAGAATATGATGTGAAATATTAGTGCTATATTTAGATCAGCATATACAGATTAATTAAGGCTTTAATTTAAAAGTATCATAATTTGTATGTTACCTAAATAATAGCTATTTATAAGATCTGATTTACACTGTAACAGATTTAGGTCAATCATCCATTAAATACAGCTCATGCAAATATCATTAGAAAATAAAATGTAAAATGAAACAATATATCTACAAAAATAATACAAAGCAGATTATCCACCATCAGTGCATAAGTAGATTTATAAATGCCAATTTAGAAAACAGTCCCTAAGATGTGACTCCTTAATCAATCAGGTTTAAGTTTACTGTCTTCTACGACGGTCTCAATCATCTCCTTGAGCAGACGGTATCGTTTTGGAGGTAGGTACTGTTTGGACTCGGCGTATTCCTGTCGGAGTTTACTCAGTCTGTTGTGTGCTCGTAAAAACTTGCTGTCGTAACACTGTATATGGTGCTTCAGTTCCTCGTTCTCGTCTGCTATCTCAGCCTTGTGCATCACCGAAACCTCTGTAAAATGATGGATAGAAAAGATCAGTTGTAAATGTTATTTACATATCTATAAACTCCCTTTTTTTTCAATGCATCATCATAAAATATAAATTCAGTTTTTCTTGGAAGAAAATTCACAATCAGTCATCAAAGGACAAGCTATTCAATCATGAACATTTCAGTAAGAGTCAACTAAAGTGTACCAGGTGTATGTACATAAAGAAAAAGTCTTGTGGGCAGAGTATACAAATCAGACCAAAATATATAATAATTTTAGCAATCATAATAAAGTTAATGAAAAGGTGTGTCCTCTTTGTATTTTATCATTTTATAGACTGAAATAGTAACAATGTAACATCAAAACACACCTCGTCTTCTCTGTTGTATGTGATTCTCCCCCACCCCCGCAAACTCCCGACAAGATTGGAGAAATCCAGCAGCTCCTCCTTTACGCTGGTCATATCGAGCCGCTACTGCATCCTTAATGTGGAGCTCTACATTAGCACTAGAATTATGGTTAAACGCTACAAAAGAATATATGTAGAAATATTTCAAAGTGCAATATAATGAAATCAATTTACTTGGTTACAAAATTATTTTTAGAGATATTGGTATATTTCTTTAGAAACAAATACTACCACTGGCAGATTTAGAGGGGCAATCCCCTAAACCCCCCCCCTCGGGTTTGTAACGTTTGTTTTTAGATATTGCATTTATCATATGTACCCCAGGCCCTGAACCTATGTGACCCCTCCTTTTTAAAAATCTTGGATCTGCCACTGGCTATGTGCATAAAAATTAATACATTAACTTATGTATCTTGAAGTTAGGTACAGTGTAAAAGACAAAACCCTGAATATATGTGACAAACACACCTTAAATTAGCCTGAAGGTATATATTTTGTTCCCCTGAAATACTCAGTATTACAAATCTTCATTTCAAACACTACCCATTTCCAAAGACTAAAACTTTATACAATATATAAATACCAAGCTTTGAGCATTTAAACAAAAATGAAACATGCATCTTGTGATGTCTACTCTGTTTTACAGGAGTTATTTCCCTTTTATACAGTTTCTTAACTTCACTACATGTGATTAAAATGTCTAAACCACATCAGCATTTGGATTATCATTAACTTGGATGTGGTGTACTTGATGTAACATATAAGACTCTATAAACATTTTCCGAGTCCAGTACTTAGTCTACTTACAGTGGTCTATACCCTTGTTTTGTACAGAATGCTTGTGTTCTGGTACCCTGCATCGTTCTAGAACTTCATCACTCGTGGCTTCTTTAATCAAATGTTTCAGTTTTTCGTAGCTGGGCGTGAGATCTGTTTTTGTTTCATTATACCGTCTCTTTAGGTTTTCTATCACACTGTAAACGTTATCTCGGTATTGCCGACGAAGGGTGTCCAATTCTTTGCGTAGTTTCCTGTTTTTTTCCTTTAATTGGTCTTTTGTCTTTGGTAATGGTGGAATGTTCACTAAAAATATTCATTTATTAAAAAATATTACACAAAACTAGAAAAAACTTGATAGTAATATTGATGCACCTTACTATTTAAGTATCAATCTGATTCAAATCAGATCTTTGTTACACTCCAAAATTATTATAGTTGCTGTACAAAGTGACTTAGTATATGATTTTCAGAACATAACAAAGATCTGATTTTAATCAGATCGCTTAAGTATAATAATTAATTGTGCAGTTGGAGGGGGAGGGAGGTGAGGGCAGGGCCAGATGCATGTTACTTTGAATGGCCAAATATAAAGAAGTTTTGTTTAATTTTAAGGCCAAAATTTAGGTTAATGTCTTCAATCTTGTAAACATATAAAAGACTTTGTTTCAAGATCAATGACCCACACAGCAAAGGAAAACAGATTTATCTACACACTAACAAGCATTGATGACATACTCTTACAAGTTTCTTAAACTTTGGGAAGATGCAGCAAAGATTCTAGACTCAACTCTCAATTTAGAAATTAATAACCCAACTAAAGTTAAATACATGATACATGCACATTATCCTGTTTTTCTAGTTTCACTTGTTTGAGATTCATTGTCCCAATTGCGAGTTTCACTTGTTTGAGAAACTAAACAAATCAACATGCAGTAGTTATATAGTTGTAACAAGATAGGAGAAAATGTATGGCTGGACCAGGAATCGAACCTGGGAACCCCGCATCACTAGTCAGGTGCTCTACCCCCTGAGCTACACAGGCCCATATCCAGGATCCAAACCAATATATAGTAAACAGAAAATAAATTTTATTTACCTTTAACACTTTACCAAGACATTTAAATAATTTTTTTTAAATGCAACACCTATATATAGAAATGAAACCCAATGAGAAAGTGACTAAAATAAGAAATTTTGCCAAATCTGATCAGCTGCACATGTAACATTTAAAGAATTAACAGTTTATTATAATTTAAAGGTTTTTTTCACAACCATGACGTCAAACCAAGCTCATAATCAGATGTGCAAATGACACAAGTTTTCTTTAATATAAAAGAAAATTATCAAATTCTGTTATAAAACTAGTGCATTTTTATATGTACAACATCAATCAAACAGAAACTAAGTTTCATCCTACAGGCAAAATGTCCACACAAAGGTCACATAAGACATATAGAATTCTATAACATGCCATGACAGTTCTTCACTATCTAGGTCAATGCTCTGTGATACACAATTAAGGTATACATTATAAGTTAGAGATTACAATGTTTAATTTGTCAAACTAACAATTCCAAATTGACAAAACAGTGCTTAAATTCTGTTATATTATTAATCCCTTTCATTTTCATCTTCTACATTTATTTTTGTAGATCCCTTAAATGTAACAAAACACATAACTACATTTAACATAAAGATTTAATACACACCTGAGCGAGAATGGTCCAAACGTCCCCTCGACATCTTTGTGTCTCTAAGGCTTCATTACACGTTTGTTTACAACAGAACAAAAACTCCCATTCCTTCTAATGACAAGACTCGTACAGTGTAATATATCTATGTGGGTTGTCATGCATAGCCGGCCATGAAACAGGAAACATGCAGGTATAAACACAAGGAAATCGACTCAGGTTAAAAATCACCTTGTATTGATCTAACTGTAACAGATGGAATAAAATTTAAAGAGACAAGTCATCAATTTTCCTATCTGATAATTTAAGGCATGAACCATTCTACTTCAAGCAGATTTATCACATAAAAATGGATTTATGTATCTATCTATAAGTGATGTTTTTGTGGAGAGATTTTGATCAAGTCAAGTATACTTGACTTTAAAAAAAGACATAAATACCATAAAAGTCCCATCTGGAAAAGAGTTTTATTCCTTTGATTTAGAGTCAACTACAACTTTAAATCAAAAGTTGATGATATCAGGAAACTTATTAGACAGTCATTTAAATTGTACAGTTCAGTTCAGTTCTTTATTAACTTTTGAGTTTTAACTGTACAAATTTAAATATTTTTCTATCATATACAAACTGTGGTTTCCCACATCCTGGATCACTGTTAAGTAGTGTTTATATAAAATCATGGTTATGCAAGGAAATTGTTGATTTTTTAAAAAATACTCTTTTGAATAAAATGAGAACCTTTGATGTTCCTGTACAATTTTCTGATCTCTGACATGTGGAACAAACTCACAACACTTATAAACTTGAACCTAGACACAACTTAATTTAATGAGTCAATAATGACTAACACATGCACATAAACAAATATGCAGACATAACATCTACATGACTTGCGTATATTTGCAAAAGTTCTACAAAATATATGTTTAAGGGGGAGGGGCTCCAGTCAGGCATGTAGAATTGGGAAGGGGGGTTCTTGTCCAAAAAAAAAAAAAAATCAGGAACATTCAATTATTTTCTGGCTCACCCCTTTCTTTTAAAAAAACGATGCTACATGCCTTCAGTGAAGTATGATACCCCCTCCCCCCAACTTCCCCTGACTGGCCAACATGCACACGTATTGGGAAAAAAAAAACATTGTTCAGTGTAAAAATTACTATCAAAGTAAAACAAAATAATAATATTTAATTAATTAGAAATAGAGCAGTAAAACAAAAGAATAATATTTAATTAATTAAGCTGTTAGAAATAGAGCAAATAAATTACTGACAATAATAAACAATACACAAAAGCTATATACATCTTAACGCACCTTTCTCTCTGCTTTCCATTGGTTTCTATCGTTCCCCGCACTCACTAGTCTTGTTCAACCGATACACATCAATTAATTTGTCACGCATAAATTACGTAACAGTGTCGATAAAACACCAGTAAAGTGGTTATGCTCCTGTTAACTCACCAGTATGGTGGATGCACACATGCATGCATGTTGTTGTTCTCAATGGAGACAACAGGACCTATTTTTACACAGAATCCTGTACTCCCGCCAAATCTATGTTATGGCGCGGATCTACTGACTGCTCAAAACAATCTTTTGAAAAAAAAGTCTTCAATTCAGGTTGACACTTTGCTTTATAATGAGGAACCAGGTAGCTTCTATCTTATTCCACTTTACCAAGAGTTCAACAGTTTAAAAGAAGTCAGTGTGTCTCATTTACATAGTGCAAAATCAAAGATCTTATTTAGATAAAATCCCGATAAAATTAGATAAAATCCCGAGTCCCTGTAATTATACGACTGTGGTATCAACTCTAAATTCGAGGAAATCCTGTTATTGTTTGCCTAGATTAGTATATGGGTTCATTCTCCACTAAATCGGTGAATGCATAAATACTGTTTACGAAAAATCGATTCACAACACAAACAGAGAGAATAGAGACACAAAAAATATTCTAGGATAAAAAAGGCAACAATTGTGCTCAGTAGCGGATCCAGCGGGGAGAGGACACAGGGATGCGGACCTATATTATTAACAGATCAGTTATGTACAGTGTAGCTTCTTTAACCCGGACGCCAGTTATCCAGCTGCTTTACCTTCCGTGGACGAGAGTTGGGTACAGAATTTACATATTTATACCAATAATAAAGGATCCGTTCAGTAATTCGGAAACCTCATTTATCCGGACGATTTTCTTGGGAACACAAGCGCCCGGATGAACTAGGCTTGACTGTACTCCCAATCATATTCCAAAATATGTATGGGGTACTGCAAAAAATGTAAGAGGAGTTCAGGGAACCAGGTTTTTGTAGAAAACCCTGTTTTTGACCCCCATTTGGCCCCTAGAGTAAAATGAAAAAGTTCTAAAAATTTTTGCACATTTTCAACGCACCACCAATCATATTCCAAAAGATGAGTTGGCTACTGCTTTAAAAAATGTATGAGTAGTTTGAGGGAGAAAATAGTGTGGCAGACGGACAGGCGCGGACCAGAACAACACCACTATATCCGAACTTTCTTTTAATATGCAGATCATGTCGGAAGTGCACATACGCCAAAAGGCATAAACAAGTTAGATATCATAACTTAAAGAGAAATTGGACAGCATCAGCGAAAGGAACGGAGCCGTTTCTAACAGTTAAAAGTCTGAAGTCACTGAAAGACAAAGGGTAATTTAAAAAAAAACAAGATGTGTTTGTGAAGCACTGAAGCCCCCGTATGGCAGCTTATGGCGAAGGTTAAAGTTTCTCAAATGTAAGTCAAAATCCAGGCCAAACGATAAAAAGTGTTGATACCCAAAGAAAGGTCTTGTCTCGAGCAATATACCTGTGAAATTTGAAAGCCCTAGTTGCAACTGTTCAAAAGTTATGGCGAAGGTTAAAGTTTTTTAAAAATAAGTAAAACGTCAAGGTCAAAGTTGTTGGTATCCAAAGAAAGGTCTTGTCACAAGGATTACATATGTGAAGTATGAAAGCCATAGCACCAACCATTCAAAAGTTACGACCAAGGTTAAAGTTTTCGAAAGTAGGTCAAACTCCTATATCAAGGTCAAAGGGTCAAAGTGGTTGGTATCCAGAGGAAGGTCTTGTCACAAGGAATACACATGTGAAGTTTGAAACCCCAAGCACCAACTGTTCAAAAGTTATGGCCAAGGTGAAAGTTTTTCAAAAGTAGGTCAAACGTCAAGGTCAAAAGGTCAAAGTTGTTGGTATCCAAAGGAAGGCCTTGTCACAAAGAATACACATGTGAAGTTTGAAACTCCAAGCACCAACTGTTCAGAAGCCAAGGTTAAAGTCTCATAACATTTTGCAAAAGTGGGTCAAACTCCAAGGTCAAAAGGTCAAAAATGATGGTACCAAAGGAAAGGTCTTGTCACAAGAAATATACATATGAAATATGAAAGTCATAGCTCCAACCAATCAAAAGTTATGGGCAAGTTTAAAGTTGACAACAGACAGACAAACAGGACGAAAACAAAATACCCCCGAGATCTTTCGATCCGGAGGCATAAAAAACTAATCATGGATGATGATACTACTTCAGATCACTTTAATGTGAGATTCGTCATGCCAAAAAATGGTTTCATTCCGCTTGCAGTGTCAAAGCTTACTGGTATTGAAGTTCATGGGTTGACCATGTGTTATAAGCTTGTTCCAATAGAATCTACAATATGCGACCTTGCAATTGATGAATTCTTGGCATGGCTGAATAAAATGTCACCGTTGCTTGTTGCGAACAACCCCAAGTTTGATACGCTCATCCTAGTGTCGACCATATGCACTCTACATAAATGACCCTTTAAAAGACATAGCTGGATTCAATGATACCATGAAACTTTTCAAAAAAAGAATACCCACGAAGAAGCTCATACAAACTAGGGAGTTTAACAACTGACCTAATAGAACATCAGTATGAAAACATGCACATTGCAGAAGTAAACATTCTGATAGCATTAATGAAAAGCGTGTCAAACGTGTATGAAAAATAATGCAGATCTCAAACAAGAGGCCCATGGGCCACATCGCTCACCTGAGTACACTGGCTAGACTAAGGCACAAATTAGTTCAGTAATGAACGGGGGGGGGGGGGGGGGGGCTTGAATTTTAAACTACCTGATGATGCTTTCATGTCAATATAACAGATGAATTTGTTGTACTTGAGAAGATTTTAAAAGAAATTTCCCATTTATTCCTTTGTAAAAATTTGATCCCCCATTGTAGCTCCTCCCTATCTCAGGGGTCATCATTTGAACAAACTTGAATCTACATTACCCGAGGATGCTTCCATATCAATAAGACTAACATAGTTTTTCTGTTCTTGAGAAGAAATTTTTTTTCTATATGTTCTTATGTAAAACTTTCGATCCCCCATTGGGCCCCACCCTACCCCCGGGGGTCATCATTTGAACAAAATTGAATCTACACTACCTGAGGATGCTTCCATATAAATTTGACTCATCATGGCTTTGCTGTTCTTGAGAAGAAGATTTTTCCTATATATTTCTATGTAAAACTTTGATCCTCCATTGTGGCCCCGCCCAACCCCCGGGAGCCATGATTTGAACAAAATTGAATCTACACTTCCTGAGGATGCTTCCATATAAATATGACTCTTCATGGCTTTACTGTTCTTGAAAAGAAGATTTTTAAAGATTTTTCCTATATATTTCTATGTAAAACTTTGATCCTCCATTGTGGCCCCGCCCTACCCCCGGGGGTCATGATTTGAACAAACTTGAATCTACACTACCTGAGGATGCTTCCATATAAATATGACTCTTCATGGCTTTACTGTTCTTGAGAAGAAAATTTTTAAAGATTTTTCCTATATATTTCTATGTAAAATTTTGATCCTCCATTGTGGCCCCGCCCTACCCCCGGGGGTCATGATTTGAACAAATTTGAATCTACACTACCTGGGGATGCTTCCAAATGAGTTTCATATTTCCTTGCCCTGTGGTTCTTGAGAAGAAGATTTTTTAAAGATGCTATTCATTTTTCACTAATTCTTAATTATCTCCCCTTGAAAGAGGGCATGGCCCTTCATTTGAACAAACTTGAATCCCCTTCACCCAAGGAAGCTTTGTGGCAAGTTTGGTTGAAATTGACCCAGTGGTTCTGGAGAAGAAGTCGAAAATGTGAAAAGTTTACAGACAGACGGACTACAGACAAAATGTGATCAGAAAAGCTCACTTGAGCTTTCAGCTCAGGTGAGCTAAAATACAATGCAGCCATCTAGCTGCGCAGGGGATTTGGGAGATGTACGTATCTTTGGCAAGCAAACGGGCAGGAATAGAAGGGATGAAGAAAATGTTGAGGGGGAAAATCACAGAACTTCACTATGTTGTTGAAATATATTCCCAATTCTAGAAGTCAAATAATGCATAAAGAATTATCGTTCATACATGTAAAAAAAAAAATTGGTTTTGTAAAAGGGATGTAAAATGTCTTAAGGGTGAAGTATCATTTGCATTTTGCATTTCTGTAGTTTTGTGGGTCAAAATCATGTAAAAAGAGAAATCCGTGTCATCCTTTAAACCTTACATCAGAAAAAGTTATAGCTTTACTAGTTTTAAATTTAATGGTTATGTAAATATTATCACTCCTTGTCATCACGGGAAATATCCTTAGACAATTCAGTATGAAAACAATGGTCTAACAATTTGTATTAAAAAAGTCGGTCAACATTCGACTTCACGACGGATTGTATTTGCTAACAAGGTAATTGTATCGCCCATAGAATATGCGAAATGTTGACATTAAACGGGACTGTTCATATCCATATGACATCAACTAATTTGTTAATAGCTTGCCTCGTTTTCGAAATTGTTCACGAATACGTAGAGTATACTATTGGGCATCTAATCAAATGGGAAACATAAACTCCAAATTCAGTTGATAATGGTATATTACTTCGTAAATAAGGGAAGAAGACGATAGAAATGTTGAATCCATCATGTTTATCATAAAGTTTTGTTGCTAGGTTGCTTTTTACTTTTTTTTTCAGTTAAATATCCGAATATGAAACAGAAGTGTCAGACTCTGTTGTGTCTTTTATTTCGAGTTCAAAAGGATAAATCGAATCAACGTAGGAATGAAAATGAATATTGTTAATTGATCAAACGTCGTCGATATACTAGTATTTAAATGGCGAGTTGAAGGCCACAGCAACAAGAGATTTCCTTTTCTCGTGCATAAGATTCTGAATAAATTCTGCTTCATATGAATGCAAAAATAAGTCTGCTAACAACGAGGCGCAATTGGTACCCATGGGAATTCCAAAAGATTGTTGGAAAACCTGGTCTCCAAAAACTACATAGCTAGATATTGTCAATCAGAAACTTAAGCATCTTTTTAATATCAACTTCAGAGTACGTGTGTGTACAATACAGAATGCTTTTTAACAAAATAATTTTGCAAATGATCGATGACAAGGTATTTACATTTATGAGTTCCATTTTATCTATATTTATTTATATTTTTATTTTACATAAGTAATCAATGCCTAGTTTGTAGGGTATGCCACGGACTTTAACAACAGCTGGAAACGTGGGATTATTTATATACAAATTATAACCACATAACTTTTTCAGTTGTATAAAATGGGTATTTACATCATTTTTATGTGAAGTCAAACTGTGCATATATTTTTCAAACAAGGAAGACCACACAAAACACAAAAAAAAATAAACCCTACTGGAAATATATCATTGACTGAGCTGCTTCAGAATTTTTGCAACTACCAGGTAATTACACATCATATGCTAAGAAATTAAATTAATGCATGCCCCCTGCTGCTGTGAGTAATAAAGGTATGAGTGGAAAATATCTCTCTCTCGTGTCTTCAATAAATCCTCTTTAGTACAGGCCCGTATCAACGATTTCAAAAAAGGGGGTGGGTGGGCAACTTCCCAAAAATATCTGACAAGCAAAAAAATAAAAAATAACAAAAAAAAAAAAAATAAACCAAAAAAAAAAATAATAACAAAAAAAACCTAAACCGACCTAAAGTGGGGGGGGGGGGACTTCCCAAAATTATCTGAAAAGCAAAAATAAATAAATAAATAAAATAAAATAAAACTTAATTTACTGTCCAAATCCTGGAATTTGCTAGTGCTCGACCTTACAATAACAAAAAAAAGGGGGGGGGGGACAACTATCATAAAGGAAGATTTACTATAGCAAAATACTATACTCAGAAAAAGTGGGGGGGGGGGCTCCTGCCCCCCCCCCCCGCTTTCTACGGGCCTGTAGTAATAGTACCAAAGAGGGGGCTTTGATGTTGTCTGCACAGCGGCAAAACTGTCGCTGACTTTCTGAAGGAATACAACTCTTACATGTACTGAAGAATATTTGATGAAGTTATGCTTTTTTGGCCTTTTTTCATGGTTATAATAAATGCAATATTTGTTACACTCATACAATACATCTATTAAATATTGCTATGTGCAACAATAAAGTGATTGTCTACTGAATACCTATCATCAAAATGTTGAACCTTTAGTTTTTTTCTTATATTTACTTATATGGTAGATGATTCGTTGTCTTTTGATAGAGATCTGCATACAATAGGTATGTAATTGCTTCATTTTTTTCATTACAATGAATGCTAGTAATACGGAAAAATAAAATACAGTTTTCATAACTAATTGGAACTTTATCACAATTTGGATGACCCTTACAATCCGACAATTACAGCTCATGCAAGTAATGTAAATCACTTTATTCGCAAGAGCTTTATTTTCGCGTAATTGAGCGAGACGTTTAACGCCTGGTTTTGGGTCTTGTTCGGTCCCTTCTGTTGCTTGTTTATTTTAACCTAATTTCACTTTGGTATATTTACTCAAGAATTCTGTCAAAAATTTGTCACCAAATTTAAATGTTAAAATGATTTTAGACTATTAAACAACAAAATGATTCACTGTTTTTTGTCCTTACTGCTTTCCAAATATAGAGAATTTACACTTACCTGTCCTATTTTCTTTAGAGAAGTAGAAAGGCTTTCGTCCACGAAAGCCTGTTCACTTGTCTAAAGAGAATATTACCTGCCCTTGATTGAACATCAAGTATGTATGATAATGTGAGCTGGGGTTAACATTGTACGAATGGGTCTAAAATTAGACTAGATAAATAACAATGACATGTTTAAAAAATATGTGATCAATCTCTCCTATCTCCCTCGGCACAAGTACACTTTTTACAAAGGTTTCAAAACGAAATTAACAATATGAACACGTCTGTGTAAGTAAAAGAGACTTTAAATCGATTCCTGACAATTTCACGTGTTCGAACAAAATGTCCTTGTTGGCACAAAGCATGCTACCTTACAAGTCACGTGACGGAATTTAGTATTCACAGAGTTATCCGAGGGAAGAAATCACGCAGTGAATGATAATATTCAACATGTTACAACCATTGGTTTCATCAGAGAGAACAAATGTTAGAGGAGGTAGTTTTTTTTCTCTTTTAAGCCATGAGTGTATGTTTGTTTATTTGCTTTTGACACGGCATTCTTAATGCTAATATAAAACTACTGTTAAACGGAGAACAATAGACAAACATGCGCTGACTATGTACATATGTAGTCAATAAAAAAGTGGGCGACCTCATTATGTTAGAGTTATTGTACGAGTAAAAGCCCCGAAGTGGCTGAGGCCCATTGCTTTTAAGGAATGGAGCGCTACGAGTATTTTAACCCGCTTAAAATCCACCTTTTTTACTGTTTGTAATTATTGTTTGTTAATATATAATAAAGAGTATTTTTAAGATGCACTGTAAATATACATTTAACATATAAGTAGTATTTAATTTATATGTAGAGAGAAAGTTATGAAGGGTAATCGTGTTCAAAAATCCAGACTTGCAAGTTTGTAAATCCAAACTTGTAATCGTATCAGTTTCATAGTCTACATATGTAAGTAGGTAATTCCGACATCCTAGCATGTAGTTCCGAACATACAAATGTGTTGACTTTGAATTTATACTATGAATGTGTGTATTTTTGATGTTGTAAACTTTGTTTTCCGGAATTTATATTTCCGCGCTCTGAATAAAACACAAAGACAATTGACAAGTTTACAAATGTAAAGTCTACATGATTGTCGAATTTTGATTATGAGAAACTATGGAGGGGCATCAGTGCCACATTTTTCCCCTTTTTTAATTCTAACTTCTTTTTCCAACTGAAATAAATTATTTACATTTTATTTCTTTTTTTTTATTCTAACTTCCAATTTTATATTAATATTTTCATTTGAATTTGTTACTTAATTTTAATTCTAACTTTTTGTTTATATGTTCCAATTTTATTTTATCTTCTTAATTTTATTTTATTTGACGATGTGACATGAATCATTACCCGCTTATTCACGGCTTGCGCGGATCTAGAGGGGCTTTGGTTTTTAAGGTCTCAACCGAAAAATTATTCAATTTGACTTTCAATGCCGTCATTACCAACACGTATGTTAAACGTCTTACATTTTGCCGGCCGGCACTAGGAACTTAGGACAAGCGAGCTCTTACCCTCCAATGGCCTACGAAGCTAGCGCCCAACCACTTGCTACTGTGATCAGTGCCCCAGTTTATTAAGAACCAATGTAACTGCAATGATATCATATTTAAAAAACCACCACCACTCAGTAGATGAAAATCTGTATCAATGTTTATCGGGGGGAGGGGGGGGGCTCCAAAAAATTGACGATGAAAAAAAAATAAACAACCCAAACTCCTCCTTCGTGGGAGGCGATGTTTAGGATATCTTTAACTTTTCAGTAACTTTTTTTCAACGCAAGAATTTGCCAGAGATTAATGATACTGCAAAATAAGGGGGACGGGGGGTCGGGCTGGTTTGGCATACAGCCTATAAATGAATTTTCATTTTAAAACAGCTGCAAAAGATTACTCCACACAAAAAAAGTTGGGAGCTCAACCTTTCGATCCCTCCTACTTCGGACCTGAGATTTGTTAGTGAAAAAAATTTTTCTCTGTCCTACTTTAAAAAAATAATGTGATGACAATATCAATTTAAAGATACCTGATATTTGTGTACATGTACCATAAGCGGGCAATCAAAAATGGCGGTCATATTTATCATATTTGAAACATCTTGCACCAGGGCCATAAAACTTAGACGGGTTCATTTTTGATCACAGTCTCACATTTACCAAAGGAATTAATAGTATGTAGAAAAGAGAGACTGGGATCAAAAGTGAGCTCTTCTAAGTTTTATGGCCCCGAACCAGGTCCGTAGGTAGCAAGTGGGGTGAGGGTGCCAGTATATACTTTACCAATAAAAAAAAAGAAGCAATTTCTGATTGTGCCCCCTCGATAATTTTGTAGGTAAATACATAAGAAAAGAAATAAGGCTAATTCATCGTTGTGTCCCCTCAACAGGAATGTTTCTTTTTTTTTGGGGGGGGGGGCTTATCAAGAAATTTTTGTTTATTGCCCACTGCTCCACCCTCACCCCCACCCAATGAAAATGCTTCTGGGACTGCCGGGACTGAAAACGAGAGAAAACACGCAAGAATGATATCATAGGGTTTTTAAAATGAAAAAAAAAAATATGTTCCATGGAAATGTTTCTACGTTTCGTAGCTAGACTGATCGCCAAGATCTCTGTGTACCTGTACATAAAAGGCCGTAGCGCCCCTTTTCGTTTAAATTTTATTCGGATTTCTTAGTTTAACTCTGGAAGTTCTACTTTCTTAAACAAACTTTCGATTTTGCTTATAGTTACCAAAAAAATTAAGTATTAAGTTAGGTGAAGTGAAACATAATTGAAATTTTAAGATAGAATCAAAATACGAAAGGAATCAAAATTGCCATAATAAAATAAATGAAATAAAATAAAACTGGAAAATATAAACAAGAACAGGCACGGATCCGGGGGGGGGGGGGGGTCCATCCCAGTCTAAAAAAATCCAACCCAGAAATTTCTTGACAAGCAAAAAAAAAATGTAAACTCCTTTCCCAAGCATGAAAAACCTATTTCGCGCGCGCGCGTGTGTGTGTGTGTTGGGGGGAGGGGTGTAGTCGTCAACTTAACACAGATCAGCGTTTTCGAGGGGGGTCCAAGGTCACTTTTAGTTCGTTTAGTATAAACATTTAATAAGTCTGCAAATTTCAGGGGGAGGGGTCCGGACCCCCTTCTAGATCCACGCCTTCAAGAAGAAAGAATTAAAATAAGAAATAAAAAATGAAGAATTTAATTTGGAAAACAAAATTTAGAATAAAAAAGAAAATAAGACCATTAAAATTAATTGTGGCACTGATGACCCTCCATAGGTTCTCATTATCAAAATTCGACAAACGTGTAAGCTTTACATTTGTAGACTTGTCAATTGTCTTTGTGTTTTATTCAGAGCGCGGAAATATAAATTCCGCAAAACTCAAAGTCAACACAGTTGTATGTTCGGAACTACATGCTAGGATGTCGGAATTACCTACTTACATATGTAGACTATGAAACTGATACGATTACAAGTTTGGATTTACAAACTTACAAGTTTGGGTTTACAAACTTACTAGTCTGGATTTTTTAACACGATTACCCTCCATACCCGATTACCCTCCATAAATACGAACATACCAAATTCCGTTTTCAATGTAATTTTCAACTCTCCATTCCTGAAAAATAATGGAGAACTCAAACGAAAGAGAGACGTCACAGGTGGATTTTAACGTACGGAGATTCAAGAAATTGTAATAATCCCCGCCTTTGAAAACAGATTCATACTTCGTAAATACATTGTACATACTTTTATTTAATGTTATTACGTAAAGTTGTAGATTGGATGATGACCATTCCTGCATTTAAAAGAAAAATGCCTTTTTTGAAAGTTTATTTTTCGCAAAACACCCATGTCCCTAAGTGCATGCAGTCTATCTTTAATTCTCATGTACATTTGTATTTTAAAGATTTTATGTAACCAAAAAATTCAAAAAACAAACAAACAAAACGCAACAACAACATCAACAAGATGTGTTTGTGAAACACTGATGCCCCCGTATGGCAGCTTATGGCGAAGGTTAAAGTTTCTCAAATGAAAGTCAAACTCCATATTGTCACAAGTGATACACATGATCCTGATATGTGAAAGCCCTAGAACCAAACGTTCAAATGTTATGGCCAAGGTTATTTTTTTCTAAAGTAGGTCAAACTCCAAGGTCAAGGTCAATGGCAAAATTGTTCGTATTCAAAGAAAGGTCTTGTCACAAGGAATATACATGAAGTATGAAAACCCTAACATCAACTGTTCTAAAGTTATGACGGAGGTTAAAGTTTTTCAAATGTAGGTCAAAGTCAAAGGGTCAAAGTCAAAGGGTCAAAGTTGTTGGTATCTTAAGTAAGGTCTTGTCGCAAGAAATGCATATGTGAAGTAAGAAAGCCCTAACACAAACTGATCAAAAGTTATGACCAAGGTTTAAGATTTTCAAAAGTAGGTCAAACTCCAAGGTCAAGGTCAAAGGATCAAAGTTGTTGGTATCCAAAGTAAGGTATTGTCACAAGAAATGCATATGTGAAGTATGAAAGCCCTAGCACCAACTGTTTAAAAGTTATGGCCAAGGTTATTTTTTTTTCAACATTAGGTCAAACTCTTAAGTCAAGGTCAAAAGGTCAAAGGGTCTAAGCTATTTGGTGTCCAAAGGAAGGTCTTGTCACAAGGAATACACATGTGAAATATGAAAGCACTAGCACCAACTGTTCAAAAGTTATGGTCCAAGTTAAAGTTTTTTCAACAGTAGGTCAAGGTCAAAGGGTCAAAGTTGTTGGTGTCCAAAGGAAGGCCTTGTCACAAGAAATACACGTGAAGTTTGAAATCCCAAGTACTAACTGTTCAAAAGTTACGGCCAAGGTTAAAGTCTCATAAAATTTTGCAAAACTGGGTCAAACTCCAAGGACAAGGTCAAAAGGTTAACTATGATGATTCCCAAAAAAGGTCTTGTCACAAGAAATACACATGTGAAATTTGAAAGCCATAGCTTCAACCAATCAAAAGTTATGGACAAGGTTAAAGTTTTTGCGGACAAACGGACAGACAGACAGCTAGTCAGACAGACGGACGGACAGAGCAAAAATTATATACCCCCGAATCTTCAATTACGGAGGCATAAAAATCAAACAAACAAAAACAAAAAATAAAACAAAACAAAATCGTGGAAGTTTTATCTCGCTTACAAATAATCAAATAACTATCTCGCGACGACAGGGTGCTGCAAAAAATGTTATCCACCTTAAAAAAACCAAGATTTGTTTGCGAAACACTGATGACCCCACATGGGAACTTACGGCAAAGGTTAAGGTTTCTCCAATGCAAGTCAAACTCCAAGGTCAAAGGGTCAAAGTTGTTGGTATCCAAAGGAAGGTCTTGTCACAAGGAATACACATGTGAAGTATGAAAGCCCTAGCACCAAACGTTCAAAAGTTATTACCAAGGTTAAAGATATAAAAAGTAGGTCAAACTCCAAGGTCAAGGTCAAAGGGTCAAAGTTGTTGGTATCCAAAGGAAGGTCTTGTCACAAGAAATACACATGTGAAGTTTGAAAGCCCTAGCACCAACTGTTCAAATGTTATGGCCAAGGTTAAAATCTGATAAAATTTTGCAAAAGTGGGTCAAACTCTAAGGTCAAGAGGTCAAATATGATGGTACCCCAAAGAAAGGTCTTGTCACAAGGAATACTCATGTGAAATATGAAGCCATAGCTCCAACCAATCAAATGTTATGGGCAAGGTTAAAGTTGTTGCGGACAAACAGACAGACAGACAGACGGACGGACAGGGCAAAACTATATGCCCCGAATCTTCGATTACGGGATTAGCAAAAAATGGAATTACATAAACGACAAAAAGTAATCATCCATCAGCACATATGTACTAATAGGATTAAAAAATTTAAACTAATCAATCTGGTGTAAGTTCACTGTCTTTTATAACAGTCTTAATCATTTCCTTCAGCAGACGGTAGCGTTTGTGAGGAAGATACTGTTTGGACTCGGTGTATTCCCGTCTGAGCGTGCGCAGTTTATTGTGTGCCTGTTTAAATCTGGTGTCATAACGTTGAATGTGACGGATAAGTTGTTCATTCTGAACTTCTATTTGGGCTTTGTGCATATTTGACACTTCTATGAAATAATGGATGAAAAAAGTTGTAAACAGTATTTAAGATTTTTAAAAAATCCTTCTTTTACAATGCATACTCATAAAATTGGAAATTCATAATCCTGAAAATATTTTTCCTCTTTATGATGTTATACGAAGGAAATTCTTAATCAGTTATGAGGGAAATCCATTCTTAAACATTTAAGAGGGTTGGGTGGTTGTGGCCATTTTCAGACTATATTGATCTCCTTTAGAAGAAGAGCTCCATATAAAGATATACAAACATGATCAAATTTTAAAACTAAAGTGTATGAAATTTTTGTTTGCCAAATGATAGTTGACAGCTTAAGATATCATATCTAAAAAATTAAGTTATATCTGATGGTTAATTTGTTGACCCCCAGCCTCCTTAAGTATGAATCAACTTGTGAACATTTCAGTATGAATCAACCATAGTGAAAATATATTAGTTTGAATCAACTGGAATGTACATATTACATAAAGAAATAGTTTTGTGGACAGGGTACACAGACCATATCAAATTATAATAATTTCAGCAAATATAGAGAAATAAAATATTAACATCACAATTCACCTCTCTCGTGTTGTGCATTATTTCTCATCAACTCAGTTACTTCCTTGGTATTTTTGCGAAGTCCGGCTAAACCATGACGGATAGGAACAGATACTGAAAGCATAAATAGGTCAGCACATCAAAAGTCTTAAAACATAACATGTTGTTTTAAATTAGCTAACTCGAAGAATTTTATCACAGTAAAACAATCACGTTTCTTTATTGTTCCAATGGTCCATTTTTGCAGGAGGTATGTCTGTTGTCAAAACAGTTTATAAACTCCATAAACAAAACATGGAATCATTTATTTCAATAATGCAAGTAGCCCTCAGTTGCAATGTACGGTAATGATATCATATGGGACGAAACTATCTTTACCTTTCCCTGGAACAACCCCGGATTGTTCTAGACTTTCATCACTCGTTGCCTCTTTAATGATTTGTTTCAGTCTTTCATAGCAGAGGGTAGGGTCCATTTTTGTTCGGTTATACTGTCTTCTTAATTTCTCTATAACACTGTAGACGCATTCTCCATACTGCCGACGAAGGTTGTCTAATTCTTTGCGTAATTTTAGATTTTTCTCCTTTAGTTGATCTTTTGTCTTTGGTAATGCTATAGAGATTTAAAATTCAATTACAAATTCAATCATAAAAACATAAGAAAAATAAAACTTTTAAAACACTATTCTTGAGTACGTCTTTGGTGATACTGCTGGGATTTTTTAATAATACAAATTGCACAAATTTTCAAATTAAAAAATAAAATTAACAGTATTCATGTGGTTTACTATATATATTTACACTTAAAAATATTTTTTGCGACATTCCAGTTTTTTACTTTCTATTTCAAATAAAAAAAGATGGTGTCATTTGACAATTATAACCACACTTAAGTGTTTGCTAATAATTCTAATGAAAATTCTATAAATATACATATACATGTACATCAAATTGCCTGTCCCAGGGCCATTTATGTCAGTATATCATATAACAAATTCATTACTAGTCTAAAATTCTTAATTAATGATTTCATGAAGCAAATTTTTTTGAGTTTTGAAAGAATGTTTTAATGCATAAATGATGAACATTTCGAAACCTTAATTACTGTACATCCACAAGACATCACTAACCTTAATCTAACAGTTGATTAGACTACTGTATAAAATGTATGAGGAGTTCAGAAACCAGTTTTCCCCTCTAAAATCTTTCCCCTGGAAAATGGGCTCTAGAGCAGGATTTCCCCTCGGAAAGTAGGCTTTAGAGTAGGATTTTCCCTTCGCAAAAATAGCTCTAGGATTTGCCCTACGGATATCCTACATCAGATCAAATTTTACGGGAGGAAAGTCCTACTCTGTGTAATAGTTATAGAGTGCAATTTCGTCCAGAGCTAGTCCCCCCAATATGATATATCATATCTGTATTTATGTATGGGGGGACACATTGTAACAAGTGTTCCTTCTTCAAAATGGCTATAAGTTCAACTGAAACAAAGGTAGTATGAAAATTAAAATTTTAAATCTCATTTTTATCAGTAACTGTCCAACTAATACTTTAGAAGCATTAAAATCTTATTCTTTTCATCTTGTCAAACTGGTTTCTGAAAATAAATTGGTACAATGTTATCGGTTAGACAGATTTTTAACTGTATCCCTAGAAACAAAAATGAATTAATTTTAGATGGATCTTTTTCTCTCAACATGTAATAATATTGATATGTAAGAGTCTCTCCAAGTTTATGGTGTTTAAATATCTAAAATAGCTGCAGTTGTCATGGAACTAAAAATGGGTCATTTATTTCTAAAAGTTTAAAAGGGTATTTCCTATCTGCTTTCAAATCCAATATAACACCACTTGGGCCAAGGGGACATACTTATGCTTCGGCTTGCAAAAGCAGTGTTTCTTGTATTGTTTGTTTTTAGATTTTTCTTTTCCCCTTTGAAGAACTAATCGATTCAAATACTCAAAAAAATACACTATGTGGAACCTCACAATAACATAAAGTTTACAATTTTCTTACACACTCTTTGTAAAAAGGATCGATCCATAGATAAAATACTGGGCTTTTATAGAACAATTAAATTTTTAAATTACTTAAGGTGGCCTGATATACATTTTTTTAATTCGTGAACAAACAGGTACGGCTTCGCCGAGAGAGAGAGTGTTTACGATTTTTTGAGTGACTAATAATACAACTTCCTATGAGTAAAAATTTTGGGCTTATGTTTTGAACTATTTATTTTCAAAATAATACTAAAATTGACAATTTTTGAGCAGAAAACACTCATATTCCATTAAAGCTATATATGGCGTATCTGAGCAAAAAAAAAAAAATAAATAATAAAAATAAAAATACGAGATTGAGTGTAGATAAACATGATATATGTTATTTACGTTCAAATTAAAATTTTCGCCGATTTTGAACTTGAAATACCTCATGTTTCTATAGTTATATTGACTTTAAACTGTGTCTTGTTTAAATGCAGAGTCGGTTAATAAATCGGAAAGTGTTTTAAATTTCTAATAATATCTTTGAAACGTGATTGATTTAAAGTGTGTAATTTACAGGAAAGTCCTATCTTTATTATAGGAATATTTTTAAGTTTTGTGTGAATTATTGGTATGTAAATCACACAGACTTGTCACTTAGGCAATTATATGCCTACGTTCAAGTCTGTGTGATTTACACACCAATAATTCACACTAAACTCAAAAACATTCCTTATATTTACATTTTACATGTTCAAAAGCACCAATCGTTACATTTCTATTAACGTCTATTCCAGAGCAGACATTCCGGGGGGCTGGCTCTGGGGGAAACCCTACTCTACAACAACGTCAGTGTAGCTCAGTTGGTAGAGTGCTCGCTCCATGATCTGAAAGTCATGGGTTCAAGCACTTTGAGGTGAAAGTTGTAGGTCTTTCGGATGAGACCTTAAAAACTGAGGCTATTAAGATCCCTCACTGGCCACAAATGTCAAGTAAACGTCTAAATTTGAAGCACTTCGACGGTATATGGTGACGTCTCTATATGACTGAAGAATTCTCGAATAGAACGTATAACAACGTACAGACAATCAGGATACCACCAATCATATTCTATCAGATGACTCGATACTGCGCAAAATGAAAGAGTACTGGCAAGCAGGTTTACTTCGTTTTTTCGACCCAAATTGATCACTAGAATGAAAATGAAAACTTCGAAACCTTATTGCACATCTGCAGGACACCGAGGAACTCTGACAACAAGGTTGATAGTGGAATTATAGGGCTAACGTGATGGCTTCGGCTGAAGGAATGTTAAATAAATAAATGATTTTTATTAGGCGATGGAAATAATGACATAACGTAAACATGGCTACATCATTACTGAAGCGCATGGGGAAGGTGAACTGGGAGGGAAATCTAATATGAGGGTTACGAAAGCGAGAAGTCTAATTTTCTAGCTTATGCAAGTACCTATGTAATGATCGACTGCATTTCTTATTACGTTACTTGAGTACAAGAAGAACTTGATTTGTTACTCCCACAAAAATTCCTCGTTATGTTAAACAAATTAAGGGGAAAAACAATCGAGAAGTTCCGTTAGACTTGCTGAAATCGAAGAGAATTCTTTATCTTATAATTCCACCAAATTGTAGAGACAAATTGCAGTCCGTAAAGATTATCTTGTACTAGTTTTATGTTGTAAATTTTGAATTTCCTAGGTGGCGGTAAATGCAAAACCTCCACCTGGTAAATTCAAAATTCTAGCATCCCAGTTCCAGGAATTCTATGCCGCTGAAATAGTGAAACAGTCAAAGACTGACAGCGACACTGTTGTCAATATAGACATATCTGAACTTGTATGAAGTAACTCGGAGTTAAATGGCAATTAGAATCAATCTAAATGCAAAACCACAATGCCATTAATGTAGCATTTTGAAACCATGAGCATGCTATTATACATCGATACACACCATTATACGTCTAAAAAATCAAACGTCGAGAGACGCAGACTAAAAATAAGACGAAAATAAAATCCCTTGAGACAGAATCTAAAATAAGATTACTAAATTATGCAAATTCTGATTAGCTGCACATTAATTTAAGTTACAAAGAACACAGTTTATATTTTCAAGGTATTTTTCACAAGCATGAAATCCCTCTAAATCAGCCGTGCAGATCGATGACACAATTTTTTTTTCTTTTAATCAAATATAGAATCATTGAATTCTGTCATAAAATAAGTGCATTTATACAAAATCAATTGAAACCAATTTTTATTCCTACAACCAAAGTGTCCACACATAGAATATATACAAGAAATAGAATTCTATGACATGCCATAACAGTTTGGTCACTACCTATAGGTAAACTTTTGGGTACATATACATTTTACAACATTGTTCTTGATAAGAAAAATGTCTAACGTTTCTAACAAAATAGCATTTAAACTTGCTACTTCATTTTATGTAAAAATACGTTTTATTTTCGATATATTCATTAATTTTTTTATATCCTAAATGTAACAAAACAATGTGAGATTTTCTACAAACCTTTCCCGGCCATGGTACAGGAAAAATAATGGTATAGTCTAAACACAAAACAATAAACTCTGCCTCTCAAGGAATATTGATAGGCCTGTGATAGACGTATATATGTAGTTAAATTTAGAGACAGTCACCAATTTTCCTCTTATCTACCCCTTGTTCCACTTCTCCTACGCCGCAGAAGAAAAGATATGGATCTGAAGGCTCAAGTTATCAAGATTTTCTGATCAAATTTTGTCTGGTGTCCGTCTGTCTGACTGTGAAGGGGATTCAAGTTTGTTCAGAGAAGCCACGTCCTCTTTCAAGGGGAGGTAATTAAAAATTAGTGAAAATTTGGTGGAATAACTTAAAAATCTTCCCAAGAGCCACTCGGTCAGAAAAGATGAAAATGGTTTAAAAGCTTTCTTATATAGTGTAAATTCAAATTTGTTCAAATAATGCCCCCAAAGGGGGGGGGGGTGTAAGAGATCAGAGTTTAATATAGGAATATACTAGTATAGGGAAAAAATCTTTAAAAACATCAATAACAGCAGGACCATGATTAGTCAAATTAATATACAAACATCTTTATATAGATTTGATACAAGTTTATTCAAATCATGGCCCTTGGGGGTATGGTGGGCTAAAAAGGGGATCAATATTTCACATGGAAATTTATATAAAATTATCTTTCAATTATCTTTAAAAATCTTCTTAACAGCAAGGTCATAATTAGTCTAATTTGTTAAAGTCATCCTCCGTGGAGTAGGGTGGGACCAAAATAAAGGATCAAAGTTTTTCACGGAATTATCTATGTATATCTTTAAAATCTTCTGATGAAGAACCAAAGCCATTATTAGTCTTATATATGCAGGCAATCTGAGATAGTGTAGGTTCTTAAATCAAATTATGGCTTCCTGAGTTAGGAAAAGGATACCTGATCAATAGGGTATAGTAGAGAGTGCATGACCATTTCTTTTCAAGAGTAACAAAGCCATACTAAATCATAATCTAAAATGCAGACATTACTAAGTTATGTGGATACTGAGCTGAAGGCTCAACTGAGCTGTTCTGATCGTTGTCCGTCGTCGCCGTTGTCGTAGTCGTCATTGTCGTCGTAAACTTTTCACAATTTCATCTTCTTCACCAGATGCATTTGGGCCAGTTTCAACCAAACTTGGCACAAAGCCCTAGCACCAATTATTCAAAAGTTATGACCAAGGTTAAAGTCTGATAAAATTTAGCAAAAGTGGGTCAAACTCCAAGATCAAAAGGTCAAATTTGATGGTACCCAAAAAAGGACTTGTCACAAGAAATAGACATGTGAAATATGAAAGCCACAGCTCCAACCAATCAAAAGTTATGGGCAAGGTTAAAGTTTTTGCGACAGACGAACAGGGCAAAAACTAAATGTTCCCGAATCTTCGATTACGGGGGCATAAAAAAAACAACAAAGTCATGTTAATCATCATGAATCCCAGATAATAGAAGACAAAACTCACAAAGTTAGAAACAGAACACATCAGAAATTGTTCTTGCAATAACAACTCCAGTACCGTCTCTATAAATATCAGCCTTACTGGACTCGATGAATATTAAAAAATTGTACATATTACCGGTAATATATATCGATATTATTGAGCTCATTACTAAGCAAAAAGCCTTCAAATGTTAATCAGTCTAAAAAAAAAAATCAAAGTACTGAAAGTACTATTACGAGTTGATGGTATTGATTATATAATGTTTAAATGAGTTGAGGTCTCTAATCCATATTTGGATTATGTGATATTATGTGCAATGATGAAAACTATCACTTTAAAATCTTTCCTTTTTGTTTTCTTTGAGAAATAAAATTATATCATTTCATTTACACCTTTTCCATCATGTATTTTTAACATGTACATGTATATATATTTTTTTCAATATCTACTGGAATGTATAATAATTTATCACAAATCGAACCTTTAAACATAGAAAACAAATAATACTAGTTGTTTTGGGATTTTTCGTAAAATGAAAATGTAGCTTGCATTTAAAGTAATTTGTATTTTTACAAAATATTAAAGGATACCATCATTGAAATGGTCACAGGGCACAGACTATCATCTTTAAAACTACCGAGAACAGTTTTTGGGCACTCGATGTCATTTGACAGAAATATTATATACATGTATCAAGTGCATGATTAGAAATTTCAAATATGGAAAAATGGCACAACTGTTGCAAAAATCATATTACAAAACTAAAACAACTAAATAGACAAAAAACAAGAAAAAAGCTTTAAACACACATATCTCAAACTAATAGGCCAAACCTACAATAGTATTACAAGTAGGGAATTATTATTTACAAACAGCGCAAATTGAATTATTTCATTAACATGCTCATTGAATATTTTCACTGCTTTCTTAAATTGACAAACACTTTGAAATTTTCAATGCACATCAATATGTTCCAATTCTCGTGATTAAGACAGTCTTAAAATTCATATCTTTTACTTTCATTTATATGTTTATTACATAATTCAATTTTCTTGATTTAGTTACAATTGAAATTCAACTCCTTGTCTTTCAAAATTTACATGCACATTTGATATTTCAATTCTCTTGATTTAGCCACTCTTGAAATTCAACCCCCTGTCTTTTATGATTGATATGCACATTTTATATATCATTTCTCTCGGTTTAGCCTTCCTTGAAATTCAACTACTTGACTTTCATTGATACATGTATGCACGTTTAAAAATTTCAATTCTTTCGGCTTTTCGACTGAAGACTTTAAATTCATCACAATGGTTTACATGACCTATCTACTCTTGAATTAATTTGATTTCTTAATTGATCTCTTCACATTTATAAATATGCATTTCACATTTAATTTATCAGTAACACCACCATTTATTTTTTGTTTTTGTTTTTATTCATTGCCTTCAGTACTATTAATTCACTTTATAATATGACCAGCATCTGATAGCAAAACACAGCTGGACATATTAAAGGAAACCAATTTCCAGTGTAGTGCCGACAATTAAAGAGATAAGAATCACAGGCATGTAAAGTGACCATCACCGTATTTAAAGCTTGCTGTGAAACAGATCTCGATTCTGAAAGATAGGAATTCTCAACAGTGTTTTTAACAGAGAAAAAGAAATTGGAGCACAAAGTTGTCCGCTGCTGAAAAAATGTAACCGTTGAAGCAATCGAAATCCTTTCTTGCACAAGAAATAAGAACTTTAATTTCAAAATTTTTTTCAACTTGTACAGCTCATTTCTTCCGTTTGAGATTAGTAGTTGATTTACTTCGACCTCCTTTACTGCAAACTTCTCGCTTTGTTTACAAACATAGGCAGTGTTCTCTGTGTTGAACGATTCATCACTAACGCGGGAAAACTGCTCTGTTCATTAGCATATCAGCGCAAGAATTAGTTTATTTATATACCCCTAGCACGTCAATCTTGTAAAAATAACCTGGTTTATACAATGTTCAATTTTGTGAATTTTCTTTAAAAAATCTGTTTTAAAAATACCCTTTATTGTATAAAACATTTATTGATTTATAAATCAAAACTTTGTTTGCACGACATGCCATTTTTGTTAACCTTATGTCCCGAACACTATTTTCTCTCGCGGAAAGACACAAATTCCAATAAAATTAATAATAAATATTTATGTTTATAAACACTTCAAAGCATATCAGGAAACATATTCTTGTTCTGTAGATTATGAAAACTGTAAATAAACCAATATTATACAAGAACCCGTACGCAAAATACTCAAATGAAAATGTGATTAGTTTCGATACATTGGGGAATCCTTACAAGTCACATAACAATACCATCAATAACAATACCAGTTGATACCATCAACTCGTAAAAAAAAACTACAATCAATACAAACCTGTGAATAGGGGAATAAACACGGACCCTTGGAAACTCTGAAAAACCTTGGTAGAGCACTTGCTGTACCCGGCAATGTATCTTTGTAAGGATATTTATGAGGTTTAGGAATCCGGTATAGGGTAGATTGAACTCACCTTCTTTGATTGGAATGTTAAAAGTATTAAAGACTGAAATGTGATTTTGAAGAATTTCATCCTTGGAAAGTGAACTGTGATTATAAGTTGGATTTTTACGAGTTGATGGTATCAACTCATGTTAAGTGACTTGTAAGGGATTCCCCAGTGTATCGAAACTAATCACATTTTCGTTTGCGTACTTTGCGAACGAGTTCTTGTATAATATTGGTTTATTTAAAATTTTCATAATCTACAGAACAAGAATATGTTTCCTGATATGCTTTGACGTGTTTATGAATTTAAATATTTATTATTAATTTTATTGGAATTTGCGTCTATCCACGAGAGAAAATATTGCTAAGGATATGCGGTCAACAAAAGTGACATGTCCAAACAAAGTTTTGATTTATAAATCAATAAATGTTTTATATAATAAGTATTTTGAAAACAGATAATTTTTAAAGAAAATTCACAAAATTGACATTGTACAAACCAGGTTATTTTTTACAAGATTGACGTGCTGGTGGTATATAAATAACTAATATTCTTGCGCTGTTATGCCAATGAACAGAGCAGTTTTCCCGCACTAGTGGATGAATCATTCAACACAGATAACACTGCCTATATTTGTAAACAAAGCGAGGAGTTTGCAGTAAAGAAGATCGAAGTAAACCAATTGCTTATCTCAAACGAAAGAAATGAGCTGTACCAGTTGAACAAAACAATTTTGAAATTAAAGTTCTTATTTACTGTGCAAGTAAAAAAAAAATTCGATTACTTAAAGGGTTAGATTTTTTCAGCAGCGGACAACTCTGTGTTTCAATTTTTTTCCCCGTTAAAAACACTGTTGAGAATTCCTGTCTTCCACAATCTAGATCTGTTTCACAGCAAGCTTTAAATACAGTAGAGGTCACTTAACACGCCTGCGATTCCTTATCTCATTAATTGTCGGCACTACACTGGAAAGTGTTTTCCTTTAATATATCTAGCTGTGTTTTGCTATCAGATGCTGACCATGTGATAAAGTGAATTAATAGTACTGAAGACAATAAATAAAAACAAAAACAAAAAAATTAAATGGGGTGTTATTAATAAATTAAATGTGATATGCATATTTATAAATGTGAAGAGATTAAGAAATCAAATTAATTCAAGAGTAGATAGATCATGTAAATAGTCAATATCATGCCATTGTGATGAATTTAAAGTCTTCAGTCGAAAAGCCGAAAGAATTGAAATATTAAACGTGCATACATGTATCAATGAAAGTCAGGTAGTTGAATTCCAAGAAAGGCTAAACCGAGAGAAATGATATATAAAATGTGCATATTGTGGTGAAGTGTAAATATTTGAAAAGTGTATATAGTTTTAGTATTTTAGATTTTGTGTTTATTTGACAGGTTTAGTATTATCATCTACAAAATAATTGTGACATTATTATTTACAGGAAATTTATTTAATTTCACTTATTTATATTTCAGGAATTTATTATTTATTTAAGGTATATTATACTTTAGAAGATACAATTATTTAGGAATTACTTTAGTATAAATAAATATGTTTCCCTTATAGTATTTATAGTAATAAACTTTGAGAGGTCAGTGACCTATGAAGTGACCCATCAGTGAGATTTCATTGGTCGGGGTTTTTGGAGGGAAATCTCTTTGTGGGCAGTGTATTTTTGGTTAGAACTGGTCATACCAGTCTTTGTGTTCAAACTGAGAGGATGTCTTGATGTTCCTGATTTCATACATTTTTGGGGAGTAGCAGTTTATTTTCTTTGATTGTTTAATTCCAGAATTTCAGGTCTGTTCTTAATATTATTTTCATGTATGATTGTGATTTTGTATGTTTATGTGAAAGTGAGTGAAAAAGGTGTTTGAATGGTGAATGCAAGTTTGAGAGATTGTGTAAATGAGCAGTATAAATATTTTATCAGACATTTCACTCTAATTCAAGAATTAAATTGTATATATGTAGGACTGAGTGAAATGAATAAATAAGTCTAAAGTTGTAAAACTATTTTTTATAATTAACTTGTATAACTGTAATGTGATTAATAGTAAAATTAGGAATTTTATCTTTTGTTTCATATAATTTAAATAATTCTTCAAATTTAAAAGCATAGGTATTTTTCATTAAATAAAGCAGTTATTATTATTAAAGATTTTTAAAGCAGCTAAGGGAGATTACTCATTGTTATGCATTCCTTATAGGACTGTCACAGCTACATGTGTAACAGCTAGTATATAATCCAGACCTTTTGACCATATTAAAGGTAATTTATGTGTTTTATGTTTATGTGTTGTTCCATTATATGTATGTGTTGACAGAACTTATTTTTGAGTATTTGTCATGCATGTCTATATTTTATGTTGAATTAAATTTCATGTGTGTTATGTCCAATGCATGAAATTGTATTTGTGTTAATGTTCAATATGAAATCACATAAGATTATTTGATTTAGAATTATTTAATATCAGATAATGATTTTGATAATTATTATGATTTTTTATTTTAAATGACTAAATTAATAAAGGAAATATTTTTATGATAAATTGATCTGTGATAAAGAAGTGGTAATTATTTTTATATCAATTTAATTTAAAGAGAATATGAATTATAAAGTATGAGATTTATTATAATGATGATATACTATAATGGAGTTAAATGTGTATTTTTAGCTTGTCTAATAATTGTTATTGTTATTACAGGGTCTACTATATTATACTACTCTACTGTTACCATGGTTACTATTATTTAATAAAATACAACAATGAAGCAAGGATCAACTGCGTTTTTAAATTATTCAACGAACCCTATTACATTTTGGCGCCCAACGTGATGTTTACTGCAGTCCTGGATCATCTGATGTCGACTGGTATTTAGATCGGGATCGGAATTCAACGCTCAACACCGGAAAGTGAAAATAGCGTGTGAACCATCACAGAGATTTGACAACTTGTGTTTTCCTACTTTTCAACGCTGGAATAATTCTGTTCATCGTCGATATTCATCTCCGGAGGGATCGAGACATTAAGATGTTCTACTTCTGGTAAATATACTTAGCTGTAGTGCTATATTTACATGTAGAATAGATCTCTGCGTACGCATATTCTAAACCAGACAGAATTCTTCGTCGTCAAAGTGCACTAGTGTCAACGAATTGTGTTTACATTAGTAATCTAGGCCTATACAAAACTTACTGTATGCATACAATTACTTGCTATTCTGCAGAAACATTATTGTGTGTTTAGTGTGTATATTTGACTCTAAAGACAACATGGTAAGAGTTTGTTGTGTATTTATTTTACTTGCATAGTCATACTCGAGTTTTTGGTGTTTTCTGAATTAAGTCAAGGTCAAGGTCACGGTACCGGAAGTGTGTTTGTTTACATTTTTTCTTTCTTTCTCCCTTCATTTTTTTTGTATGTAGATAAGCCATTTATTTATTAATTTATTTTTGAAAACAAAACATTTATTAAATGAAATAAATAGGAGTATAAGTCATCAGGGATTTCAGATAGGTTGAGAGATAGTGTTGTTTGAAAGGAAACATACACACATCTTGCTTGCACACAGTTGTATTTTGTTTGAAGTTGTGATTTGAAGTTCAGTGGTTTGTTGTCCAAGGAGTTGTGTTGTTGTGTTGTATTTAGTTCTGTTTGGTGTAAGTAGGTTAAATTTCTGATCAATTTGAGTCTGGCATCAATTATCCGCATTAAGTTTTCGTAGTATCATTTAGATTGAAATATAATTAGTTATTTAGCTTGATAAGACATTTAATCAAATTTGAATTTCAGGTTTAATTTTTTTTTTTTTTCAGCATATAAATAGTCAACTTAATTAAGTCTATTTATTTAGTTTATTTAAATTTATTTAGAATTTAATTACGACTTACAACTTTATTTTGTGTTTCACGTGACTTAGTCGTGATATTGCTCGAGTGTACATGTACAACGCGTTTTCGTGTTTTGAATACACAATTATTTCAACTACAATACATCATGGCAACTGGAAAGGATCAAAAAAGCGATGAAATTGAAGGTACTGAGGAAGAGAGCCTGGAATTAAATGAATCACCAGAGAAAGGTTCCAAGGAGGATGAATACGCAAACTTGTTAAAAACCCTCAAAGAGTTAAAAGAGATGCCAAAAGTTAGCAACCCAGATGATTTGAAAATATGGATGCAAGAGTACTTGATGAAGTCTGGAGAACTATTAACTGGAGGTAAAAAGGCAGATGCCCATCCAGGAGAGAAAATAAAACATTTCACTCTTTCACCAAGTGCAATTAAAAAGGAACCACAGACTAGCATACCACCTCTCTTACCACCTCCGTTAGTTAAACCAAAGAAGCTTAAGATGAAAGGAGATAGCGATACTAGTAGTCCATTTCCTGTGTCAACTACAGAAACAGTCACTACAAGTATTCTAAAGGAACCACCAAAAATTTCTATATTCTCAGGAGGTATGAATAAGAATGAAACATCATATGACCTTTGGAGATATGAGGTCAGTTGTTTGTTGAGGGAGGAGATATATCCACGTCCATTGATACTTCAATCGATTAGACGATCTCTGAAAGGAGAAGCAGGAAGAGTTCAGATGAGGATAGGCCCTGAAGCTTCTATTGAGGAAATATTGCAGAAAATGGACAGTGTGTTTGGAGATATAGAAAAGAAAGAAGATATCCTTGCTCATTTTTACGGAGCTAGACAAAAAGAAGATGAAACCGTTACTGCGTGGAGTTGTCGCCTAGAAGACATTTTAGGCAAGGCTGTTATTCAAGGAATAGTTAGAAGGAACGCTATGGATAGTATGCTACGATCAATGTTATGGACAGGACTGAAGCCATCATTGAAAGATATCAGTGGCCACAAGTATGATGCGATAGAAGATTTTGATGATTTACGAGTAGCACTTAGACAAATTGAGATGGACCAAGTTTCAAGAGTATCCGCCATAGGAAATAAGCAAATTGCCAAATCATCTATTTCCAATGAATCAGATATGGAGGAAATCAAAGGGATGATACAACAACTCTCGGTCAGGATGGACAAATATGAATCAAAGAAACAGCCAGGAAGACAGGAAGGTCCAAATTCATCAAAACATCAATATATAAGACCAGATCAACAATTCAGACAAAGATTTCCACAAAGTAATCAATACCAACCAAGATTTCTACAACAAGAACAGCAGATTAGACAATATAGACCATTTCAATCTCAATTTAACCAGAGGAGACCACCAACACCGAGAACGCATGGCATGGATGAAGTACAGTGCTTTCGCTGTGGACAGTATGGCCATATAAAATTAGGCTGTAGAGTGAAAATTGACCACACACGCAGGAATTTAAACATGAAGAAGCCTATGGAACAGGGCCGCCGATAGGCTTAAATTATGCACTAGGTCCTACAAACAGAGTGCCAGCAGGATTAACTGGTGAGCCTACAGAAGCAGAAATATTTATCAACCATCAACCTGTTAAATGTTTGCTAGATACTGGATCAACAGTCTCCACAGTATCAGAAAATTACTACAGAAAAAATTTAAAGGATACAAAATTACAAGATTTGACACACATTTTAGACATTGAATGCGCAAGTGGAGAAAAGCTTCCTTATTTAGGCTACATTGAACTTGAAATCCAAATTCCAGATTTACAGGAAAATTTTCCCATACTTCTTCTTGTGACACCAACTAGCAACTACAGTTCAGAGGTTCCCATTTTACTAGGCACCAATATTCTTCTGACCATCATGGATAAACTCAAAGAACAACATGGCAACAAATATCTACAAAATTCTAAATTGAGAACATCATGGTATTTGGCTTTTAGATGCATCACAATTCGGGAAAAAGAGCTCAACAGGAATAACAACACTTTGGCTTTGATCAGAAATACATCTCATCATCCGATAATTATTCAGCCAAATTCAGTCATGGAAATTCCAGGAGAAATGTACAAACAAATTCCTTACTTCAATACAACATGTATACTACAATCATCAGAAGACTCCTACTGCTATCAGGATTTAGATGTGGAACCGCAGCTGATAGATTATGACTTCAATGCCAAACAAATCATCAATGTCTGCGTTTCAAATGTGACAACGAGAACAATCAACATCCCACCTAGAGCAGTCATCTGCGAAGTACAACCTGTCACAATAGAAGAAATGCCACAGAAAATTGAGACGGCAGATATAGATGTCATGAAGAAAATTACCATTATGAAATCAAAGTTATCAGATGAAGAATATCAGAGAGGAAAACAACTCATAGAGTCATTCAGAGATATATTTTCCACCAGTGACAGTGATATAGGACATACAGATCAGGTCACACATAGAATTGATTTACTGGATGAGAAACCATTTAAACAACGATATCGGAGTATACCACCATCCATGTACAATGAAGTCAAGAAACATATACAACAACTTTTAACAACAGGCATGATTAGACCTTCCCATAGTCCTTGGGCATCCAATGTTGTTCTGGTGAGAAAGAAAAATGGAACACTAAGGCTATGTGTGGATTACAGACAACTTAACAAGATCACTAAGAAAGACAGCTATGCTTTACCAAGAATGGAAGAAATTTTCAATTGTTTAGAGGGCAGCAAGTACTTCAGTATTATTGATATGAAAAGTGGATACCATCAGATAGAGATCAAAGAGAGCCACAAAGAAAGGACAGCATTCACAGTTGGCCCTTTAGGATTTTTCGAGTACGAGAGAATGCCGTTCGGACTAACAAATGCACCGGCAACTTACCAACGCATGATGGAGAATATTCTACACGATTACCATCTGAACATATGCTGCATATTTATTGACGACATCATTATATTTGGAAGAACATTTGAAGAACATCTAGAAAACATAGAGAAAGTACTTACTAGGATACAACAGGCCAATCTGAAGTTATCACCAGAAAAGTGCAGTTTCTTCAAGGACAAGGTAAGGTATATAGGACATATTGTTTCATCCGAGGGTATTGAAATCGATCCGGAAAAGACAGAAAAAGTCAACAAATGGCCTACACCGAAAAATCCAGAGGAGGTAAGAAAGTTCATTGGTTTTGTAGGATACTACAGAAGATTTATCAAAGATTTTAGCAAGGTAAGTAAGCCGCTTACAGATCTTATGCCAACTCCACAGAAGCAGAAAACTAAGAAAGCAAACAGAAAGAAATGGGAATGGGGAGAAAAACAGGAAGAAGCCTTTAGAACTTTGAAACATCACTTAACATCCGCACCAATTCTGGCATATGCTGACAGCCATTCTCCGTTTGAGCTTCATACCGATGCATCCGGAGTAGGACTTGGAGCAGTTTTGTATCAGCAACAGGATGGAATGAAGCGAGTAGTGGCATATGCAAGCAGAGGACTGACAAAGTCAGAGGCTAAATACCCCCCACATAAATTGGAATTTCTTGCCATGAAATGGGCCATATGTGACAAATTTAAGGACTATCTTTATGGACAGGATTTTACAGTGCTGACAGATAACAACCCAATGACGTACGTGCTAACGACAGCCAAATTAGATGCCACAGGACACCGATGGCTTGCCGCATTATCAGCATTTAATTTCAACATCTTGTATAGACCAGGGAAGAAGAACAATGACGCTGATGGACTTAGTAGAATCTCACCACCTGTAAACATGGAGTCAATATCATCAGATTCAGTCAAGGCTATCTGTAACTCAAGGATTTCTGGACCTTACATTGAAAACTTGTCAACATCAGTAAATTTAGAAGAGGATGGAACAGTTACAATGGACAAAGAGATAATAGACTGGACAAAAGCACAGAAGGTAGACCCAGAATTAGACAAAATAATTCATTTCGTTAAGTTAGGCAGAAAACCAACAGTTGCAGAAATTGGACCATCACCTTACATCAGACAATTTCATCATCTTAAATTGCAGAATGATATTTTGTACAGAGAGGTTATCTACAATGAGGAAAACAAGAAACAGCTAGTTCTACCATCAGATCATATAAATACAGTATTGAAAGCACTACACAATGATATGGGACACCCTGGGAAAGATAGAACATTATCATTAGTACGAGAGCGATTTTACTGGCCAGGAATAGACAGAGATGTAGAAGACTGGATACATTCATGTGGAAGATGTGTTAAGAGAAAAACACCAGTAAACCAGAGAGCTCCACTGATAAGCATCGAGACCTGTTTTCCTTTACAACTTGTCTGTATGGATTTCCTGAGCCTGGAAAAATCTAAAGGAGGACAAGAGAACATACTCATCATAACTGACCATTTTACTCGCTATGCACAAGCCATTCCAACTCACAATCAAACAGCTAAAACAACAGCAAGAGCTTTATTTGAGAACTTCATAGTACATTACGGGATACCAGAAAGGATACACTCGGATCAAGGAACCAACTTTGAAAGTGCCATTATAAAAGAACTCTGCATATTAACAGGAATGAAGAAATCTAGAACGACCAGTTACCACCCCATGGGAAACGGCATGTGCGAAAGATTCAACAGAACACTTCTAAATATGTTGGGAACATTGGAAAAAGAAAAGAAAAATGACTGGAAATCATATGTACCATCACTTGTTCATGCATACAATTGTACAAAACACGAAACTACAGGAGTATCACCTTATTTTTTAATGTTCGGGAGGAATCCGAGACTACCGATAGACGTTGCCTTTGGGATAAGAAAAGAAAATCAAGAATCCAAGACCAAATACATAAGTGACTTAAGGGAAAGACTTGCTAGCGCATATCAATTAGCAGAAAAAAATGCAAAAGAAGCACAGATGAGACAAAAGACAACATACGACATTAAGGCAAGAGGAATATCTTTACAAAAAGGAGACAGGGTTTTAGTTAAAATTTTGGCATTCGAAGGAAAACATAAAATTTCAGACAAGTGGGAGGATACCCCTTATGTAATACTAGAGCAACCCAACAAAGACATCCCAGTTTATACAGTTATTAGAGAAGATGGATCAGGAAAGAAAAGAAATTTACATAGAAATTTACTTTTACCTATTGGTTATTTATCAGAATCAACAAATTTTCCATCACAGGACAAACCCATCCCTAAGCCACGAACCAGGCTGACAAGGAAGAAAGAAATCACAGATAGAGAGAATTCAGTGACTGATTCCCAGTCAATTTCTGAGTCTTCTTCTGAAGATGAAACATATGAGGTTAAAACATCAGTCAGGACGAGAAAATTTTTAAAGAAGGATGAGAAGGATAATGCTGATCAGCAGATTACAACAGAGAAACCACAGGTTACACCAGAGAAACCACAGATTATAGAAGAAAAATCACAGGATATCCAAGAAAACGAAGAGATTATACAGGAGAATGAAGAGATTATACAAGAGAACAAAGAAGTAGTACAAGACAATCAGGAAGATGCTAAAGAACCTAAGGAGACAGAAACTGAAGATGTTCAGGAAGAGGTACCCTTACCTGAAACATCCGTACAATTACGAAGATCGCAAAGGGTAAGAAAACCACCAGAGTGGTATTCTTCAGGCAAGTATATAACAAAGTCATTGGTGCAGTCACCATGGGAGGAAAAAATAAATTGTATACAAAGTCTTGTTTCTAATACCAATTTATTTTCAGGGATGGAGAAAGATGTAGCAGCAACTATACTTAACATAATTGACCACGGTTAGAATGACGAGGACGTCATTTGCCACCTGGGGGGAATATGTGGTGAAGTGTAAATATTTGAAAAGTGTATATAGTTTTAGTATTTTAGATTTTGTGTTTATTTGACAGGTTTAGTATTATCATCTACAAAATAATTGTGACATTATTATTTACAGGAAATTTATTTAATTTCACTTATTTATATTTCAGGAATTTATTATTTATTTAAGGTATATTATACTTTAGAAGATACAATTATTTAGGAATTACTTTAGTATAAATAAATATGTTTCCCTTATAGTATTTATAGTAATAAACTTTGAGAGGTCAGTGACCTATGAAGTGACCCATCAGTGAGATTTCATTGGTCGGGGTTTTTGGAGGGAAATCTCTTTGTGGGCAGTGTATTTTTGGTTAGAACTGGTCATACCAGTCTTTGTGTTCAAACTGAGAGGATGTCTTGATGTTCCTGATTTCATACATTTTTGGGGAGTAGCAGTTTATTTTCTTTGATTGTTTAATTCCAGAATTTCAGGTCTGTTCTTAATATTATTTTCATGTATGATTGTGATTTTGTATGTTTATGTGAAAGTGAGTGAAAAAGGTGTTTGAATGGTGAATGCAAGTTTGAGAGATTGTGTAAATGAGCAGTATAAATATTTTATCAGACATTTCACTCTAATTCAAGAATTAAATTGTATATATGTAGGACTGAGTGAAATGAATAAATAAGTCTAAAGTTGTAAAACTATTTTTTATAATTAACTTGTATAACTGTAATGTGATTAATAGTAAAATTAGGAATTTTATCTTTTGTTTCATATAATTTAAATAATTCTTCAAATTTAAAAGCATAGGTATTTTTCATTAAATAAAGCAGTTATTATTATTAAAGATTTTTAAAGCAGCTAAGGGAGATTACTCATTGTTATGCATTCCTTATAGGACTGTCACAGCTACATGTGTAACAGCTAGTATATAATCCAGACCTTTTGACCATATTAAAGGTAATTTATGTGTTTTATGTTTATGTGTTGTTCCATTATATGTATGTGTTGACAGAACTTATTTTTGAGTATTTGTCATGCATGTCTATATTTTATGTTGAATTAAATTTCATGTGTGTTATGTCCAATGCATGAAATTGTATTTGTGTTAATGTTCAATATGAAATCACATAAGATTATTTGATTTAGAATTATTTAATATCAGATAATGATTTTGATAATTATTATGATTTTTTATTTTAAATGACTAAATTAATAAAGGAAATATTTTTATGATAAATTGATCTGTGATAAAGAAGTGGTAATTATTTTTATATCAATTTAATTTAAAGAGAATATGAATTATAAAGTATGAGATTTATTATAATGATGATATACTATAATGGAGTTAAATGTGTATTTTTAGCTTGTCTAATAATTGTTATTGTTATTACAGGGTCTACTATATTATACTACTCTACTGTTACCATGGTTACTATTATTTAATAAAATACAACAATGAAGCAAGGATCAACTGCGTTTTTAAATTATTCAACGAACCCTATTACAATATCAATTAAAGTCAAGTAATTATATCTATTTCACGAGTGACTAAACCAAACGAAATGTCATATAAAATGCTCATTTCAGTTAAAATTCAAGAAGTGAATTTCAAGAGTAGCTAAATCAAGAAAATTAAAATATCAAATGTGCATGCAAATTTTGAAAGACAAGGAGTTGAATTTCAATGGAAACAAAATCAATAAAATTGAATTATGTAATATATATATATATATATATATATATATATATATATATATATATATATATATATATATATATAAAGCATTAAAAACCAACAACACTGTATATCCTAAGTGTCGGATCTACTAAGTAGATACAAGGTCACGGATGGAAATTTATATAAAGCACTAAAAATGACCAACGACACGAACAATAATAATTGTCAAATTTTCGGGACAACCTGTCCCTTCCTCAGGACAAAGAAAAAAGTTAAGAAGTCATAAAAACAAAGGAAATAGAGAAGCAAAAACAACTAGCACTACTACTAAACTACCAAACACTAAATATTTACAATGTTACATGTTTAATTTGGAGTTTATAAACAGTTGTGAACAAAGAAATCCGGAGCGCTATGAATTGCGTCCGGTCTATCGGGTGTAGTCTGGTGAAGTGTGATTTACATAATTGAACGAATTAATTATCGCTAATTAATTACGGCCAACAGTAAATCGTACATTGTCTTATTCTCTCAGAATAGCGTAACTCTATACATGATAAAAAGAAATTAAAGAAAAATAATATGGAAGGACAATTTTGAAATATGAATTTGGATATATTATAAATTTGGAAATCGGAAAAATGAAATAAACAAAAATGTGAGCTGTAAATATTTGGGTAGGTTGTTCCAGGATTACTAATGCGAATTAACGGTAAAGTTTACACTATATAGAGAGAATGAACTTGTTTGTTACAATCCGGGATTGGGTCTAGTTCACGTTCATCCTGGTGAAGTCATTAAGTTTGTTAATACCATTAGGGCGGAATGACTTCAGTCTGTGCATCCAGAACTTTTCCTTGTCTTTTCTCTGCGCGTCTGTCCATCTTGGATTATGGTCAATAACCACTACTGTCATGTCCTCCCATTTGTGACCTTCAAGGTTGAAATGTTCCCCAACGGGTTCATTGAGTTTTTTGGTCCTAATGGTAGAACGGTGATTATTGACTCTCCTGCGGAGATCTCCTGTTTCACCAACATACTGTTCGGAGCAAACTTTGCAACTGATGAGATAAATGCAGTTGTCTGTTTGACAGGACAAATTCCCTAGTATTTTGTAGCTGCGGCCTGTAACGGGGCTGTTAAAACTGTCTGTGTCAGAGCTGTACTTACAGAGAAGACATCTTCTGTCAGAGCAAGTTTTAAAGCCCCCGTTAGGTAATGGATTGTCCAATCTGGTTCTTACTACCATGTCCTTCAGGTTCCTCGGGCGTCTGTATGCAGCCAATGGGGGCTCCTTAAAGACCTCTGCCATTCGTTTATTTGAGTGGAGAATTGGCAGATTCTTTTGAAGGATACCGCTGAGGTTCTTAAGGACGGGATGGTATGTGGTTACCAGAGGGACCCTGCCGCTATTGTCTTTTTCCTTGTAGCGTAATAGGTTTTGCCTGTCATGTTCCGCAATCTCATCAATAGCAGTTTGTACGGTGCGGGCATTGTAGCCTCTCTTGCATAAGTGGGACTTAAGGAGACCGCTTTGTTCTTGATATAAGGCAGGGGATGAACAGATGCGCCGAATTCTGGTGGCTAGACCCTTAGGCACACCCTTAAATGTGTGTGGGGGATGACAGCTAGTTGGCATAAGATACAGATGGGAATCTGTGGGTTTCGTGTGGAGACTGAACTCGATTTCACCATCAGTCAGGGTAGATGTAGTATCTAGGAATATGTTTTTCGAATTAGATACGTCTACTGTAAATTTGATAGACTGATGAAAGGTGTTGGCAAACGAAATGAATGCCTCGAGGCTCTCGCGACTTTCCACCCACTTCATCTCTATATCATCAATGAAACGCAACCAGCTAAGGGGCCTAAATGGTGCTTGAAGTAGCAAGTTGCGTTCCAGTCTGCCCATGAAAATATTGGCATAAGATGGTGCCATTTTCGTACCCATAGCAGTGCCATTAACCTGCAGGTAATGTTCTCCATTAAACATGAAGTTGTTATACTTGAGAACATGTTCAAGGAGCTTGGCAAGGGACTCGGTAGAAGGAATTTGTATGGATCTACTATCCCAGACTTCTCTACAGGCTTCGATACCCTCATCGTGCGGAATATTGGTGTACAAAGATGTGACGTCCATAGTCACGAGAAGGGTATGATCTGGAAGGCCAGTAGAGGGCGTCTTGTTAATGTAGTCCGTGGTGTCCTTGAGATAGGATGGCAAATTCTCTACGTGTGGACGGAGATGTAAATCGATGTATTCAGAAATTTTCTCCGTGGGGTGTCCAATTGCGCTAACTATAGGGCGACCTGGCATACCTTCTTTGTGTATCTTAGGAAGCAGATAAAATTGTCCTGGTCTACAGTCAATAGGATTGAGTGTCTCATAGACGTTGATACCAATCTCGTTTTTCTCAAACATTTCGTCAAGAGTTTTGGTGATGGCGGTGGAGAATTCTTTAGTAGGGTCAGAGTCCAGTTTCTTATAGAAACGTTCGTCTGAGAGTTGTCTGTGGGCCTCCGCCATGTACGTCTCTTTATCAAGCACTACTACTGTAGAGCCTTTGTCTGCTTTCTTGATTACAATGTCATCCCGATTCTTTAATGATTGTAAGGCGGATCTCTCTTCCTTACTCAAATTGTCGGGAGCCTTGTCTGGCATTGAAAGGAGTTTCTCTATGTCTGACTCAACGGCGTCAATATACGACTCAAGGGCTCCGCATTTGCCCGGTGCAGGTTCCCAGTCACTTTTTGGCCGATAGAGTTTGTGTTCCTCTAGGTCGTGCAATTGTGGCTGAGAAGAGTCATATGAGTCAACTTCGGAGTTTTTTCTAGAAAAATGCTCCTTCAACCGAAGTCTCCGAAAGAAAGCTCGGGTGTCCTCTCTGACTTGTTTTTCGTCGACCTCATGTGGCGTGGGACAGAAATTCAGCCCCTTGGAAAGAAGTGAGGTCTCCGATTCGGAGAGAGGAACACTAGATCTATTGAGCACTGGGCAGACGTCAGGAGTTTGTGAGGGTCCGTCCCTTGCGATTGTCGTTAAGCGCTTGAAGCGTCTCGAGCGGGGCTTACGTGTTTTGTTAACTCGGACCTCTGATCGGTTGTTCCTGGTCTGTGGAACACTGTCTCGGAGAAATTTCTTTCTTTGAGTCTTGTTGAGTTCATTTGTTAGGGCCATATTATAGGTGTCAATAATATTATGGGCTTCAAGATCAAGATCAGCTTGGGACATGCTATCAGTGAGGGATGATTCTAAGGAAGTGATATCACTCTCAAATTGTCCTAACTTGTGGATATCCCAAGAAAGACAGAGTGACATCAATTGTTTAGAACACCTCTTTGTAATATCTTCCCAACGTTCTTGAAAGCGTTTGGAGATCGGCCCTATGTTAGGCGTGACATTAATCTGGAAACCTTTAGGTATAATGTCACACTCTAAGTAGGTCTGTAAATTCGAGACCCGGTGTTCAGTTTTGATTGATTTTTGGTGTTGTTTCTTCAGAAGTTTGAATGTTGGATTACTTTTTATAGACATGTTTAAAAGGAAATAAACAGGTAATTGCCTAAAGAATATGACTAATTTTTAAACTGTAGCCGTGTGAAGTCGAAGATTCAACGAACGATTGCACTATTTTCTTGATACGTAGGAGATAACTCGTACAAGAATTCAAAAAAATAAAAACAAATGCTACATGAATAAAATTTTGAAGAGAAGAGTGGAAAGAACTAAATTGCAAGAGTGGAATACAAATAAATAACCAGAAAATCAAACGATGATAGAAATAAACAAAAATGAATGATAGGTGCAGAGAATTAGAATAGAGAAATAATGGATATACGGGTGGATCTGAGACGATACAGTTGGCGAAAAAAGGATATAAAAAGCACTAAAAACCAACAACACTGTATATCCTAAGTGTCGGATCTACTAAGTAGATACAAGGTCACGGATGGAAATTTATATAAAGCACTAAAAATGACCAACGACACGAACAATAATAATTGTCAATAATCACCGTTCTACCATTAGGACCAAAAAACTCAATGAACCCGTTGGGGAACATTTCAACCTTGAAGGTCACAAATGGGAGGACATGACAGTAGTGGTTATTGACCATAATCCAAGATGGACAGACGCGCAGAGAAAAGACAAGGAAAAGTTCTGGATGCACAGGCTGAAGTCATTCCGCCCTAATGGTATTAACAAACTTAATGACTTCACCAGGATGAACGTGAACTAGACCCAATCCCGGATTGTAACAAACACGTTCATTCTCTCTATATAGTGTAAACTTTACCGTTAATTCGCATTAGTAATCCTGGAACAACCTACCCAAATATTTACAGCTCACATTTTTGTTTATTTCATTTTTCCGATTTCCAAATTTATAATATATCCAAATTCATATTTCAAAATTGTCCTTCCATATTATTTTTCTTTAATTTCTTTTTATCATGTATAGAGTTACGCTATTCTGAGAGAATAAGACAATGTACGATTTACTGTTGGCCGTAATTAATTAGCGATAATTAATTCGTTCAATTATGTAAATCACACTTCACCAGACTACACCCGATAGACCGGACGCAATTCATAGCGCTCCGGATTTCTTTGTTCACAACTGTTTATAAACTCCAAATTAAACATGTAACATTGTAAATATTTAGTGTTTGGTAGTTTAGTAGTAGTGCTAGTTGTTTTTGCTTCTCTATTTCCTTTGTTTTTATGACTTCTTAACTTTTTTCTTTGTCCTGAGGAAGGGACAGGTTGTCCCGAAAATTTGACAATTATTATTGTTCGTGTCGTTGGTCATTTTTAGTGCTTTATATATATATATATATATATATATATATATATATATATATATATATATATATATATATATATATATATATATATTAATGAAAGTAAAAAATATGAATAAATTTCAAGACTGGCTTAATCACAAGAATTGAAACATATTGATGTGCATTGAAAATGTCAAATTATTTGTCAATACATGTACATGTATAAGAAAACAGTGAAAATATTCAATGAGCATGTTTATGAAAAAAATCAATTTGCGCTATTTGTAAGTATTAATTCCCTACTTGTAATACTAATGATTTGACCAATTAGTTTGAGATATATGTGTTTAAAGCTTTTTCTTGTTTTTTTTTTTTTGTTTTTTTTTTTGTCTATTTAGGAGTTGTTTTAGTTCTTTAATGATTTTACAACAGTTGTACCATTTTTCCTACTTGAAATTTCTAGTTACTTGATATATAATATTTCTGTCAAATGATATTGAGTGCCCAAAAACTGTTCCCGGTAGTTTTAATGATGATATTCTGAACTCCGTGACCATTTCAATGATGGTATCCTTTAATATTTTGTAAAAATACAAATTACTTTAATTTAAATGCAAGCTACATTGTCATTTTACAAAAAAATCCCAAAACTAATTAGTATTACACTGTATTTGTTTTCTATGTTTAAAGGTTCGATTTCTGATAAATTATCATACATTCCAGTAGATATTAAAAAAATAAAATATACGTCTTAAAAATACATGATAGAAAAGTCGTAAATAAAATGATATAATTTTATTTATCAAAGAAAACAAAAAGAAAAGATTTTAAAGTGATAGTTTTCATCATTGCACATAATATCACATAATCCAAATATGGATTAGAGAACTCAACTCATTTAAACATTATATAATCAATACCATCAACTCGTAGTAGTACTTTCAGTACTTTGATTAGATGTAGATTTAAAACTAAATTCTTCTATAATATATGTACATTTATAATTATAATGAGCCTTACAAACAAAGACGATATTGTTACAAGCCTTGTCGGCTGTAACCATAACATATTGTTCATATGTATTTTTTTTCTAATTCTTTTTTCTAATTCTAGTGAAAACGTAAGGATAGATAGTTCGCATATTGCCTTTAACCTTTCTAACACAATTCTTTATTATATTTCTAAAACATTTAATCCATTCTGACAAAGTGTTCAGGTCTTCCCCTTCATATTTCGCCCAACGTCTGGTATAATCCTACACAGAATTCATAATAGAAATGAAGTTCTGTCGCCGATTGAAGGATCGGGGTTCCCTGTGTTTAGGACTTTTAAAATTATTGTTTTAGGTCGTCATTTTCAGCTATATAACGTCATCAATAATGACGTGTTCAGCGGGAATATAGTTGAAAGAAGAGCAACAAAAACAAAAACAAAAAACAAAAACGAACAAAAAAAAAAAAAAACAAGAACACTTTAGAGGATTTTGTTTTAGATGTTCAATGTCTAGGCAATGCAAGGTTTGTTTATAATTGAAACGTTTGGGAACATCTGTAGGAAATGCAGAGTGTAGACTTCAACTTGAAATATAGTGGAACGCAAGGCTGAACCTTTTTTATGATTACTTAAGTTACACTTGAATGATATGATGCATACTGTAGAGTAGAAGGATGATATCAAATCCAATCTGCAAACATTGAAGCCCTTGCTGTTGTGGCAACGAAGGAGTACGTGTGTGAGGGTGTGAGTGGGTGTGTAAAAACGAGACATCTTTCATGCATCCTCTTCAGTAATTGTACCAAAGAGAGGCTTTGATGGTATTCACACTATAACGGTAAAACTGTCACCGACTTTTTGAATAAGAAAAATAACTCTTACGAATGAACATTTAATGGTGTATGATGTATTGTTCCTTTTTCATAGTTATAATCAATATAACAGCTTAGTTACTAGTAATAATCACACACACAAACACCCATATATAAATAACGTAAATAACAGCTTTTTAGTTACTAGAAATAATCACACACACACACACACACACACACACGTGTGGGGGTGTTTTTGTTTTCCATATGCAACAATACTGAATGCAAATGAGCAAAAAATCTTATTTCTTCTTTCCCTTAAATTGATTTATATGAGAGGCGATTGCATTACCTTTGGAAAAGATCTGGAAACAATATATATAAATGCTTGATTATTTTCAATGAATAGAATAGAAAAATAAAATACCGTTTGTTTTAACTACAAGAATCTTGACTAGTTGCAAATACAATTCGGGTGAGCATGGTAATCCAACAATTACAGCTCATGCAAGTACATATGTACTATAAATCACTTTTTATTTTCCCATAATTACACGAGACCTTCTTTGTTGCTTAAATAACAATCTCAAATATTTAAAATAACAATAACCAAAATTCGATAAGTTTTCGATCGCTTATAAATACCAAATAACTATCTCGAGAATATAAGGTACAGCGAGCTAAAATTAACTACAGTATAATTTGTCCAAACCGGACACCAACGGTTCCATGAAATTAGGCCGGATTAGACAGAATCCCGAGTGCAGGAAAAACGCAGGAATATATTTGAAATTTATTTCCGTTGTTTTATTAACACGTTTAATGCACATGTTGGAAAACTTATATAAATCATTTGATATTTATGGAGTCTAAAATTATTCAAAAGTATCGCATGACTTACTGTCAATTTTTCTTTTTCATTCACAAAGTTTGAGACTTTCAACGTGAAATATTGACGGAGTAAAAATCTACAGACACGTGGATATCAAGTGTGGGTTCTGCAAGTCGGAAAGCGCATTCAACTTAACCGTAAACACAATTATTTACGATTTGATAATTATTGAATTGACATTTTAATTTTTATGCAAACATTTACGCCTTCCCTTCAATGTTATGGCGCCATTTTGAAATAAGAGTTTCGATCCCGATTTATATTTTGATTTGCAAATCGTGTACCTATATTGTCATTGATTTTATGTCATACTCATTGCTGTGTGAGCAAGTTAAACATGTAAGCATCTACTTGTAACTTAACTTTATACTTCTTAAAGCGGGTTGTGTCACCGCCGCGTTTCAGTTCGTTTAATGACATTTACATGTTAGCACGTCTACCACGAAAGGTGTTAATTGCATGGAAGTGACCTACATGTAGGTTATTCTGCGTGGCCGGATTAGAGGAAATAATTACCGTTAATTAAGAGTAGTTGGGACCAATTTTACCATTCGGAATACAGAATAGACAGTATCCGGACTACACGGAATTTTTTATAATACATTTGTTAAAGAAGTCCACGGGACTAAAATTTATAGCCGAGATGGACAAAATTCCGGAGTACTCAAAGTCCGGATTAGACAAATTTTACTGTATATTGCGAATGTAAGGTACCGCTAAAATGAAAATCTCGCGAAAATAAGGTACCGATAAAATTCACTATCTCGAGAATATAAGACACAGCTAAAATGGTAATCTACTGTATCACCTGAAAGTCATGAAAAAATCAAATAATGTAAATCAGCACATATACCAATAGGATTAAAGCAGCCCCCCAAAATTGAAACTACTCAATCTGGTGCAAGTTCACTGTCTTTTATAACAGTCTTAATCATTTCCTTCAGCAGGGAATATCGTCTTGGAGGTAGGTACTGTTTGGAATCGACGTATTCCCGTCTGAGCATGCGCAGTCTGTTGTGTGCCTGTTTAAATCTGCTGTCGTAACATTGTATGTGGTGGATAAGTTCTTCATTCTGAACTTCTATTTCTGTTTTATGCATGTTTGAAACTTCTATAAAATGATGAATAAAAAACAGTTCTAATCAGTAATTACGTATCTTTTACAATGCACAGTCATAAAACAGAAATTTCTTATTTCTCCAAATGTTATTTTCCCTGCTGTAAGAAAACTCTTAGCCGCATTATTCATTAACATTTCAAAATGAGTCGACTATACTGTACATAAAAACATTAGGTTTATGAAAAGCTGTGTCTTCGTTGTACTAGTATCTAATATTAACACACCTCTCTCGTGTTGTGCAGTCCTCTTCATCAACGCAGCTAATTCCCGACTACTTTCCTGAAATCCGATGGCTCCACGAAGGATAGGTTCAGATATATCTGAAAGACAACAATTACTATATCTCTACTGATTTTCTACTGTATAAAAGCTGATTCCCTGAAAATCACCGTAAAAAGACTGATTCACTGCAAAAAGGTGCGTCAGTTTGATGAACTGATACACACCTATTGGAAGAACTAGCAATTTCTTTCAATCATATGAAAAACTCCAATATGTTCCAAATAAAATCGTGAATATTCATAACGCAGCTCAGTAAAGAGGTGGGGCCTAATTTATACGGGATATGAATTACTTTTATAATGCGCAGTGAGAGCTAGGCGGATCATGTGACTTTGTCGCAGTGTAACAAGTCGAGCGGACCCTTGTCACAAAATAAAAACTCCTTTGTCAGGCATAACAAGTTTTTATTAGGATGGCAACAATCAAGAACAATAACAACGAATGAGATGCTGACCATTCAGACAATAGGTGACCCGGAGAAAAAAAAAAGGGGGGGTGAACTTGTCTTGCGACTACATTACACAGTTAATTTATTGTTATAACTAGTATCTGCAAACAACTCCTTGTTCTCGAACTCAAGGTAAAACAACTTTGCGTAATTAATTGCGTAAAAATAATTGTAAATTTAATAATTCAACAAGCGACGATCCGGACAGTCCCTAACTATTTGGGAAATCCAAATAAACTATCTCTGTACTAAACTATTAGACATGCCTAATATTAAACTCTAATGCCACTTAACTTATGAAGAAAATATGCGTAAACTATTCAGAATATGTGTATACTCTCAAAATGAATATATTTTCAGCTCAAGCTAATCCGAACAAATACTACCAAATCCGGACAAGCCATTCCGGACAAGAATAACCTAAGTGAACTTAACTGAGAGAACTACTCTGGATATCCGAACAAACGATCCGGACAGCTATTAAAATGTATAAACGTGACATAAACTATCAAATAAACTTCTGAACTTGGAAACGACTGACTCATAGAAATGTTCCGGTCATAAGTCCTAATTAATAACTCGAACTGTAAACAATAAACTACTGGTCTACATGACTGGAATAATCTCTATACTCTTAAAACTATCCTGTCCGGACGCGCAAGTCCTTATAAAAATTAGCATCATCCACAACAAGATTAATCATCTTGAATACCTTGGACTTTCTCTAGTTCTAACCAAACAACCCGAAGGGATGAAGAGTCAAGAGTGAGTGTCGAGATGCTGAAGCTGGGTCCTATATATAACCTTCTATGACCAATCAGCGTTTGTCCTTTTTGTCCGGAAAATTTATAACCAATCCAAACGCTGTACGGATCTATGGAAATTCCGAACAATTCCCGATATCCGGACAAGCTAAATTACAACCCTTAATAATCATTTAATGAATAATACAAGACCTTGTCCGGATTACTTTAATTATATGGACACTAAATAATGTAATTAGTTTAATAAATAAAAATATCCAGGACTACGTAGTTTTACTATAAAAATCAAGATTCGAATCTAGGCGCCTTCTAAAGTAGTGCGCGCAGCGATATATGTAAATACGGAAGTATGACTTCACAATATAGTGCGCCGATGAGATCGATAAAATAAGACAATAGTTCACCATCATAAGGTAAAAAATAGACAAAAATAGTGGTCAGCATCATATTACAATAATTCAAGATAAAAATAATGTACAACATGGTTGAATAATGAAAAATCAGACAGCAGAATCACAAGTGACAAGATGAGTAGTGAAGCGGTCAGTCAGACGAGAGAAACGCATGGTAAAGTACACAAGAAGTTCGCGAGCGGTAAAATGACGATTTCACATAGATGAAGGTAAAGGAATACTCTGGTACTGAACATGCATCAACAACTGGTAATTATAAACAGCTGCAGTTTAATTAAAACGATTGTTTTACCGTATTTACGAAGAAATTTAGAGAATAAAATTTGTAAACAAATGATCGAAAATGGGGGAAGTTGTCAAAACACGAACGGTAACACTGCAGGTTTTGTAAAACATATCTGAGTTGAAATAAGGCATAATAAATGCTGTTAAAGCTTAATAAATCACTTTAGAATCATGTACTATGATTATAGTAAATTCCCATCCAGAATAAATTAATTGTAAACAATATAAAGAGTTAGCACATGAAGGTCTCACATATTACAGCAGTATAAATTGCTATATAATAAACAGAATATTGCTTGCCGATACATGTATTTTATAGACCATTAATTCAAATGCAAATTACTTCTATTGAATTTATTTATCTATTTTTAGGGGTGGCAATCAAATACAAAATTGCCAATCGGTTGTTAACTGCAAGACGGTCCGATCGATTAACCGGTTAATCGTTAATCGCATGGACTTTGCCTCAGGAAATAGGCTTGGTCTTAGGGATCTTGAATCTTGCTGACTCCCTCAATGATATACTTTGACTGTATAATAACAGAAAAATATGCCTTCATATCAAAACACTAGGACATTATACAATCATCAAACTCTAAGAATTTTAAAAAAGGTAAAACACAGTTCTTTGCAGAGTTACTTCCCTTGGTCAAACAGCTTCTTCATGGAGTTAATTATCGCAAGAGTACAGTTCATTTGCAAAATTATTTTGTTAAAAAGCAATCTGATTGTACACACAAGTACTCTGAAGTTGATATTAAAAAGATGCTTGAGTTTCTGATTGAGAATATCAATGTAGTTTTTGGAGATCAGATCTTTCAATAATCTGTTGGAATTCCCATGGGTACCCATTGCGCCCCCTTGTTAGAAGACATATTTTTGTATTCATATGAAGCAGACTTTATTCAAAAACTTCTACATGAGAAAAAGAAAATATTTGTGTAGCCTTCAACTCAACATATAGAAAATCGACGACATATTATCAATTAACAATAGTTACTTCCATTTATGTGTCGACTCGAAATATCCAAGTGAGCTCGAAATAAAAGATGCCACGGGGTCTAACACAACTGTTTCATATATGGATATTTTACTAGAAAAAGACTTTAATGTTAACCTAACAAAAAAATTTTATGATAAACGTGATAACTTCAATTTTTCAATGGTCAACTTCCCTTACTTATGTAGCAAAATACCTAATCATCTGCATATTGGGTTTTTGTCTGCCAGCTGATTCAATATGCAAGAACATGATCTACATATGAACAATTTCTAAAACGAGGCAAGCTATTGACAAACAAGTTGATGATATAAAGATATCAACAGTCTCGTTTGAAGTCCTCATTTCGTAAGTTTTATGGTCGATTCAGTGACCTTGTCAGCAAATACAACCTAAATGCTGACTGGCGTTTTTCATTTTTAAGCCATTATTTACACACTGAATTGTCTAGGGATTTTTCCATTTTTCCGATCATGATAAGGAGCACACGGCGGGTGTGAGCAGTCGGCAGGGGATGCTCACTCCTCCATGGCACCTGATCCCACCTCTGATGTTTTTGGAGGTCTGTGTTTGCTCTGCTCCCAATTTTTTTTGTCTTTAAGCTTGAATACTGTTCGTTATCTCCACATTTCATTCAAGAAGTCCTTTGATGCAATCCACGGTAGTGAAATATCATACAAGACAAAACTGTTTTTACCTTGCCCTGGAACAACGTCACTTTGTTCTAAATTCTCATCACTCGTTGCTTCTTTAATGATTTCTTTCAGTATTTCATAGCGACAGGGGTCCGTTTTTGTTCGATAATACTGTCTCTTCAGATTCTCTATAACACTGTACACATTATCCTCATACTGTCGTCGTAGGTCGTCTAATTCTTTGCGTAATTTCAGGTTTCTCTCCTTTAACTGATCTTTCGTCTTTGGTAATGCTACAAGATTTAATAGGAATTACACAATACTTTAGATTAAAAAAACTTTTTATGTGTGCGTCTTTGATGATATACCCATGGGATTTTTTAATTAAAAAAAATTGTTTTTAGAGGTCTTTGTTTGTTTTGCTCCCAATTTGTAATGGACTTTTGGGCTTGATAACTGATCGTTATCTTAATATTTCATATATGTAAACAATATGCATGATAAAGTTGAAGTGGCAAACACCTGGATTTCCTTTGCACAAAATATTTTCGACAACTGTGGTTTATCAAATGTATGGTAAGAGCAAACTTTTTATAGTGTAAAATGGATAACTGCAACAGTCAAACAAAAGTTAAAAAATAAATATCTTCAAAAGCGGAATTGTGAAGTTAATGAATCTTAAAAAAGAGTAAATGATACATTTTTAAAACCAATTTTAGTGTAAAAAAATTTCTCTATTATCATGTAAATTAAGGAAACTTGTATAATTTAGAACAACTATTTTTTGCGGAAACGTGGCGCACCGCCCTCTCTATAGTACGCGTACGCAGAAAACATAACCAATGTCTCAAATCGCAAGAAATGGAATGTCGGTAGACCGAGGACGATAAAAACGATATTTACCTTTGCAAGCTGTATATGCGAATTTAAAGTCATGTGACGGTGACATTGACGATAACAATGCGGAAATTCAGGCAGTTCAATATTCAACGTTGAAAAATGAACCCCGCGTCAATTTTCAACTCGGGTCAAAATTCGTTAAACCTGACTGTAACGCACTTATATTTTACACTATTTGCGTTTTATAGTGCAGTAGAGCTTGTGAAAACTTTTCAATACTCATGCTTTCAATAAATCTTTTGATTTTTGATACAAATATCATAGAAGAAAGTAAGATTTTGACTCATTTTCTCTCTGAGTAACAAAAATGTTTCTACTTTCGATGTTTTTCTCTAATTAAATATAACATGAATGAATTCTGAATCATATAAGTGTATCTATACAATATCAATCAAAGAGACACAAGTTTTCATTATAGTGGCTTTTTTTTTTAATTTTTAATTTTTATTTTTACCAATCATGTTGTTTTTCGGGGAGGGGGGTCTATTGATTATATAGTGAAAATATGTTAAGCACAGATATCAGAATAGCGATGACTTTAAAGTAAAACATCATGATAAATATATTTTGCAGAAATAATAAAGCCCGTACAACGTATGGTGTGTAAAACCTTACATTTTTGATATATGGTATCTGTTATTTTCTTACCCTGGAAAAATGTTCCAGAAGATATATATCAACATAATAGTATGCACGCAAATACTTTATCTTGGACAAATACGATATTTCGAAAACTTGAACCTATCACATATTTCTAACACTAGTATACTGTAAATTGCCGTTTATTTTTAATATAAATTTCAGAACAGATCATTCCAACTGATGAAAGTTCGATATATAGGACGAAGAATTTTTACAAAATATGAATAGCTTCACTTTAGTTATTGTTAAAAGTACACACACCCCTAAAAATAAGTTTTTTAATTGATTTAAATATGAAATTATTGAATTCTGCGATAATAAATGTGTATTTTTACAACGTAAATCAAACAAAAATCAATTTTCACTCCCACTTACAAAATATCTACACAAAGTAGAGCCAACAATAAGAATTCATTGACATGCTATGACAGTTGTTCATTATCTAGTGCATTTTGAGGTACATGAATGTATATATATTTTATAACCTTGTTGTTGATTAAAATAAATTGTTCTAATACTGACAAAATAACGCTCAAATTGTTTCAATAATATCAAAATAAATAAATCCGTTTCAATTTCCATAGCTATTTTTCAAGACAAATATACAAATGATTTACAAACCTATCCAGGCCATGATACAGGACAATATCAGCTCAGGTTAAATATTGTCCTCGATTGATCTGTCTAGATCGGTAATCGACGGAGTTAAATTTAGAGACTGTCATCAACTTTCCATATTTTATAAATTAAACCACATTCTGGTTTAGTTTTGAAATTGTGTTTTATATGTATTTATTCATTATTTTATTACATGTGTACTTTATTACTTTATTTGTCTTTTACTTTATCATTGTTTTGTTTTCGTTTGGATTATTTCCCTTGCTTGCTTGTTTGTTTAATTGGTTGTTTTTTTCTTGGGGGGGGGGGGGTCTTTATTTATTGATTCGGGGGGGGGGGGGGGTTCAGCTATTGCTTTTAAGGGTACCTATTCCAGTAGCCAGATAGTACATGTTGACCCCGGCTGTAACTACAATTTACCTTGAGCAAAGCTGCATGCGCCCAAAGTCTAGCTTCGCAATTCTTTAAAACAAAATCTTTCCTATGTATCCATGGTCATACTATATAGAATATACATTTTGTTGCTGCAGTTTCCATGTGAATTATTTCCAGGACCAAAACCTATCATCAGCTCGACTGAACTCAACATGAGTTGGTAACTATTGTTACTGTTGAATGGAAGTATTTACATTACCAGCTTAGTAATTAATTTATATTTTCATAACTCAGCGTACCTGAAGTAAGTGTAAATAGATCCGGGATAAGAAGTCACACATCTGAAGCACGTTTAATCTCTTGGGAGGTATCATTGATTCTTACTGTTCCAGTTTTTTTTCAGTCTTATGCTCACTCTAACGTCAGTCAATTGTTTTCTAACAAAAGTTAATTTTGTCCAATTAATTACAGTATTTGAAAATTTTGGTCGTATTAAATGACTTTTATTGTGTATATACATGTATATCGTTGTTTGTTTTGATGAGTATATCAGCAACGGAAATTACTACAGTTTATATTCACTTCTGGCTAATTAAAATTGATTATTTGAGTTTTAGGTCACCTGAGTCACTCAGGTGACCTATTGCTATATGTTTTCGTCGGTCGTCGTGCATCGTGCGTTGTGCGTCGTCCGTTAACATTTGAACATTTTCAGCTTCTTCTCTGGAACCACTGAACCAATTCCAATCAATTTTATTATTCAACATATATGAGTGCAGGGGAACAAAATTTCATGGTCCCTGTCCCCCTGGGCCCTGGGGGAGGGGGGGTGGGTGGGTGGGGCTTAAACCATTAAAATTAGTGCAAAGTTTAAAAATTTTCTCCTTTACTCCTGGACACCAAGCAGTTGAATGTTGTCATGATTGTAATAAGTATTAAGTCCTTTGCCAAATCTTTGAAATTCGTGGCCCCAGAGTCAGGTGTTCTGGTGCTAGGACGGGGCTATATAGATCATATGGTGAAATTGTATTATGTCTTTGAAAATCTTCTCTGCTCATGGGTATGAAATAAACAAACTAGTTTTTAGTTTCTTCATAGTTTATTAGTCTTTTTTTAGTGATAAGCAAGGGTGTCTCTTTCAAAATTGTGAAATTCATGGCCCCATGGCCAGGGGTTATGGTGTTAGGGCGGGGTGTATTGAATATATTGTGAAAATGCATTAATTCTTTGAAAATCTTCTTCTCTTCTCCTGGGTATTAAACAGACTAACTAAGTACATAGTTATGATGAGCAAGGGTGCCTCTTCCAAAATTGTAAATTTCATGGCCCCAGTGTAGGGGGCTCTGGTGAAAGAGGGGGTCTATTGATTATATAGTGAAAAAGCATAATTTCCTTGAAAATATTCTTTTCTGCTCCTGGCTATAAAGGAAAAAAAGTAAGTGTATAGTTTTGATGAGCAAGAGTTCTTCTTCCAGAATTGAGTTTCGTGGCCCCTGGGTCAGGTGTTCTGGTGTAAGGGTGGGGCTCTATTGATAATATAGTGAAAATGCATTAATTCTATTAAATAATCCTGTCTGCCCCTTGGTGTTGAGCAGATACATAAAGTGCTTAGTTATGATGAGTAAGGGTCCTTCTTACAAAATTTTTAAAACCTGTGGTCCCAGGGCCAGGGGTTCTAGTGTTTTTCGGGGGTGGGGTGGGGCTCTGTTGATTATATAGTGAAAATGTGTTAATTCTTTGAAAATCTTCAACTAAATGCATCGTTGTGATGATGAGGATACCTCTTCCAAATTTGTGAATTTCATGACCCTGGGTCATGGGTTCTGGTGTTAGGATAGGGCTGTGTTGAATCTGTGTTGAAAATGCATTATTTCTTTGAAAATCTTCTCTGCTCCTGGGCATATCGGAGGCAAACAGTGTAAAAGTTTTTAATAAGCAAGGGTATTTTTACCAGATTTTTGAACATATGGAACATTTGGTCAAGTGTTCTGGTCCTGGCAAGGGTTCTATTAACTTGTATTCTACTGAGAGAAGTTATTCCCATTTGCCATTCACTTTTGATACGCAGCTATGTTAAGGCTTCCCGAAGCTTTAAAATGCGCTCAAAACATAATCTGTCATTCCGAGGTCGGTTTTGGTTTTAATTTATAAGTATTGAACTTTAGTACTTCCAATTTATAGCGAGCGCAGCGAGCGGCGCGAAGCGCCGCTCGTCACTGCGAGCTCTAACGACAACGCCTGGGCGAAGAGAAAATTCGGACTACTGCACATTCATTCAATAGAATTTTTTTCCGCAGTAATTCTGACCCACAATGCATCGCTTCTTGTTCTCGCTGCTAACTTCGTTCACGCGGTGACAACAACTAAAAATTCACACAAAATAAACTCACCTTGATTTAATGGATATTGCATGCAGATAGTAGATTAAACGTTCTTTGTTAAAATATTTGCACTTTTTAAACTTTGTTTATGGAAATGCAGCTAACATCCGACGTCATGTGACGTCACAGTCTAGACGTTCCAAATGTCTCGTGCGGTTTGAAGAGGCGGATCATAATAGCGAGCGCAGCGAGCGGCGCGAAGCGCCGCTCGTCACTGCGAGCTCTAACGACAACGCCTGGGCGAAGAGAAAATTCGGACTACTGCACATTCATTCAATAGAATTTTTTTCCGCAGTAATTCTGACCCACAATGCATCGCTTCTTGTTCTCGCTGCTAACTTCGTTCACGCGGTGACAACAACTAAAATTTCACACAAAATTAACTCACCTTAATTTAATGGATATTGCATGCAGATAGTAGATTAAACGTTCTTTGTTAAAATATTTGCACTTTTTAAACTTTGTTTATGGAAATGCAGCTAACATACGACGTCATGTGACGTCACAGTCTGTCTCGTGCGGTTTGAAGAGGCGGATCATAATAATGAAGTGAACACTGCGCTCGCCCCAACGGTCGCACCGTCAACATATTAATGAAGTGAACACTGCGCTCGCCCCAACGGTCGCACCGTCAACATATTTTAGAAAGTTTCCTCGGCTATATATTAACATATTTGTTATGATGTCACATGACTTTGTTGATCACGTGACGGTCATTTATAATTTTTTGAAGTGTTTCATATAAATCGCTTCGGCGCAGCTGATTAACACAATTATTATTAACATTTTGTTATATAAATAAACTCACCGTATCCTTGTGTATCCGAAATGTGCTTGGGAAAAGTCATAGTATTACTTCGATACAAAATATTTCCTGAGAAATTCAACTTACCTACAAATTGGGGGGGGGGGGGGGGGGGGAGGTTATTTTCCACACAATATCGTAATCTGTATTAAAACAAAGCCAACACACATTTTTCCCAAGCAAGATTCAGTCAGAGAACAACCTCTTCTTACAGATTTCCACAAAAATTCTTAGATTAATCCTCATTAATCACCTGCGCCAGACTCTTTTATACACACAAAATAAAGTCTACCTCCAACCACGGGTATATAACAGAGTACATTTCAAAAGTATATTTTTCATAAGCATTTTGAACATGCTGAATTTCAATCAAGGGTAGGAAAGCGGTGTATTTTTTAAATATTCGGACATATAAGACTTTAAAAACCTTTAACGACCCGTGATTTTTGCAATAGCTATATAGCATTTTACATGCAGTTTAAAATAAAGTGTAAAGTTCATGACACTCCCCCCGTCATAACACCTCAAGTTTGCAGTGACTTGACGTCATTTTCGATTATGACGTCATATTTTTCAGAGATGTGAAGGCACAGAGTGCAGTGTGATGTTCTACGGGAAGCCTTAACCTACCTGCGTAATTAATCACTGTAAATAATGTATTTCAAAGGTTAATAGAATAAGAGAATTACATGTATACAAGAATTTTTATTGCATAATACAAAAAGTACTTTTATGATCAGGTAGACTTTTAAATAAGAGATGAATAAAAATGAGACAAAAATTACTTATCTTATTAATTGTTCTTCAAAGTCCAAGAGAGGCCAGTGTGAGAGGTTCTGAAATGGGGTTAAAAATAGTACAGAAGCTCTTATAGTTTGTGAATAGTTTGTATGGTGATAGTGATACATGTGGGATAGTTCAGAACTTAATTTATGAGTTGTTACTGAATACTTGACTAATCGTTTCGTTGATCCTGATCATCATATTTCTCTTGCTTTTGGGGAACAAAGCTTCATCTATCAGTTTATTTTATACTTTATCGATAGTCTAAATTGTTGTATTATACTCAAGTGACCGTTAAGGCCCTAAGACCTTTTGTATATTTTTCTAATCACAAAAAATAATAACCCCCTGATTTATTAAGTAGGGAGTATATTTTTGTGATAAGAAAAATATACAACGTACGTCAAGTACCTGTGTTCCCATCGTCTTAGACCTCAATGTCGATACAGGCCAAGGTATATCATTGCCCGTTTAGTCTTGAATGCAGCGAGAAGGTCATGTTTTACTAATAAGGATTATTGAAAACCATGGGATGGTAGGACAACAACCCTTAGTTTATACACTCACACACACACACACACCCTCACACACACACACACACACCCTCACACACACACACACACACCCTCACACACACACACACACACACACACATATATATATATATATATATATATATATATATATATATATATATATATATATATATATATTAGGGATGGCAATTTGTAACCGGTTAACCGATTACTCGGTCGGAACAATGGGAATCGGTTAGAAAATCTGTAATCGGTTAGTCGGAAAAATAAAAAATATGTAAGTTTTAACCTAAATTTGTTAAAATTCATGTTGAAAAAAAGAGATCTTTGCATAAACGTTAATAATTCAGCGTTTTCACATATCCAAGCTGACTTGGCTGGCTGTAATTATGGTTCACCGGATTGAAAGTGTAGGGTAATTGGTCATTTTGTGTTTGAAGTATTAATTACTTTTAAAACACCATGTCGTTACACTGACCGTCCTTGTATTTCTTTAATGATAATTAAATCACCGTTGAGAACTGCGAATTAGTATGTTTGTTTTTTGCAGTTATCTATCGAATAAATATACTATACAAATTTTGTAAATTAAGTGATGTATTTCAGATTTAGTTTTAATTATGGCGACAATGCTGAATGAACGTATGTGAAATCTGCTTTGGAAAAATATCAATGATTTTTCAGTCATGATTAGTGTTTTTCTTAATTTTTTCCAGTCTACATTGAAACTAAAATAAAATATAGAAGCATGTAGGTTTTTTTAAATCAAGAATCAAGACAAATAAAATGATTTAACATCTAGACTCTATCAGTCTTCTTGTATATATGAAAAGAGCTACTTAGGCAAAAAGTATGTACATCAAGAAAATGTTTATTTTGATACGGTTAACCGGTTAATCGGTCGGAACGCCTTGCGGTTAACCGATTAGCAATTCTGTATTCGATTGCCATCCCTAATATATATATATATATATATATATATATATATATATATATATATATATATATATATATATATATATATATATATATATATATATATATATATATATATATATATATATATATATATAAACTTAAAATAAAGAAGAAAAACCTTATTAAAACTTTAGGCCTCTCATTCTATCTTCAGAAGCTTTACTAAATAAACAAAAGTAGTAACATAGTATCGTTACACAATGATACGCGGAGTATATGACGTCGTAATTGTGAAGTCTAGGAATCTTTTCCATTTAGATTTAAGGCTATTGGCTATATCTTCTCCCCATAACGTTATGAGTTTTTGATGTGGTTTGTATTCTAGGTAACCTAGGGTAAGTGTTGCGTATTTTGGTGCAACTTTTGTTCCCATTGCAGTTCCTTTAGTTTGTGAAAAATTACTATTACCAAAGGCAAACGTATTATTTTGAAGTACTAATTTCAATCTTGAAGGAAAAATTCTTGTGGGAAGCGATCATAAAGAAGGTGAGGGCATTTTTCTGTCCAGAATTTTATCGCTTCTATTATTATTAGGATTGTGATTAAGGAGGAAGCCAAAGGAGGAGGAGTTGTAATCATGGACAAAGACTTTTACGAAAATAAGATTCTAACCATGTTACAAGACATCGAATTTTACCATAAGGTTAACAAAACACACGAAAAGAAAAGTCTCGTCAATGGAGCTTTTTCTGAAGCCTTAACAGACAAGGAAAGAGACTATTTCAATTCTAAATTTTGAAGCCCGAGAAAGTCTATTTTACAGCTCATCTAAAGTTCATAAATCGAAGAAGTATATTAAGAACGCAATAGAATATCAGAATTTTGAATATATTACCCGCCTTAATCCACAGGATTTATCTTTTCGACCTATTGTTGGAGGTCCTAACTCGTCTCCCCAAAGACTGAGCCATTTATTAGATATATAGGGAAAATACTTCTAAATAAAATGTTCAAGTAATTTATTTTTACCTAATAAAATGTTAAGAATGCCTTAATTGGTTAAAAATTTAGTAACACACTTTTTAGATGGAATTTAAAGGCAGATCACTCTAATTGCATAAAAATATTAGTATGCAGTGTATAGAGGATTCTTATGCAGTTAGAGTGATCTGCCCTTAGATGTAAGATTAAATAGGCATATACAGTTAACGACTTGATTTGTAATGGATTAAAAGTATTCTTTAAAATTATATTTAACCAGAATTAATCATTGAATGTACTATGTATTTTATTTTCCAAACTTAAACAGAACAATAGTGGTTTATCTTCTGTAATTGCTTATATTTTATTGTCTTCCTGGGGAAATATGGGAGTTACCCTACGTTTAAACTCATTACGTACAGCTTTATGATGACATGACAAACTGGGTTATTTTCTCAAAATGTAAAAAAAAATTCATTCAGTGTTTAGCTTTCTTATATGAGGCACAAAGAGAAATTTTAGAACTTTCATAGTTTCTCAACGATATCATACATGTATCATATCTGTGCCACTGCTAACTAGATGACTGTGTTTGCCCTCTCATGATCTTTGAGTAACATTTTATGTACAAATATAAGGAATTCTCGTCTCATTTTCACCTAATTATTTTATTCAATAAACCTATCAGTTACATTATTTAGTGATCGTCATAATTAAGTGAATAATAAAGGGCAGTAACTTTTCTGATTTCCATACATGATCATAATACAGCCCACCTTAATCACCTACTCCTGACCCAATGTTCATGAATTTCATAATTTTGGAAGAAGCACTCTTGCTCATCATAGCTATTCAGGAGCACAGATTTTCAAATTGATGCATTTTGACTATGTGATAAATGGAGCCCTGTCCTAACTCCAGGCTCCGGGGCCATAAAACTTAGACGAGCTCACTTTTGATCTCAGTCTCACTTTTACCAAAGGAATTAATAGTGGAAAAGTGAGACCGAGATCAAAACTGAGCTCGTCTAAGTTTTATGGCCCCAGGGCCTGCACCCCTAACCAAGGAGCCATGAATTTCACAATTTTGGAAAAGGCACTCTTGCTCATTATAACCATGCACTTAGTTTGGCAGCTAAATACCCAGGAGCAGAGAAGAATTAATGTATTTCCACTATATGACCAAAAGAGTCCCATCCTAACCCCAGGGTCATGTATTTCACAATTTTGGAAGAGGTACCATGCACTTAAGTTTGTATAATCTTTTATACCCAGGAGCAGAAATTTTCAAAGAATTAATGCATTTTCACTATACGACCAATTGAGCCCCATCCACTAGAACACCTTAACGTGGGCCTATGAATTTCACAATTTTGGTAGAAAGCTCAATGCTTATTATAATAATGCCAACAGATTGACTGTTTGATGTCCAGGAGTAACAAAAAAGAATTTTGAAGATAGCATTAATTTTGATGTCTTTGGCCCCACCCCTCAGGGGGACAGAAATCATGAAATTCACCGTTTTGTTCTCCTTTGCCTGTAAATGCTATATACCAAATTAGTTGTAAATGGTTCAACAGTTCCAGAGAAGAAGCTGAAAATGTTCAAAAGTTTATGACTGATGAACAATCTTTGACCATAGATGAAAAGAGATAGCAGTAAGTCCTGAGTGACTCAGATGACATAAAAAATCTGGAAAACTATGATGGAATGACAGATGAAAACGGGTAACTCTGCTAAAGCTATTTCATGGCAGGGGCACAAAAAGTCTTCGATTTAAGTGCAAAATATCAACAACACAAAACAGCAGTAGTATAGATAGATTTTAATCTAAAATTTCTATATATGTCGTTAAGGTAATTGTTTACATGTAGATAAATGATTCTTATTCCTGCCTGGGCATCATACAGATGTTTTCAGGCTACACACGTAACAGACAATATCCAGTAACCAGTGCCTTAACATTTGTGTCTACAGATAATTCTCTGTTATATTGTCTCTGGTTTGACTTTTTTTCTGTTAATGCCATTAGAAAAGATATCTCTAGCAGTGCAAGATGAAAAAAGGACAAAAATTTATATTTTATAGGAATTTGCAGATAAGCTTCAATAAAATGTATACAGTCAAACATTGTTATCTCGAACTCAATGGGAGAGAGAAAAAACTTCTAGATATCCAAGGATTTGACATATCGAGGTTAAAATCCATAGAGAAATAGTAGTTGGGACTTCTAACTCACTTCGACATATCCAAAGTATTCGAGATACCGATGTTCGAGATACTGAAGTTCAACTGTACATAATCTGAATTACATGACATATATAATACTACTGCAATTGTAGAATTCTTTCATTCAAAATTACCTTGCATTAATAAAGTTGGCCAAACATAAATTGTAAAGGTAAATAAAAATCAAACCAGATTCAAAAGATGATAAGTTATAAAATTACCCGCCAACAAAATACATGAAAATATATTATGTATTAACAAATTCTTGGTCAATTGATTTGGCTTAGATAAAAGAATGAGGAGAATTTTGGCAATTAATGTTTCTGATTTCTTATTTTATCTCTGGTGGGATGAAAAAAATATATGATGAAAGGCATAACTTTTACACAACATGCAAAGGAATACAAAGAAAATAAACATGTTTGTGAAATAAAGTTAAAACTGGAGTTGTCTTTCTTTAAGACACTAGCGAATGCACCAAGGAAGTTTATGCTGATTGTACAGTAATAAAATAGAAAATTATTGAGCAAAGTCTGGATCAAGATTTGCTAATAACTACGCAATGTATATATAAGAACAATAAACTAGTCTTTGCTTCATAAAAATGTTAACAGAAAAATAGTGAAGTTGAAGCATAATTCATACACTGAAGTCAGCAGAGGATTAAATACTGAACCATTTCCCCAAAGAATAAAAAATAAAATAATGAAGTATATGACTATTTTAAAATACTGAGTGTGAAAACTATAAAAAATGATCAGAGAACAGGTATAAAAATATTGCAACACAGGGAAAATGAAGTATTCATTCATGCTTTGTAACAGTAAAGCCCCTTACTTAGAAACAAACTTACAGCTCCTCATTAGGAAATACATTTACACATCATAACGTTTTCCTTCTTGCCATACTTTTCTCTGTTGTCGATTTATTACAACAGTTGTTTATGACCTCTATACCAGTACACATCCATAATATTGCATTCACCTTTTTAAACTTCAAAACATTTAGGAAAACTTTTATAATTATTACACATGTCAACATTGTAAGATGTAATATGAATTATTTCTTAGGATAAAAACTACAGAATGCATTGAGGCACTTGATGAACATTCGTATATTTCTACTTAACGACCAACAGTCATTTGAAAATCAGCAACAGTCCTACTACAAGTGATGGTCTTTTACTATTCTTTATATATTAAAATTCAGTGATTCACATTAACACAGCTTTAAAATTTCTGAATATATGTAATATACTGAAATGGATTACTCTCTTTGCTTCTCTCTTGCTCTCCCTCTCTCTTAGCTAAGATAATCCTGAAATTGGTTATAACTAAACGTGTACATCTTTCAAACAATTGACTCCACTTACTAAGTGATGTATTAAAAATGGTCTGCACACACTTATTTCAACATTTGTAACAACATTTAAAGTTCTTTCACAGATAGACAAAAAAGATGAAACTTGTAAACATTCAAGCTATGAAAGTGATACATACTTAAAAGTTATTTTTTCAGGTTATAAAGTAAGATTGAATTTCGGTATGCCCCTTAAACTGAACAAGGAAGTCCTCATCAAATACTTAATATGATGAATAAAAACGGACAAGTCTTCAGTACTTATAGCCATCACACAAAAACGATTCAGTCATCTAAATAAGTCTGTTTTTAGAGGAAGTGATAACAAGTATTCTACAGGAAGTCTTTAGAAAAAGTATTGAATTTCAAAGATCTCGCTGACGGATCAAGTGTTTACTACAAACTGTAAATACATAAAGCACGGACACAAACCTAGCCCAAGTAGTCAGCCAGGAATGTTATAATTATACAGGAAATGTACCACAGTTTTCATTTGATAAATCACTACAACCTATACAAGTAAATCACTGTGTAAATGTCTTCATACATAAAATTTTTTCCTTGTTATTACATTACAAAGTTTTAAAAGCACCTGAATGTGCTTTTCAACATGTTTAAAAAATCAAACAATAGAAAGCAATTGTAAACATAACATTATTTTAATGAAAATACATGTTTTTGAAAATACTTAAATTTGACTGGGTCAAAGTGAATACAATGATATTACTGGACTGCCAATAAGTGGGTAAAATAAATTAAAAAAAATTACATCTTCCTGTCATGTGATTTGTGCCAACATAATCTCAACAATTTGGTCAAAATGAAACTACTACATAACGTGAGCCCAGAATTATCGTCACTGGTAGATAACACAAACATTCAGTGACTCTGAACTTCTGAAGATAAACGATACATAACTATTCAAATCTTACAGGAAAAAAACAAATCTATGTGACCTTGAAGTGAATAAAATGGCTGATAACAGATTGACATGCATCCTTGCCTGACTTTTTTATGCTGGTTATAGATAATACATAATTAAAGTGTTTCTGAAAAAAAAAAAAAAACAACTAATGTACACTTCTGAAGTGAAAGAATAAAATTTCCTGGAAAAAAAGTGTCAATACACAGTGTGAATGTGTGTGTAATGTAACTTCTTATAGTCAATATTATTTTGAATATACACAAATAGTGCATTTTACAAATGTGAAATGACAGAAGGCTCAACACCATTACACAAAATCACCACACTACATGTACAACATGCATATTGACAGAGCAATTATCACTCCCTTAATGATGGACTAGAAAAAGATATATGCAGAATTCTGTATCATTTAAGGTGATACCTCTCGCTTTCGTACACTGCTCACATATTTTGCACATGACACATACTTGCCACATGAAGCTATATCAAGCAAGTCCCCCTAATGAGGATCTCTGTATTTCTGACAGCCCCTCACTCATGTTAGGTGACCGAGTCACTGACAGGTGGCTCCCCTGTAAGATATACGGGCAATCTATACTCATTTGTTTTGATTTGCTTATTTCACAACACTTGTAGGTAGAACCACCCTCACTGTAACATGAGAGACTTGAGGTTTTCTTGTAGAATCGTGTCCTTCACAGCCTGAAAGACAAATTTCACATTCTCAGTGTCTATGGCAGTTGTGAAATGATGAAACAGAGGTTTACTCCGATCTTTTCGCTTCTCATCGAACATTGTTAACAGAAAGTTCTGTACATGTTCGAGATTATGAGGGTCACCTGGAAAATCGGGGAAGTAGTCTTTTATGCTGACATGCTTGATTTTCTCTTTTAAAAGGTCGAATTTGTTCAGAAAGAGAATTATTGACACACTGCAAAAAGTTTTATTGTTTATAATTGTTTCAAAGATGTCACACGACTCCTGAAGACGATTTGTTTTCCTGTCCTCTAAAAGCACTTGATCAAATTCACTGGAGGAGGCCAGGAAAAGAATTGAAGTAATGCTCTCGAAGCATTGAAACCATTTTTGTCTTTGTGACCTTTGACCTCCAACATCCACAAACAGAAATGGTACCCCACTGATATCAATGGTGTGCTCAATGATGCCTTTAGTAGCCTTTCTAGCATGGAGAATATCAAGTTTTGTTGGCACATAGCCCTGAAAAACAGAATTACAGAATTGTACTTTATTTTAATGACTTACTGATAAACCATTCCCTTCTTGATAAAAATGGGAAGTGTTCTGTTCTACTGTATTTGTTACTGCACAATCAAGGTTCTTAATTCAAATGTTTGTTTTCTTTTATATACTTGACCAACATTTTTAACTTATTTAATAAAAAAGACTCTTACTGGTTGTCCAACTCGATTCAAGTCATCCAGGAAGTACTTCAGTGAATCTCCCTGAAAAAGAACAATGACAATAGAGACTTATCTTACATTAATATAATTCAGCAGAATATACAAGCTTTCACTCTTTCAGTAGATTTATTTATTTCTAAATAAAAAGATAATTTTCATAAACACAATCTTTTAAGCTGCAGTAAAGATTAGCCTTTGGGTGTATGGTTAATGATGTGAAACAAGAGTACATCTTACATACAACACAGTTTCCAAAAGGCAAACTAAGAGCAAATAACCCATTCTACCTCATACATCATCAGAATGCTTCAGCTTAGACCAGTTAGTGACATCTAAAAGCTCTTGTCAGAGGTTACAACAAAACACAGGAATTGTCCAGTAAGGATGACATTTCTTTTGGGGAGGGGGTTGTCCAGTAAGGATGACATTTCTTTTGGGGAGGGGAGATCAGTTTATAAGCTGAGTGTTACTGATATTCTGCTTCTTAATGTCAGACATGTACCCAGGTATGCAAAAGAAAAAAACATAATAACCATAATCACAAATAATGGCTTCATTAGCATGAAAATAATGTACAAGCATCTCACTGGCTACTTTACTCTGCTGAGAATCTGACTGCTGGGAAGCTGCTAAACTGTTAATCAATATTTCACTTACAAGTACTTACTTGTCACAAGATTGAAGATTGCTTGGGGTAAATTAACATTCTTATAAATAGGCCTAGGGTCTGGAAATGACAGATTGACCTCACGTTGGGGTATTCATGTATTTAATATAAACATATAATTGAAAATATAGATAAATACTACGCAGTAGAAAAATGTCAGCTTAACAAATACTGCTCGATTTCCTTACTTTCTTCATGATTAACTTTTCCCAGATTTTTGAATTACTGCTATTAAAATCACCACTAAGGTGCCCCAAAACATCATAACTTAAAACTTTCAACCTAAAAATATATGTTCCTTAACAATACATGTATGCTTTTTATTGGACTCATAGTTTGCCACAATCTCTTGTGTGATTGAGCATGAAAACTGCTAAATATCATACAAATATAGCCCTTTTACCAAAAATGTTGACTTCACACAAACAAGAGGCCCATGGGTCACATTGCTCACCTGAGTAACTTTGGCCATGCTGGCCAGATTTCCCCCTTATAATACCTATTGTGGCCCTGCCCTACCCTGGGAGGTCATGATTTGAACAATTTAGAATCTACACTACCCAAGGATGCTTCCACATAAGTTTCAGCTTTTCTGGTCCAGTGGTTCTTGAGAAGAAGATTTTTAAAGATTTTTCCTATATATTTCCATGTAAAACTTGGATTCCCTATTGTGGCCCCACCCTACCCTCGGGAGTCATGATTTGAACAATTTAGAATTTACACTACCCCAGGATGCTTCCATATAAGTTTCAGCTTTTTTGGCCCAGTGGTTCTTGAGAAGAAGATTTTTTAATGACCCCACCCTATTTTTGTCTTTTCTTGATTATCTCCCCTTGTAAGGGGACTTGGCCCTTTATTTTATCAATTTAAACTCCCCTTCACCCAAGGATACTTTGTACCACGTTTGGTTAAAATTGGCCCAGTGGTTCTTGAGAAGAAGTTGAAAATGTGAAAAGTTTACAGACGGACGGACGGACAGACGGATGGATGGACAATGGGTGATCAGAAAAGCTCACTTGAGCTTTCAGCTCAGGTGAGCTAAAAAGTTTATTGACTAAGAACAAAGTGTGAGGTCAGTATGCTTTTCTGAGAACTCCATATATCGTTTATATCTTGGAATTAGTGGGCTTCATTTGTTAGTTTTATTTCTTAAGGATACGATTTTCATTAATTGGCTCAAATTTTCTATCACGATCTACTGGTTATCGTATTAATTAATCTAACTTTGGATTTTCCTGATCATATTTATAGAACTTGATCAAGTCAATTTTGTAATTTAGCATGTGATGCAAATCAAACCAATCAGATTCTTTAATTAACACAGCAAAAATTAATATATACCAGTAAAATTAAATATACATTGAAATATAAAATACTGGTACTGTTAATTCCTGATTAAACTAGAATTAAGGATATGTTACAAAAAATTACAGGAACAGTAGCAGGTATCCTCATGTTGATTTTTCTTTCAACATGATCAAAAACATTATCAATTTTCAAGGTAACATTAATTAATTCAATCCTTGATAATTCCTAAAAATGATGCAGCCCTTAACTTACACTTATGACCTTAATAGATCAAAAATAAACAAGAGATGTTTGTGAAACACTTATGCCCCCCCCCCAAATAATTGGAATTTTTCTAAGCCCAAGAGGCATAACTCTGTCAAAAATTACTCGATCA